>NW_027531880.1:3138007-3144611 GCF_008692635.1 Crocuta crocuta
AGCGCCCCCCCCCCCCCAGCCTGCATCACAGGGAGAGGGAAAGTAACCATTTTAATGTACCCAGAGCACTGTGTTCTTAACAACCCTAACTCCTAGAGGAAACTAGTTAACCAAAGCCTAACCTGCAGGGGTATTATCACAGTCTAACCTGGAGGAAGGGAAATACCCAGCTCCAGCCCACTTAAGCCACCCTGTCCTACATAAAGGGAGAGAAGAAAACCTGAGAAATACTTATGAAGTTCATGAAACGACAGAGATCTAACCATAGGACTCAAGAACGCTTCCCCGCCCTGCTACACCTCACCACCACATTCCTTACTAAAGGCCTACTTACAGCAGTTCCTTTTACCTGGTATGTGGTATCTGGCTATTAAGAAAAAATTACAAGATATACCAAAAGACAAAAAACACAATTGAAAAGACAGATCAGGCATCTGAACCAGACATGGAAAGGGATGTCGGGATGATTGTATTGGAAATTTAAAACAACTATGTTAATATGCTAAGGGTTCTAATGGATAAAGGAGACTGCATGCAAGAACAGATGGGTAGTGTCAGCAGAGATTTGGAAACTGTAAGAAAGAACCAGAAAGAAATCCTAGAGATAACACTATAGCAGAAATGAGGAATGTTTTTGTTTTTGCTTGTTTGTTTTTTCATTTGAGAGAGAAAGAGCATGTGAGCAGGTGGAGAGGGGCAGAGGGAGGGAAGGAGAGAGAGAGAGAAAGAGAATCTTAAGCAGAGTCCATTCTCAGTGTGGAGCCCAGTGAGAGGCTTTAAGAGTCTGCATTGGGGGGTGTGTAGGTGGCTCAGTTAGTTAAGTGTCCCACTTTGTCTCAGGTCATGGTCTCATAGTTCATGGGTTCGAGCCCTGCATTGGGCTCAGAGCCTGGAGCCTGCTTTGGATTCTGTGTCTCCCTCTCTCTCTACCCTGCCCTTTCCTTGCATGCTCTCGGGCTGTCTCTCTCTCTCAAAAATAAACAAACAAACAAACAAATAAATAAATAAGAATACATATTGAGGTCTGTGCTGACAGCCTGGAGCTTGCTTCACATTGTGTGTCTTCCTCTCTTTTTGCCCTTCCCTCACTTATACACACTCTTTCTCTCTAAAACAAAAATAAATCTAAAAAAATGAAAACCCATCAAAATTTATGGGATGCAGCAGTGCTAAAAAGGAAATTTATACCATTGAACATATATATTAGGAAAAAACAAATTTACAAAATCAGTAAATTCCTGCCCAAGGAAACTAGAAAAAGAGGAGAAAGTTAAATCCAAAGTAAGCAGAAGAAATAATAAGAATTAGAACATAAATCAGTGAAATTGAAATCAGGAAATCAGAAGACAAAATCTCTGAAACCAAAGGCTAATTCTTTGAAAAGATCAGTTGATAAGCCTCTAGCCAGGCTAACTAAGAAAAAAAAGAGAGAGGACACAGATTACTAATATCAGAAATCAGGACTTCACTATATATTCTATGGACATTAAAAAGATAATGCTATGAACCATTCTGTACCCATAAATTTGATAACCTAGATGAAAAGGACTAATTCCTTGAATGACACAATTTGCCAAAACTCACAAAAGAGGAACTAGACTAGCTGAATCGGCCCATACCTATTAAGGAAATCAGTCAGTAATTAATAACCTTCCAACTACAAAGCCCCAGGCCCAGATGTGTTCACTGGTGAATTCTAGCAAACATTTAAGGAAGAAATTATACCAATCCTCCACAATCTCTTTGAAAGTACAGAAGTAGAATACTTCCTAACTTACTCTATAAGGCCAGTATTACCTTATTACCAAAACCAGAGAAAGACATTAACATAAAAGAAAACTATAAACCAATATCTTTCATGAACATGGATGTACATGTCCTCAACAAAATAACTAGCAAATGGAATCCAGCAATATATAAAAAGAATTAAACACCATGACCAAATAATCTACATTTTTTTAATGTTTATTTATTTTGGTAGGAGGGCCAGACAGAGGATCTAAAGTGGGCTTCATGCTGACAGCAGCAAGCCCGATGTGGGGCTGAGATCATGACCTGAACCAAAGTTGGACACTCAACTGACTGAGCCACCCAGGAGCCCCATGACCAAGTGATATTTATCCCAGATATAGAAGGCTGCTTCAACATTCAAAAATCAGTTAATGTAATCCATCATATCAATAGGCTAAAAAGGAAAAAATCACACAATCATACAATAGATGCAAAAAAGCATTTAACAGAATTCACCACCTCTTTATGATAAAAACTCTCAGTAAACTAGGAATAAAGAACTTTCTCAACTTGATAAAGAATATCCACAAAAGACCTACAGCTAACATTACACTTAATGATGAAAAACTCAAAGCTTTCCCAGTGAGATCAAGAGCAAGGCAAGAATGTCCTTGTTTACCACTCCCTTATAGCTTGTACTGGAAGTTCTAGCTAATGCAATAGGAAAAGAAAAGGAAATAAAAGGTATACAGATTGGGAAGAAAGAAAACTGTCTTTGTTTGCAGACATGATCATTTATGTAAAAAATTGAAAAGAATCGACAAACTCCTGAAGTGAATGAGCAATTATAGCAAGGTTGCAGAATATAAGGTTAATATACAAAAGTCTTTTGCTTTCCTACATACCGGTAATGAACAAGTGGCATTTGAAGTTAAAAACAGAAAACCATTCACATAGTGAAATATTTCTGCAAAGCTGATGAATAAAATTAAGGAATTAAATACATGGAGAGATTTTCCATTTTCAAGGATAGGAAGACTTAGTATTGTCAAGATGTCAGTTCTATCCATCTTGATTTATAAATTCAGTATAATCCCAGCAAGTTATTTTGTGGATATCAGCAAAGTGAATGTGAAGTTGATAAAGAAAGGCCAAAGGCCTGGAATAGCCAACACTGTCCTGAAGGAGTGGGACAAAGTTGAAGGACCCAACATCAGGGACTTAATAGCTACAGGAACTAAGACTGTGGTACTGGTGAGAGAAAAGATTAATCAGTGAAACAGAGTAGAGCCCAGGAATAGACTCCCATAAATATAGTCAGCTGATCTTTGACAAAGGAGCAAAGGAAATAAAGTAGAGCAAAAAGAGTCTTTTCAACAAATGGTGCTGGAAAAACTAGACATCCATGTGCAAAAAAAAAAAAGAATCTGGATGCAGACCTTACAGCCTTTACAAAAAGTAACTGAAAATGGATCACAAACCTAAATATAAAGTGAAAAACTAGAGGACTCCTAGTAGATAACATAAGAGAAAACCTAGAAGACCTTGGGTGTGGAAATGACTCTTTAGATACAACACCAAGGGCACAATCCTACTAGATAAACTGGACTTTATTAAAATTAGAAAGTTCTGAATGCTGAAAGTGTCAAGAGAATGAGAAGACAAGCCAGAAACAAAATATTTGCAAAAGACAAATATTACTGATAAAATAGTAATATACAAAGAACTCTTAAAACTCAACAATAAGAGGGGCGCCTGGGTGGCTTAGTCGGTTAAGCGTCCGACTTTCGCTTAGGTCATGATCTCGCGGTTCGTGGGTTCGAGCCCCGCGTCAGGCTCTGTGCTGACTGCCAGCTCAGAGCCTGGAGCCTGTTTCAGCCTGTGACTCCCTCTCACTCTGACCCTCCCCTGCTCACGCTGTCTCTCTCTCTCCTAGAAATAAAAATATTTAAAAACAAAAAACAAAAACTCAACAATAAGAAAACAAACAACGCAGTTAAAAAATGAACCCAAAACCGTACCAGACATCTCACCAAAGAAAATACACAGAAGGCAAATAAACATATGAAAAGATGTTCCACGTCATGTCCTTAGGGAAATGCAAATTAATACTGCCTAGGTAACTGTTAGGATGGCCAAAGTCCAGAACGCTGACACTATCAAATGCTGACAAGGATGTGGAGCAACAGGAACTCTCATTCATTGCTAGAGGGGATGCAAAATGGTACAGCCACTTTGGAAGACAGTTTGGAGGCTTATTACAAAACTAAACATACTCTTACCATATGGTCCAGTAATCATGCTCCTAGGTATTTACTCAGAGGAGTCGAAAACATGTCCATTCAAAAACCTGCATGCAGATTTCATAGTAGCTTTATACACAGTTGCCAAAACTTGGAAGTAACCAAGGTGTCCTTCAGTAGATGACCGAATAAATAAATGTGATGCATCCAGTGGAATCTTTTTCAGTACTTGTAAGGCAATGAGCTGTGAAGCCATGCAGGAAACGTAAAGTGAAAGAAGCCAGTCTGAAAGGTTACATTCTGTATGAGCCTCACTATATGACATTCTGGAAAAGGCAGAACTATGAAGACAGTGACGAGATGAAGGATTGAGGTGGGGAAGAGGGATGAATAGGTGACACACAAGGGATTTTTAGGGCAGTGAAATTCTTTTTGTGAGGCTATAAAGATGGCTACAGATTTGTCCAAACCCATAAAATGTACAACACCAAGGGTGAATGCTAATGCAAACTGTGGACTTCGGATGATAATGATGTGTCATTGGAGGTTCATCACCTTTTTTTTTTTTTAAAGTTTATTTAAGAGAGAGCACAAGCAGGAGAGGGGCAGAGAGAGAGAGGGAGAGAGAATCCCAAGCAGGCTCTGCGATCTCAGTGCAGAGTTCAGCGTGAGGCTCGATCTCATGAACCATGAGATCATGACCTGAGCCAAAATCGAATCAGACACTCAACCGACTGAGCCAGCCAGGCACCCTAAGTTTCCTCACTTATAACTAATGCTCCACTCTGGTGGTCATGTTGCTAATGGGTGAGGCTGTGCATGTGTGGGGCAGGTGGTAAATGGGCAAGCTCTACCTTCCCCTCAGTTTTGCTGTGAGCCTTAAACTGCTCTAAAGGAATAAAGTCTTCATTAAATTTTTTTTTCCAAAAAGCTGTAGTATCCCCCAAAACCATCCACATGTGCTCGCCAGGAGCCTGAGTGACAGTAGCAGGTTGAGGGGAAAGGGCATTTGCACCTGAGTCCTGCCTCCTGCCAGTGACACAACTTTAGCATCCATTTCCTCATCAATAAAATGGAAGTAACCATACCTACCTGCAGGATGGGTTTGAGAACTAACAGAGACAATGTTTGTGGTCCCATCATGTGGGACCTGACATGGCTGCCCGGACTGGGAGCTAGTGTTAGCAGCAGTGTTGGTAATGAAGATGGAGAGAAATAGAGAAAAAGAACTTGGTTTTTGTGTTCACTTCTTGTGCTATTTCAGTGCTTCTTTAAGAAATTAAGACATCACACACCCATTAAGGTGGCTGCTATTAAAAAAACAGAATCACTTCATTCATATGAGGACTTTAAGATACAAAACAGATGAACATAAGGGAACAGAAACAAAAATAATGTAAAAACAAAGAGGGGGACAAAACATAAGAGGCTCTTAAATATAGAGAACAAACGGAGGGTTGCTGGAGGGATTGTGGGGGGCGGGGCTAAGTAGGTGAGGGGCATTAAGAAATCTCCTGAAATCATTGTTGCACTATATGCTGACTTGGATATAAATTAGGAAATAAATAAATTATTAAAAAAACAAAATAACAAGTGTTATGGAGATGTAGATGTAGAGGATGTACCGAAATTGGATGTAGAGAAATTGGAACGTTTGCGTGCTGTTGGTGGGAATGTAAATCGGTGCAGCTGCGTGGAAAAGGGTCTGGAGGTTCCTCAGAACATTAAAAATAGAACTCCCACGTGATCGAGCAATCTTCCGTCTGAGTATGTACCCAGAAGAATGGAAAGCAGGGTCTTGAAGGGATATTTTACACCCATGTTCACTGCAGCATCATTCACAGTAGCCAAGAGGTGGGAGCAATCTCAGTGTCGGCGGTCAGATGAACGCGTGAGGAGAATGTGGTCTGTACACATCGTGCATCGTCCAGCCTTGAGAAGGGGGGAAGTGTGACATGTGGCTACAGCGTGGATGAATCTTGAGGACATAGTGCTAAGTGGAATAAGCCCCGTCACAAAACACACACACGGAATGATTCTACTTTGAGGTACCTAGAGTAGTCATGTGGACAGAAACAGAATGTAAAATGGTGGTTCGCAGGGGCAAAGGGACTAACTGTTCAGTGGGCAGAAAGGTTCAGATTTGCAAGGTGAGAAAGTCCTGGACATCTGTTTCACAGCAGTGTGAACACGCTTAACACTACTGAACTGTATACACTTAAAATGGTCAAGATAGTAAATTTTATGGGGGTTTTTCCACCACAATAAAAAATTTAATTATTTTAATCACCATGAGATTATATGCCAGAGCCACAAATAGGTGGGCTTTCCTCAAGCCTGGGAAGTCACTGCGTGCTGTGTACGTGTGCTACGATATCTGTGTCATTCATCTTCTTCTCCCTCCCAGCAACGCCATTGGTCCCCTGGTAGCGTTGTGGCTGATTTACGAGCAAGGCGCAGTCCTGCAGGAAGCAGTTACCCCCGTCTGGCTGCTGTTCTACGGAGGAGTTGGAATCTGTACGGGGCTGTGGGTCTGGGGGAGGAGAGTGATCCAGACCATGGGGAAGGACCTCACGCCCATCACACCGTCGAGGTAAGCCGAAGCGCGGGCGGGATCGGCAGGGCTGTCC
>NW_027531880.1:3144820-3174807 GCF_008692635.1 Crocuta crocuta
CACACCCGTCCTTGCCCTCCTTCCCGCACACCTAGGCCACCGCCCTGCGGTGAGGGAGAGGCTGGGGACTCAGGAGGCCAGAGGAGCTCCAGGGAACTGGAGGGAAGAGAACGCCCCGCCCCCCTCCGGCCACGCCCCCTGCTGGTCTACACTCCGCGGGAGGCCTTGGAGGGCGAGTGGTGGGGGCGGAGGGGATGCAAACCGCGCTGGGCCCAGGGTCTGCGTTTCCCGGAAAATTCGCCACCCCGGCTTCACCTGCTGGATGGAGGCAGCTCTCAGCTGCCTCGCTTCGCGGTTCCGCCGTGCANCGTTAGGGGTGAGGTGCAAACTTACAGGAGAACTTGGAAGCCTTACAGCTAAGACTTGGAACTACCTATTGTAAGAAGGCTTTTCTCCCTTGAAACTCATTCTAATGAAAGATTCTTTTGTAAGATTGATTTGAAAAATTAGCAATCCGGGGCGCCTGGGTGGCTTAGTCGGTTAAGCGTCCGACTTTCGCTTGGGTCATGATCTCGCGGTTCGTGGGTTCGGGCCCCGCGTCGGGCTCTGTGCTNCTCTGACCCTCCCCTGCTCACGCTGTCTCTCTCTCTCTCTCTCTCCCCTAGAAATAAATAAAAAAAACATTAAAAAAAAAAACTTTAAAAAAAAAAAGAAAAATTAGCAATCTGAGAAAAAAAGTTTTTTTGCAGCAAATACACATTTTAAAAATAAGTGTGTTTTTTTTCTCGCCACTCTAGAAATGACTAATTTAGCATTTTTTACACAGCAGGAATTTCTGACCCAGTTACTACAGTGTGTGCTTTTTGAAAACATATCAGAAAGAGAAGCCTATTTAGGGCTGTAAACAGCATAATGCACAGTCTTAGTGTGAATTGTTGTCATTATGCAGCAGTTTCTTTTCTATTAATGTCATCTGGCCCGGTCAGCAGCCAACAATCCACCCAAAGAATGTTCTGGGGAGACTCTGGCACCCTGAGGTGTCAGTGAGGCGGATACAAAGAGCGCCTGTGATGTGTCTCTTGTGCCCCCTCCCGCAGCGGCTTCACCATTGAGCTGGCCTCCGCGTTCACCGTGGTGATCGCCTCCAACGTCGGACTTCCTGTCAGCACCACACACTGCAAGGTAGGTCCCTGCCACCCGGCCGCTGGGGTCAGTCCGCCGCCACCCAGCGCCTGAGAAAAGCTGGCAGCGCCTTGTGCGTGGTCAACACCCAGCCCGGGGTCTGCCGGGCCTGCCGGAGTGTTGTTGGATGTGGGTGGTCGCTTTCCCACACCGTCCCTCTCGACCGTGTGTGCTCAGCAGCGTGACGCCTTGTGTGGCGTCCGCTTCGCACTTTCCCGCAGGAGCTTTCTTCCCGCCTGCCACGTGTGCCTCACACTTCCCATTTGTCCCGTTTCCCTCTCGTCGTTTCCACGGTGGATTTCGCGTTGAAGTCGTGTGGACACTAAGCGTATTCGTAGGCCCAGATGGGGGCCTGCCACTCGGTTCCAGCCGCTGCCGGGGACCGGGAGTTGACAGTGGACGTAGACCTAAGCAGGACGCGGTGTTTCAGCTCTCCTCCCTTGTGTGATTGCTCGGAGTGCTGCGCTGCCTTAGAGTAAATTCCGAGTGAGCGGTGATGCTGAATGTTGATCGCTGCCAAGTGCGCCTCAGCTGAGACGCGGCGAGGGCTCCCTGCGGGCGGGGTTTGCAGGCTGCTGTGACTGTTAACTCATTTAATCCTCCCAAGAGCCTTTTGGGGCGAGCGCTAACGTTCCCTCGGTTTCACCAGTGAGCAGACTGAAGACAGAAAGGTTAAGTGACTCTCCCACGGTCCCCCACCCAGGCAGGGCCCGGCCCTGCTCCTGTGCAGTAGCCACCAGGAGCCCAGGACAAGGGCTGTGCGCTCCTCCCGTTACTCTTCTGGTTTCGGGTATTTAAAACTTAGAAAAGAAGCACACGTTCAGTGACATATTTCAAACAGTACAAAACTGTGTGGGACGAAAGTGATCATCTTCCGCCTTACTCCACATCAACTTCAGCTTGCTGGGCTGTGGGCGCAGAGAGGAAATGCCTCTTATTAAATATATCTTCCTCCCAGAGAAACAGGCTTTGAACTCTTCTGTAGGCATGAAGAGTCTTTGCGTCTGCTTTCAAATAACTGTCACTGTCTTTTCAGTGATTAACCCTGCATGTGAGCAAGCCTAGTGAAGGCACACTCTTTCACACCAGTTGAAAGATCTCTTGAAAAAGCAACACAGGGGCACCTGCATGGCTCAGTTGGTTAAGTGTCGGACTTCGGCTCAGGTCATTTATCTCATGGCTCATGGGTTCGAGCCCCACGTTGGGCTCTGTGCTGACACCTCAGAGCCTGGAGCCTGCTTCGGATTCTGTGTCTGTCTCTGCTCTCTCTCTCTCTCTCTCAAAAAAAATAATAAAATAAATAAATAAATATTTAAAAGCTTAAAAAAAAAACTCTCTCTAACACGAGACCACAGTGGATGTCAGCTATCAAATAGACTGGAGCCAGAGCTCAACTCGGATTCTAATCAGTCTGTCCAGTATCACTGATCGTGGACTGGTGGTCAAAGCCCAGAGCTAGTCACTGCAGTAGCTAAAGTCTGGGTCCTGGCCCTCCGGGCCTGGCCTCACACTAGGAGCACAAAGCACAAAGCCCAGAAGCCGGGGCGCTGGCAAGAATCCGCAGCCGCCCTCGCGCAGAGTCCTACCCCTCCTGCAGCAGGGGCTCCCCGTGCAGCAGGCCCCATGTGGCAGGTGCAGCCAACATGGGAGACCAGGACCCTGTGTGAGCAATGCCCCGATCTGGAAACATTTGAAGGGTACTGACCTCCACATAAAATCATAACCAGATGCCATCGTGTTGGATGTTTTCCTGCTTCCCCGCTTCCTCTCCTACCTGCTCATTAGGTTTTTTGCTTACAGCTGCCTTCCTCAGAAGGCAGATGCAAAGTTTTGCTTTCTGTAAATCTTTCAGTGTTAAGCATTTTGGTATTTCACATCACAGGACTCAGTTCATTAGATATTTTCCTGGGACAATACTTCTGGTTAAAGTTGAAGGCCTTAATTGAAAAAATAGAAAGGAGTCTTGAAAATAAAAGTATCCACTGAGGCATGATTCAGTAACTTGGTACTCATTCTTTCCATCTGTGAGCCTTGATCAGTTTCGGCCTTCAGCCCTAGCATACAACACACAGTGGCCGCTGTTGGACACGCTTGTGAACGTTTTATAGCGATTCGGAGTGGTGTTAATGCAGAATGTCTTAATTCCTTGTGGGGGTGGCTTGGGGTTACTCTCTTTTGTCAATCACCCCACATTGTTCATCGGGGCTGGTGACATAAATGACTACTCAGCCAGCCTGTGGATTTGGAACCGCTTAGAGGAAACACTACTGATATAAAATTTTTTTTAATTTTAAAAATTTAAAAATTTAGTATAATTTCTAACTTAACTTTCTAAGTCTTAGTCTTTGGTTCTCCTACTTATCTTCTTCCCCCCTTCCCAATAATTCTGTTGCTGTTAGTGCCTGATGATGGTGTTAAGTGGAAACACATTTAGCTTATTAAGAAGGAGGTTACATACACGCAGCAGTGAATATTACCAACAAAAGACCTAATCAGTAGTGAAGACATCGTACTCAAGTCCCTTGTGATCCAAATAATGTAACAACTAAAAAGATAAGGCAAAAGCCATTAGAACTCAAAATTAGTATGTCTGAGTGTGTGACAGATGAAGAAGCCAAAAAGTATTTAGGAATATACAAGATTTGGACAATAGATTTAGAGCAGTATAATTAAAAAGCATGTGTCAGAATTTTACCCTCCAGATCTTACGCCTTCTTGTCAAGTATCACCAAGTATTTATAAAAATTAATCATAAATTCAGAAGGCCAGGATAAAAGTCACTTTAAAATTTAGAAAATAGGGGCGCCTGGGTAGCTCAGTCAGTTGAGCATCCTACTTCAGCTCAGGTCATGATTTCACAGTTCCCAGGTTTGAGCCCTGTGTCGGGCTCTCTGCCCGATCAGCGTGGACTCAGCTTCGGATGCTCTGTTCCCCTCCCTCTCTCTCTGCCCCTCTCCTGTGTGCACTCTCTCTAGCAAAAATAAAAATAAATTAAACATTCTTAAAAAATGAAATTTATAAAATAAGAACAGAAGTTGTGCTATACACACTAATCACAATGAAATTAAACTATAAATTTAGTATGTGTTGAAAAAGGGAAGTATCACCGGGACAATTTTAAATGTTCTTTTAAAGTAACAGTTGAATCAAGGGGTTTAAAAATTACAATGATGGCTTTCGTGACAAAAAGCTCTGTGTGTGTGTGTGTGCGCGCGCGCACGCGGTTATACATGGAAAAACCTTTGGGAGCTAAAGTTATACTCCGTTGAAAAGTCCAATCTTTAATAAATGATTTAATTGAGCAAAGAAATAAAAGAATTAGACCTTAAAGATTTTATAAAAGGTGTAGAATAAAAATTCTGAGGAAACAGTAAGAAAGGTATAATATTTATAAAAGCAAAATAAATTTAAAAACAAAAATACTGGGGTACGTGGGTGGCTCAGTCAGTTGAGCCTCCAACTCTTGATTTTGACACAGGTCATGATCCCAGGGTCATAGAATGAGCGCCGCGGGCTCTGCGCTGAGCATGGAGCCTGCTTAAGATTCTCTTTCTTTGGGGCTCCTGGGGCTCCTGGGTGGCTCAGTTGGTTGGGTGTCTGGTTTCAGTTCAGGTCATGATCTCAGTTTGTGGGTTCGAGCCCCACATCCATCCGGCTCTGTGCTCACAGCTCAGGGTCTGGAGCTGCTTCAGATTGTGTCTTCCTCTCTCTCTGTCCCCCCCCTACTCGTGCTCTCTCCCAAAAATAAACATTAAAAATTAAAAAAAAAGATTCTCTGCCCCTCCCCCCACCTATGCTCTTGCTCTCTTAATAAAATTAAATAAATAAATAAATACTGAAGGGGAAGGAGAGAGAAAAGTGGCTACAAAAAAATAATATCAAATCACATCAAGGAAAAGGAGAGGAATTAAGGTAGGAGAAAGACATCATAACAGAGAAGGGAATTTTTAAAGTGTAAAAGAAACCATACGGCTATATGTGAAGAATTTAGAAACCTCTGTGAAATGAATTGTTTTCTGCAAAAAATCTACATGACAAATACTGACAAAGAAGTAGGAAAATGTAGAAAATCTGAACAGAGCCAGAGGAGAAAACTAAGGACATTCTCCAGAAACAATTCTTCTCACCTGAAAAAGCAAAAAGGAGGAGACACAACTGATTCCAGTTCTAGATGGATTAATTAGATCACCTCTTCCATTTTAAAAGAATAATTCTCACATTATATAAACATTCCACAATGTAGGGAAAAAAACAAAATAGAAGAGGAAACACCTCATTTTGTCCTATAAAGCATTTACTGAATAACCCTAATATCAAAACTCTAATGATGTTGACTAATATCTAATAAAACATGATAATTAGGGGCACCTGGGTGGCTCAGTCAATTAAGTGTCTTTATTTCAGTCCAGGTCCTGATCTTGCAGCTGATGAGTTTGAGCCCCACATTGGGCCCTCTGCTGTCAGCATGGAGCCTGCTTTGGATCCTATGTCTCCCTCTCCTCCCTCTCTCCGTCTCTCTCTCTCTCAAAAATAAACATTCTAAAAAATAAACAAGCAGGGGCACCTGGGTGGCTCTGTCAGTTAAGCATCTGACTTTGGCTCAGGTCATGATTTCATGATCTTGAGTTTAAGCCCCACGTCGGGCTCTGTGCTGACAGCTCGGAGCCTGGAGCCTGCTTCAGATTCTGTGTCTCCTTGTCTCTGTCCCTCCCCTGCTCGCTCTCTCTCTCTCTCTCTCTCTCTCTCACTCAAAAATAAACGTTAAGAAAAACTTTTTAAAAATAAACATGACATTGAAAGCTATACTTACGTATGAATATTAGTATAAAACTTAAAGTGCTAATAAGCAGTATCAATGATTTTATGAAAGACCATTTCGGCAGGGTCAACGTAATTTTCCAGATTACTGGAAAACAGGCTCCAAACAGGGCAGCACCTGCACAGGGCTGGCCCCTCATAACTGCTCAACAAATAGGTGTTGAGTGAATCCCAAGAAGGGTATTCTGACATCTTCAATAGAATAGGGTTTACCAGTCCCTTAAAAAACAACATATGATCATCTATTGAGAAATATGCCAAAAAGACATCTGAGAAAATTCCGCATGTATCTCTAACACACCGCTAGAATTCAGCGACGGTGACCAAGCCCACATAAAAATACAGCACTCTAGAGCTTGTCTCAGCAATAGCTGGGACAAAAATGTAATAAAAACAAGAACACCCCCAGGACTGCAGCAAAAAGAAGGGCGTTTTGGAATAATCCCAATAAATGTAAGTGCTGCGTGTGAAGAAGGCACAAGACTTTGCACACAGGTGATGAGACACTTTGTTCCTGGGTGTAAAAGCGAAATTTTATGGAGTTCGCTTCTGACTTTACAAAGGGAGACTCCAGTGAATTTGGTAGGTTAAGCTAGCTATGGAATTGAGAAAATACATTTGCATTAACAGTTATTATCATTATTCAGTAAAGACCACACGTAAATAAATAGGGGACATGCTTAGATTGCAGTATGTAAATGGGCAAAATACGTGGAGAGACCATTTTTATATGTAAAGACCAGACAGAGTAAAATTGGATGGATAAAAGGAAGTTCAACCTTCGGAGTAATTAAAAATATGCAAATTAAAACAACAGTAACTCGTTTTGTGATTGGTTAGCACAAAAGAACAGTTAGCAATGTTTTTACGGTGTGCCTAAATTCACAGATAATCGACAACCCCGTGTATTTACAACTGTTTATAAAACTGTTTGGCCGGATGTATTACGATCCTAAATGCAGTAGGAGAGGTAACACTCCCTCTGACACACGGGGAGGGGAGTTGGTAAATTACTGTGTTCAGCCATTGTCATAAAGTCCTGATTGCAGAGTCTTTAGCCAGAGGACAGAGGGAGATTGATGTGAGCAGAGTATTTTAATAGTTTTAAAACACTTCTTCATAGATTGTGGCAAAAGGTTAAAAATCGGTAAATTTGGGGAAACGATATATGGAGTTCTTACAGCTTTTCCCTAAGTTTCAAATTATTTCAAGATATTTTTTAAATGCCCCCTTTAAATTGTTGAATATTGTATACCTGAAATTAACATAACCCTGTATTGTTACCTTTACTAGTATTGAACTAGGAATAAAAACTAAAACTAAATCTAAATGCCCCCTTTAATAATCCATTTCAAGGAATATTATTTTTTAAGCCTAAATATAAGCAATATGAATGAATACATTAATCATGTAACTGTTTCCAGTAGGGAAAAATTGGAAGCAAACTGGAAATGGTTAAATAAAATAAAGTACATCCACCTGAAGCGTGTGCCATCTTTTATGATAATCATAAAGGCTGTGAGCAGTATGGGAAGATGCCAGTCATGTTGATTTTTTTAAGAAATGAAACCGTGTGCGCTATTAATTTACAAACCAAAGTATATTGATAAAAAATACAAGAAAGGAACACATAAATAGGATAGTAGTGGGGGTCTGAGTCATTGTGCATCCCTCCACTACATAAACTCGCTATAATATTATTTTTTAACTTTGCTTTTAAAAAAATGTTCTAGAGGCACCTGGGTGGCTCAGTACAGCTGAACGTCCGACTCTTGATTTCAGCTCAGGTCATCATCGTGGACTCAAGCCCCATGTCAGGCTCCGGGCTGAGCATGGAGGCTGCTTAAGATTCTCTTCCTTACCCTTCTCCCCTGCTCATGCCTCCCCTCTCAAAAAACAAACAAAAAAAAATGTTTAAAATTTCTAGAAAATAAAAGTAAAAAGTGTTCTAAGCAAGGAAGAGGGCGTAGACAAAATGGAGACTTGAGGGTCTCCCCCCTGAGGGAATCCAGAAGAACAAAAGGTGCTAAGTAAAGAGGACAGTGCTCTGGAGAGACTGAGCAACAGGAAGAATTTCATCTCAGGAGCTAGTGTTTGTAGATTTGACCGTATCTGAGAACCCACAGAAACTAGCTGAACCTTATGCAGTAGAAACTCTCGATTGTCATGTTCTAGGAACTGCTGAGCAGGGTTACCAGGTTCATACAGGCTACTGGCCAAGGAGTTCAATAAAATCGATCGTTCTGATGGCCCCTTCCACAGGTTGGTTAGTGGCTGTCCGGGACGTGTTGGTTAATCACGACCTGGCTTGACAAAATGTCTAATTAACTGCCTTTCAGTGTGCCACTTTTTGGCGTTCCAGTTTGCATCCATAAACAATCTAACGTGTTGGATTTTATTTTTTTTTTCTGTGGTTAGACCCTGCTTGGTATTTGAACTCATTGGAGGTTACTGATTCTGGAGTATTGAGGGTCCATAGAGACAAAGCCTGTTATATGGAGATCCTGAAAATCCACCTCACAAATGGTCAAGGGCATTCTGTCAGATTCTGAGCCCCACCAGAGCCTGAGTGGGGCAGGAGATGTTACAGGCATTGTACTTTCTTATGATTTTCATTTTTAGGATACTTAAAGTTGAGTCTTTTTTTCCTTTTTAAAAGTTCAGCAAAACATAAAATGAACTGTGAGTGTTTAGAAAAATACTCAAAACATTGTTAACGTTCCGATTTTCAAGTATCTGTGCTTGTCATTTTGTGAAGCGTGAGTGACAGTTTAGATCCAATAATATTTATACTCCATTTTATTTTATTTCACTTTGCTTTTTACCTTCTTAGTCACAGTAGCTACAGTACAAACACTGCAAACAATTGGAGATGGAGGAGGAAGCCAGCTTACAATCAAGAGCCCTGAGTTCTAGTCCTCGGTCTGCTGTGATTTACAAACAGCTCCTGGTGTCCCCGAATCCTCTCCGGGTCTGTGTTACCCTCTGTAAAATGAATGATGCGGATTGGACATTCTCAGAGGTCTTCTCCAGCTTCGACATTTATGATGCTGTTATTCTAAGAGAAGGATACGTTTTTTGCCATTTCACTATGTAATTAAAACAGGGCCATACATTGTGGAAAGCGGTATCCTGCCTGTGGAATATTTAAAACGGGAACATCCATAGGTTATAAAGTGCAGAGAGAACAGAACACAGGTAGTGGGCTAAAGTTCCACTCAAACAGAGCAGAATATGCTAAATAGAATAATCCTAAAGTAACTATACCTAAAATCTAAACTATTTTAAGAGCTTTTAAAAATTGAGGGGAAGGAATTGGTAATATTATAATTCAGTTTCCCTCGGAGATGAGCCAATTTACATTGGTTGAACGTAGATTTTGTGTCTCGCCTTCAAATCCGCGGACCCTCCGTTTTTACTTTTAAATCTTTGTGCTCCCGCAGGTGGGGTCTGTGGTGGCCGTGGGCTGGATCCGCTCCCGGAAAGCCGTGGACTGGCGCCTCTTCCGCAACATCTTTGTGGCCTGGTTTGTGACAGTCCCCGTGGCCGGGTTGTTCAGTGCTGCTATCATGGCTCTCCTCATGTACGGGATCCTGCCATACGTGTGACCTGGCCTCTTCCACCCAGTACGCAAGGGGTGGTCTGGTGTGGGTGCGTGTGGGTGGCGTTACCCGCGTCCTGCCGCGCACGGGCCGTGTCCCAGCCAGCTTCTCCGTGTCCCTTTCACATGGCTCCAAACCACACGGTTCACCTACACTGTAGAGAGTCATCCTCCAGAGCTAACTTAACTACTGTACATAATCCTGTGCATTAAACTGGTATCGTGGTGACCTAACGTGGTGCAGTTACTTATATGTTAAATATTCATTGTATACATAGGATAGATAGCATTATCGCAGACATACTCGAAACGGGAGTGGAGATACATTGCCTAGAATTCAATATTCGACAAATCTTTGTACTTAATGATTTCAGTGGCCAATTTTAAGAACCTTTTAAAAGGAAAGTGTAGGTTGGAAAGTGCTATTTTTCCCATTGAATATACTGTAAGATAAGCGTGAATCCGGACGGATGGTGCACATTTGGGAAGGTGTACGTCCGTGGGTGTGCTCTTGAATAATAGTGGGGTAGGAGTTCACAAGTGCTTTCACTGAGGAATTTGTTCATATACTGTGTACTGATTATGTAATATATCATAATTGCCTCTGTAAATACTTAAAACTGTAATTTTTTAATGGTGTGCTTCCCATATACTTTTTTGATCAGAGAATTTTTGGAAAGTACCAAAGAAGCAGGGGAATAGTTTGCCAGTATTATATTTTCATATTGTCCGTCTTCCCTTCCCATTCATCCTACTGTTGATCTGAGCTGTAGCGAGACCGCCACGCTCCGACCTGCCCCCTGGCAGGGCGGAGGCCGAAGCACCAGCCGCCCGCCACGTGCGCGTCACGTGAGCGTCTACTTCCGGGCCCCGCCCCGCCCCCACCACCACGCGCCAGTTATTGGTGAGCCCTGCGGTGGCCCGACGTCGTCCTGTAGAGAATGTACGTACGTGAGGGTGCGTGACCACACACCACATATCAAGTCCAGTGTAAATTTTCACCCGTCCTCTCCCCCGCAGCCTGGAGAACCGAATTCTTAAAACACTAAGGCGAGTGAGTTAGCGGGTCTAGAAATTCAGGAGGGGGTAGAGTTGGAATATCAGACAATACACTGGATTTGAGGATTTCCTTGAGGCCTTTACTAAGCTGAACATCCGGATGCGCTACTGTAGTCCCACTGATTCTGTTCTGATAGCGGGAGGGAGGGAGTGCGAGTGATGCCAGAGCCTGAAACCGTGGAAATGCTGCTAAAATTTTTATATTGACAAACGTTTTCTTGGTACTTCATTGTGATTTTTCATTAATCAACCATATTAAATTTATAATAAAAAAATGCCCTTCAAAAGTTTGCCTCTGAAGTCTTTTTCTGAATACCTATACCCTATTTTGGGTTCAGTTTCCACAAAAATAAAAGCCACGTAATTTTACTTCTGTTTTTCAAGTAACTTTTCGTATTTTAAGACTCTTCCATGTTTGTGCAGAAAATGTACATGAGCTGGACGCCCGGGTGGCTCAGGCAGGTGAGGTTAAGCCTAAGGTTAAGCGTTTGACTTCTGCCCAGGTCATGATCTCAGTTTGTGCCGACACCAGGGAGCCTGGAGCTGCTTGGGATCTGTGTCTCCCTCTCTCTGCCCCTCCCCTGTTCGTGTGCTCGCTCGCTCTCAAAAATAAGAATTTAAAAAAAATTTAAAACTATACATACATAAGAAAAGGAAAAAATGGCTCACGCAGTCCGGCATCCTGAAATGGCCACTGTTAGCACGCATGCGTACACACTCCACACACGCGTGCATACGCACCCCCCCACCCCCCCATCCCCACATTGATCCTTCAGCCGTGACCTGTCAGACGGAAGGGTGGTGTGTCCCGGGGTGGGATTTTTATGAAAGGGTGTATCACAGTTCTGTGCCCAGGCTTTCCCCCTTGACTCTGGAGTCAGCCAGCCTCCTGGGGCGGGGTAAGGGGGGCGGGGGTCACATGTTCAGCTCTAAGGACCTAACGGAAACAGGCCCAGCCTCTCCTTGGCTCAAGCAGCCCCAAACCGAAGCAAACTGCTCCAGCCTCTGCACCCCTGCCTCCCGGAGCNCAGAGGTGAGGCGGGCGGGCTGGCCAGGTGGGAAAAGTCCACCCCCACAGAAATTTCCGGGACTTTGCAAATGGCATTCTAGACCTTTCATTTTTACCCTCTTCTGATAAAGCTATAGATTGAAGAAGTTCGCTTTCCTCCTAAATTTATTTATAAGCACAAACAGCACAAGCGCGCCAGCAGCGTCCGTTGAGGCCGTGGTCTCGGCCCCAGGGCCGCAGGGAGGAGGCCCTGGAAACCAAGCCGGACTAAGGGCACATGCACACTGAGCCTCCAAATGACTAAGCATGCAACCCTGTCACCGGTGCTCCCCAGCTCAGCCCCAGCTCAGCCCGTTACCTGACCAAGGCCGCCGCTCCCTCCCCTCCCCACGAAGGTGACGTCTGATGGGAGTGAGGCGGTCGCCATAAGGGGCGCCCTGCCCCGGCCACCTGGAGTCTTTCCTCCAAAGTCGTCATCATCGAAGTCATCGTCATCGTCATCGTAGTCGGCCTCTCTCTAAAAATGCAAACACTCCCCGGGCCAGGGGAACCCGCAAGACCCTGGCAACTTAACTGTGATTTTGTCACCAGATCACCCTCGCTGTCTGGGGCGGAGCGGGCTGCCCTGGAGACCCCGCTTTCCTCGGCGAGGGGCACGGCGAGCTTGGGCTCCCCAGACGGCCTTTTGGGACTTTTCTGCCTTTCCAAAAGGACGGAGCTTTTGAGCAAATAGGTAAACACATTCATTTTTAACAAGACAATTTTTAAAAATAAGTCCTGTCTCCGCAGAATAAGCTGCAGGAAAAAAAAAAAAAATCCATGATTCCGAAAACGGAATGTAAAGTTCTGAGGCATCAGTGAATTTATTCAGTTACAGGTTTATTCAAGTCCAGTGCGAAGGGCACTGTAGGGTGCGGCGGGGGGTTCTGCCTCACCCTGTCTGTGGCTGACCCTGAAGTGCCCCTGCCCCAGGGGTTCCTGGCGCCAGGGAGCACCAGGCCCCGGTTTCAACAACAGCCTTTACCCTGCCAGCTCCAGGTTCCTGGCTCGGGGACTCCCGAGGCCTCCTGTGGGGCTGTAAGGACTTCTGAGGGGCAGTGGAGTGACAGGGCCCACTCCAGGCTTGGCTCGGAATAGGGGTCCGCGAACAAGTGTGCGTCTTCCTTTGTGGTTGTTCACTGACCACGTTCTGTGGATGACGCCCCTCAGGTGGGCCGCTTAGAGGAAGACATTAAATTAGATGGAGAAAACGAATAGCAAAGAAGCCACGGTTAGTTGAACAAGACAAAGGAGACCAAAAGAAACCGGACGGTGGGTTCTCTGCGTGCTTGGTGAGGGAGGAAAACGACTGGTGAGACCTGCAGGATATGGGTGAACTGTCGTGAAGAGGGCAGGGAGCCCCGTGCTTGGATCGTCACCCTCTTAAATATTTTCATAGCGCTTCATCCTTTATTATTATTATTATTATTATTTTAATGTTTCATTTATTTTTAGGAGAGAGAGAGAGACAGCCAGCGTGAGCAGGGGAGGGTCAGAGAGAGAGGGAGTCACAGGCTGAAACAGGCTCCAGGCTCTGAGCTGGCAGTCAGCACAGAGCCCGACGCGGGGCTCGAACCCACAAACTGCGAGATCATGACCTAAGCGAAAGTCGGACGCTTAACCAAGCCACCCAGGCGCCCCGTATTATTAAGAAGACAACGAAACAAACCTGAAGCATGTTAGGAAGAAAAGGGGGAAGTCACCCACACTCCATCACCCCCCTACATTGGAACACCAGTCTTTGGAATACCTGGAGCTGGCCAGGCACTGGGGAAACTAAGGCACAGAATGAGGAAAAAGTGCAGGCAGCCAAATGGTCAGAGGACCGGGCTTCCCGTCCAGGCTCTTCCTCTGAGCAGCCGTCAGACTGCCCACAACTGTGATCTCTAGAAAAAGGACAGTGCCGTGGGGCTGGGAGGAGGTGCCCGGAAGGAACTCGGCCAGGTGACTAAGAACTTGGAAGGAAGCCTAGGAAGAAAAGGCGAGAGGTTTATTCCGCCTGTTTTTATAAAGGACACATGAGGAGTTCATGATTTAAAGTAAGGAGTTTCAGGCTCGACAAGAGTGATGACTCCGTCTGGACTGGCTAGAACAAATCGAGAACCCAACAGAGCCAAAGGGGTTTGGGCTGCAGTGGGATGGACAGTTCCCTTGCCTTTCTCCAAGGCTGGACATGTGGAGGGTAAAGCAAATCCTGAATGTAGACATTCCAAAGTGTGAGTGCATAGGGTGCTAAAAGGAAGGAGAAAGACTGACCTGCGGGACAGAAGGTACGGACTCCACAGCAGGGCCATCATCTCCTCTAAGCAGCAACAACAGCGACACCCAGTGGGGTCCAGTGTAATTGCAATTGGGACCGTCTTCCCAGAATCCTTTAAAAATTGCAGGTGAAGTCGCCTCACAGAATAGTATCATAATTCAAAGAGTTGCTAGAAATGTCAGTATCTTTTTCTTCGATGGCCACAGAAAAAAATGAGTATTTGCGGAAGGGGAACCTCAGTCCATACAGTGGGTAGCAGAAATCCACAGGACTTGGCCAACAAACCTGAGGGCTCATTTTCATACATTCAGGAAACATCCACTGCGTGTTTATCATGTGGCAGGGATTGGCCTGCCTACTGGAGGTAAGAAGACAAAAAGGCTTCTAAGCATTCACGGGCAGGAGGGGAGGCGGGCGAACAGAACTGCCTGACAGCGTGGTGTGAACCCTGGGGAAGCTTTCGTGGAAGAGGCAGCGATTTCACTGAAACTCCAAGTACAACGTGGGTGGTGAGAGCGCTGTTCCGTGTGAGAATCGGTGAGTTTCAGACGCCTGCAGACTATCCGGGGAGAGCTTCGGACAGGCAGCTGGCAGGAAGGGCTGGAGGTGAGGCAGGGGCCCTTCTTAGACGGCGCTAACTCTGGGAAGAGCTTTAGAAGGCAGCTGTCAGGAAGACGGGACCGGTGACGTCCGAGGGCTGAAGGCAGTGTATGCGTGGGGATGGCTGGGAGCTGTGCCAAAGCGCATACTCCACTCACCCTACACCTCGAGGCTTGGCTGTTTCCTCGGTGGACAAGCCCAACCTCGGGGAGGAGGTGGGGATTGGCTGTGGTTAAAAGCACGCACACTGTGAATGCTGAGCTCCCTTCTCGGTGTCTCCACGTGACGGGCCCACCTTTAGCATCACGCTCCGCCCCTCTTTACCCGTATGTTCCCTAGGCCAGGGGCAAGGGAGTGCACGTGAATGGTGCATTTGGGAAGCACGAACTGGGGGGAACGGCGGAGTTAGTTCCTCTCATCTTCCCCTTGGAAGCACAAGAACCCCCTCCCCCGCCCCCCCAACCCGAGCTGGGGAGGACTGTCCTGCCAACTAGCCTTCATCGAAAGATGCAGCCTTTGGCTTCCATCCACTGACAGCCTGTCCTAATTCACAATCTGAAACCTGAGTGAGGAAGAATGCAGTTCATTCTGAGGAGCCCGAGGCGTATCAGACCCTCCGAAAACAGGCAGATGGCACCTGGAGAAGCTACTCACACAGAACCAGGGTGTAGTTAGAAAATGCTGAGGACGGAACCTGGGTGTCAACACTTAAGTGAGGGCCAAAGAAAAGAGGGAGTTGAGTCTAAAGGGAAACAGGCAGAGGGAGCTGGACCAGAGAGCCCACAAAGCGTGCACCAGCCACCGGAGGCCACAGCCTGAAAGGGGCTGCGGGGTGGGGGCCCTTCGTGTGCGGCAAACACAGCGACCTTCATGTGTGTGCAGGTAGATAGCGCCGCAGGGCGGCCAGAGGCCACTTCAGCTCTTACAGCTCCTCCTGTCCAAGGTTTAGACCCTGAGGCTTGGCCACATTCATTGGTGGTGAGCCTCCAAGGACACTTAGTAACTAAATGAAACTTTGCAACATTATCGTCTCCCCCTGTTCCTTAAGCAGTGGTGCTCAGAGTATGAAGATGGATTAGCAATGCATTATGCGGTCTTCCGGGTCTCTTGCAGAAGTAATATTTAAAATGCGATGTGTCAGGGCACGTGGCTGGCTCAGTCAGTGACGCATGCAACCCTTGATCTTGAGGTTGTGAGTTCGAGCCCCTCGCTGGGTGTAGAGGTTACTTAAAAATAAAATCTTCAGGGGCGCCTGGGTGGCTCAGTCAGTTAAGTGTCCAACTCTTGATTTCAGCTCAGGTCATGATCTCACAGTTCGTGGGTGTGAGCCCTGCGTCCGACTCTGTGCTGACAGTGCGGAGCCTGCTTGGGATTCTCCTCCTCCCTCTCCCCACCCACTCACACACTTGCCCTCTCCCTCACTCTGTCTCAAAATGAATTTTAAATAAAATCTTTACAAATTAAAAAATAAAATGTGATGTGTAAACTTTGATCTCTTTAAACTTAATAAATACTCATGCCTGTTAGTTTCTTACCACAAGTAACACCAATACTATCATCTATTTGGGTAACTCCCCTGAAGGGGGTAGAAGCCCCTGGTGTTCTTCTTGCCCTGGCCAAAGCCTAGGGGCTCCCTGTCCCCTCAGACTAGGGGCACAGCACACACTGACCGCCTATCAGACAAGCCACGGCCTGCACACTGCCACCAGGGCCACTGCCTCTTCAAACAGTATTAATTAGAAGAGTATTTCCCTAATTACAGAAATATGAAATTCACTTTAGAAAAACACAGACATGTAGTAAAGTATAAAATCAATAGAAATTATTCATGATTCGAAAAAAATATTCATGATCCCACCTCCCCAAGATAAAGAATCTTAATATTTTGGTGTATTTTTCTCCTGTATTAACATATACCTTTAAAAAAATAAAATTGAGATTCGTTTTTTACTTTGTTTTTTCTATCTAATATGTTGTGAACAATCTGCAATGGTCATTATTCTTCAAAAACCTGATTTTTAATGCTGAAGAATGTGCCATGTGCTGCATACACATGCCATCACGTAACCATTCCCCTACCGTTCCCCGTGCGGAAATGTTACACATTTGCTCTGATAAGGAACATTGCAATGAGCACCTCCAACGATTTCTCTTAGAGGAATCCCCTTACGGCAAATCCTAAAAGCGGAGTCACCGAAGCAAAGAATCCACTGACACTGAATACATGTAAACTAGAATGTCCATTCTCAGTTCCCAGGTACAAAGCTCACAGGCTGCGGGAAAGGCCAAAGTAAGTTACCTTGAGAGTAAGGCTCAAAAGGCACCACTGAGGCACCTAGCAGTGTCCTGAATGAATCAACTTAAAAATTCAATGAAGTGAAATAAACGATTGCCCTAGGAGTGCCAGGCTAATTGAGGAGAAAGGCAAGGAAGACCAGGGAAGATGAGAAAGCTGGTGGGCGGCGGGCGAGGGGTAGGTGCTTGCGGGCATTTTATGGGGAAAGAGGGAGCTACTGAGAACTTCCACCATTAGAACCCACAATGCACTGCTCCATCCTAGAACCACCTCTCATGGCTTCCTCTCCTGGACGACTGGACTCGCAGCATGTCTGCAGTCACTGTGATGAGGATTAACAAGATTGTGTCATATAAGGTGACCACTACACTACCTGACACATGAGCTCAAAAAGTGTGTTTTTCTTTCTGCTACGAGTGAATGACTCCCACAATGATGAACGTATTAGAACACAGCCCAGCAAGCCATAGCATTCAGTAAAACTACTGAATAAAGGGTGAAATTTAAACCACCTATGTCCATATCTAGATTAATCTGTCAATAAACAAACTTGACTCCTTAGCTCTGCAATAATGGATAATTTAAAAGGGACAGGTAGCACAAGAAAGGAAAAAAACACAAACCTACAGCAATCTTCTTCCCACCTAATTCAAGCCATAAATGTAAATGACTAAGCTACTAATTAGGGGTTTTTCTCATCAGTGTTTCCTTGAATCTCCCTTTGCCCTCTGGCCTCAGTCCCACCCCCCACGCTTACCAACACTAGACAGGAGAAGAATGCCCAGAGCTACAGGAACACGGCAGCCTGCTCCCCGCTCCACTCCACACACNAGGACAGAAGGAACTTGCTGCATACCCCTCTCCCTGTCCTGTGGTACTTTATCTCCTGTAATGGGGTTCGACTAACAAAGATAATGAGAAAATCAAATTACATCATGTGGTTGGTAGATATTTTCCAACATGAGACGTGGTGGTTGGAATCTGGGTGCCAGTAGTGATAATCTTTGGTGGTGGTGGGGAAAATACCTTACAGCACTAATATTTTTCAAAAAGCAACTGTCTAGTTGTTAAGATCAGTCATTTGGAAACTGAGCAAGGACTCAAACAGGCAAATCAGAGAATTATAAATGATCGGTAAATACATGAAAACAGCTCCATCTCACTGGCAATTAGGGAAATACAAATTAAGACACCATTTTTTACTTCTAAAACTGGTAAACATTTTTAAGTTTGATGACATTCAATGTTATTAAGGATGTGGAGAAATGAGTTTTCTTAACCACCAAGAGTAGAAACAGAACTTGATATAAAATTTCTGGAGGACAATTTTATACTACTAATCAAATGTGCATGTCCTGTGACTTAGCAATCTCTCTTCTGGAAGCCTAGCCTATAGAACTGCACTAACAGAACAGCCATGAGCCACAGGTGGCTATTTAAATTTGATAAAAATGAAACAGAATTAAAAACTGAGTTCTTCTGGGGCACCTGGCTGGCTCAGTTGGTAGACATACAACTTTTGATCCAGGATCGTTGAGTTTAAGCCCTAGGTTGGGCATAGAGATGTCTTAAAATTTAAAAAAAAAAAAAAACACCATCTTTTNGAACTCACAAACTGTGAGATCATGGCCTGAGCCAAAGTCAGATGCTTAACTACTGAGCCACCCAGGTTCCCATCTCTCCTACAATTTTTTTTTAATGAGTTTTGGGACACCTGGGTGGCTCAGTCAGTTAAGCATCTGACTCTTGGTCTTGGCTCAGGTCACAGTCTCACAGTTCTTGAGTGCAAGCCCCATGTCTGGCTCCATGCTGTTAGTGCAGAGCCTGCTTGGGATTCTCTCTCTCCGCTCTTCCCCTGCTCACTCAATCTCTCAAAAAAAAAAAAAAAAACCAACTTAAAAAAATAATTTAAAAATTGAGGTCTTGCAATGACCTAGTTACGTTTCACGTGCTCAACAGCTCCACGTTTCTAGTGGCTGCCATATGAAACAATGCAGACACATCATTTTCACCATCACAGAAAGATCTACAGGGTCGTGCTGCTATGGAAATGTTTACAGAAGTAGACACAAAGATATTCAATGCAGCATTACTTATAAAGCAAAAAATTCAATACAGTAAAAAGAATAGTTAAGTAATACCACATTTATACTCAAGTATAAGAAAAAACATGAGACAGATCTATACGAACAAATGGAAAAAGGACTCTGACATGTTAAATTTAAAAGTACATTGTGGGGCGCCTGGCTGGCTAAGCTGGTTGGAACGTGTGACTCTTGATCTCGGGGTTCTCAGTTCAAGCCCCACATCGCATGCAGAGATTTCTTACAAATAAACAAATAAATAAAGCACACTGCAAAACAAGAAGCGCATTTTGATGTCTTATATATATATTTATGTAATCTCTAAAGACACTGCAAAGTATCTGCAAAGATATACGTCGAGCTGTTGGAAGTGGCAGAAGAAAGAGGGACTGGAGAGAGGAAGGGGAATTTTCACCTGTGGTGTCTAAGCTGACTGAATTTGTCGCGACCAGCATATATACTGCTTTAAAAAAAAAAAGATCTCAAAAAGAGTTCTATTTTTAGGGAGGACGCTATTTACCAGTAAGTCCTGCAGATATTAGAGCCTACTCCTTTTTTTTCCCAAACTGGTATCTCCATTTTGGGGTTGTCGTTTCTCTCGATCCAGTAATCGAAAGCACTTTCCTGGGGCCCCGGGAGGAGCCGCAGACGTGTCTTCCCTGCGGCATCTCCCCGGCTGCACGCTTCCTTCCCTGTGCCCGCCCTTCTGCCCACTCGCCGCACCCCCCACTCTTTCTCAGAAGCTTTACAAAACTACCAATATGGTCCTGCTCCAGGCAACAGGAAGCAAGCATCCCAACCGATGGGCCCAGCAGGACAAAACCGCTGCTCCACTCCTCAGCCCGGCGCAGAGGGCGGAAGGGACAGGCAACAGCACTTTAGACCTAAATCCCAACACCTATGAGAGTACAAAACAAAACCTCTCACACCAAATAGAAGAAAGCCATNCAGCAAGCATCCCAACCGATGGGCCCAGCAGGACAAAACCCGCTGCTCCACTCCTCAGCCCAGCGCAGAGGGCGGAAGGGACAGGCAACGGCACTTTAGACCTAAATCCCAACACCTATGAGAGTACAAAACAAAACCTCTCACACCAAATAGAAGAAAGCCATCGCTAGCAAGCCAGATGAGCGATTATGTTCCAAATGTGATGGGTTTATTTTATTTTACTCTGATGCAAAACCAAAGATTTCACTATAGCACAGAGACCAATATATTAAAAGGTCATGAAAAAGTGGTGTGGGACATGCAGGACGTGATGTACAAACTGGAGGGTTGGGTCATTTCCTTTGTAACATGACATTACATTGTCACTGAGGAACACATTTAAAATAACACTGTGGAACTCAACTGAAATGTGGCACAAACATGACAACTTCCAGGCATGCCTTCAAGTACCTCCCGTAGGATGGACTTGCGATCTCTAGACTTCAATTCAGTGTGGGGAGGATTACAATTCTTTGGAAGAATAAAAAGTTCACACTTATTAAATTTCACAGAAGAATTTTAAGGCCAAAACATAGTGGGTTCGCTTCACCTCCAGGAACAAATCAGATGCTTTACTCAAAACCACATTAAGCTTCTAGTTCAAATCCCAACCCAACCTTGTGACCTCCTGCATTGAAGTTCTTTCCATCGATTAAAGCTGAAAGGGTCAGTTTGACTCCTAGGAAGAAGAAAACACCACAATCACTCGTAACAAGTATTATAATCAGATTTTCATTTTCTAGAAGCAAGGGACATAGGTGGAGTCAAGGACATGGATTACAGCTGGGTTTTAGAGTTACAGGTACCACTAGGTCAGCAGGATTACCTATAATCATTTGATCTGCAATAAGCAAAGCACAATCACAGCAAACTTGATTTGGAGTTCAGGGTTAAGAATAATGAGTGATCAACCAAACTCACAAGCCAGAGTGACCTAGTTAGAAATATGTAATTAATTTTTAAACAAAAGCACTTGATCTGCTTTACTTTGTATGACAAATTGTTACACAATGGACTGAATCAACCTACAGTTGATTGTAGGTTTTATACATTATTTTCATTATTTTTCCATCACCTCCTACCCCACACCCACTGTTATTAATTCCTTTACTCACCTGGTCGAAGAGTCTGAGTATAACCCAGTCCAATCAGGCTGGCATTATTTACTTTAGCCTAAGAATCAGGAGATGAAATAGAAATGGTTAGAAAACAATCAACTTCATAATATATAAGACCAGGACAATCACCATTTCATGCACCAGATTTCCAAAACTAAAGCACCTTTGGCCCAATCTAAGATTACTGGAACTGCAAATTCACTTAATAAAAATGTATGTCTCCTCAGTTAATAGGGCTGGTAGAGATAGTAGGGACCTTGAGATGCATGCGTAAAGGCCTCAAACAAATTTTTTAAAACAATGTGCAGCCAGGTGTGCCTGGATAGCTCAGTTGGTTAAGCATCTGACTCTTGTTCGGCTCAGGTCATGATCTCACGGTTTAATAAGTTCAAGCCCCACATCAGGTCTGCACTGGCAGCATGGAGCCTTATTGGGATTCTCTTTCTCTCTCTCTGACCCTCCTCCATGTGCACTGTTTAAAATAAGAAACTTTATTTTTTTTGAGATAGAGTGTGAGCGAGGAAGGGGCAAAGAGAGGGAGACACAGAATCTGAAGCAGGCTCCAAGCTCTGAGCTATCAGCACAGGGCCCGACACAGGGCTCAAACTCATGAACCACGAGATCATGACCTGAGCCAAAGTCAGACAAACACTTAACCAAGCACCCCAGTAAATAAACTTAACAAAATAAAATAAAAAAATAAAACACTGCACAGCCAAACACCCTTGTGTACCGAAATCTTTGAGATGACAGTTTACAACCTCTGACAGTAGTTAGAACATAAACTCTGATGAGAAGATCTGGATTCAAATCGTGACAATGTCACTTACTGTGTGACTTTGGGCAAGTTACTTGATCTCTCCAAGTCTCAGTTCCCTCATCTATAAAATGGGGATGGAGATACTACTCACAAGAGTAGCTGGGAAGATTAAATGAGATACTATACATAAAGCCCTTAGTACAGTACCTGAAATTTAAGAGCTAAATAAGTGTCATTATAAGTAACAATTACTAAGAGCCACAGGAATAGTAATCAAATCCTATGAATTTACAGATAGGAAAATGTTGAGGCCAAAGACATAAAAATGACTTGAGTAGGTCAGCCAACAGCCAAATACAGGAGCAACCAGGACTAGAACCCACATTCCAGGACGTGAGGTGTGACACTCTTTTCACTACACAAGGAGCACTCACCGAAGTTAACAGAGAACATGTGCACAACAACATATTACAACTTTCATTTACAACTCAGCTGAAACCCTAAGAGTGCATGCAACCTCGCAGCACATTCTTACAGATAGAGAAGTTCTACAGTCCAGCTTGTATTTAGCAGCGATGCCAAAACGGGTATTGTTACTGCCAGCCGTCCAAGCAAGGTTTATTGACGTTTCAATCTTCTCATTAACTTTCTGGTAGATAGACCCTCCAAATTCAGTGCCGTCATTCCTGTTTTCATGGTGTAAAAGAGTCATAAATATCTAGCTTGTGCCACTCTTATGATATGGAAACAAATTCTAAGACTATCTGGACAAGGATCTCATTTTGCAAATACCTATTTCAGCAAACTTCTGGTATAAATGACTACCAAACAAAACAAGGAACTAAATCCAGTTATGTGATTTATAACCATCTGATTAAAATGTAGTTAACATCTGATTCATTTACTCAGCTCCTCCATGATGTAAATTTCTTAGACAAAATTCAATTATGAAGAAAGGCAGACACCATCAGTAAATACGGTCTATATAAGGCTTGGAGATGTTCAAAGAATTTAAAGACCTAAAAGTAGAGTTCAATAAACATTCTGCAAACCAATAAATAGCAGGAATAAAGCCAATTCTGAAGTTCATTTGAGACACAATCCTAGCGTCAGAAAACCCCCCCGCCCACAATACCTATTTCTCTTAAAAAGTGCCTACGTTATTGCTTCAAAGCATCCCAGAATTTAGTCCCTACTTTCCATGGTTTTCCTGATAATACTGCCTTATCGACTTTAATGCCACTGTCGATACCACTACTTGACTTTATTTCAGTGAATTGGAATGTCTAGTGAAGGGCAATTTACACGATTTCAAAAACACCTAGCTTATCCTCTGCTTTTTCTTTCTGATATACTAACAGTGTCCAGTAGGCCAAGATATTAAATACTATATAAAAGTTCAAATTCACTTCACCAACAGGATGCAGCCTACAAAACTGAATCCAGGATTGCTTGAGGACTTCTGCTTCTTCTGAATGCAATAGGGGTGGCTGGGTTCTGACCATGGGTACCTAAAACCTCCACAGAATTACTGAGGATGCTCTGGGGTGCTCAGGTCAACTAGGTGGTTGCTCTTCATGATCCAAACAACAGATCTACTTACAGATACTGCCAGGTTGAGCAGGGAACCAGAGGAAGCAGAAGTATCTCCAAATGATCCCTTATATTAGCAGCTGACCCGTGTCCTGGGCTCTCTCCACCCCAGTGGTTCTTGTACAGATTCTAGATCTTCCTAAAGTTTGGGGTACAGGCTGAGAGGCCAGTTACTATCAGCGCACAGTACCAAGTGCACTAACCTCGGCAATGTTTTGCTGACTAGGAAAATGGTACAGTGAGGCTGGATGTCCACCAAAGCACATTAAATGCAGGTACCTCATTCCTAACCTTCTCAACATGCTAACAGCTACCATCTGTTTGGGCGACTGCACTAGTACTAAAGGAGGAATGAATTATAAACACTCACACATGGGTGTGCAACTGGAAATCTGCAGCCTTGTAACCCAGGGCGAAATTATTCTGTGACAGTTTGGATTTGGCTGTGTCAAAACTCATCTGATAGCCAGCAAGCCAACCTTCAAAGGCTAACACAGCCCAGCCATAGATGGTTGGTCCAGAAAAATCTATATCAACATTACTGCCAAGACTGAAACATTCCCGCTTATAGGAGGCCTTCAATTTCCCACTCTTCTTTCTGTAAAAAACAAGTGAAAACAACATGAGTTTCTACGACTTCTAGAAATCTTTAGAGTAAGAATGATCTCCTCCTGCCCCCAATGTAAATATTATTTGGTAGATGGTATACATATAGTAAAGTTTCAAATGACTTAGCTCTTCAAATATAGTTTTATTAGGATTAGAAATACATACTCTATTTTTAACCTATTCTTCCCTATAAGTACAAATGCTATGATATTTCATGATGAATTTAACATGAAAGCATTAACAAAAGTCTAAAAAGGAATTAAGGTATTTCTGTACCAAATTAATAATCTGAGTATGTATATATTCATGAGAAACCAAATCTCTTTAAATGTTTTTAAATGCCCAAGTGCTATAAAACATAACACTCGACACACTTCACTTCTCAAAGAGAAGGACATTTTTTTTAAAAAGGCTACAGTGCTTTAGTAAGCATATTTATTTTCCTTAGGGTAAGTGTTTTCTCCTTGGACAACATCAGATGGATGGGATGGAAGAGAAGTGTATATTTTTTTAAAAAAAATTTTTTTTAATGTTTTTATTTCTGAGAGAGAGAGAAACAACATGAGCAGGGGAGGGTCAGAGAGGGGGAGACACAGAATCTGAAACAGACTCCAGGCTCTGAGCTGGCTGTCAGCACAAAAGCCCGATGCGGGGCTCGAACCCATAAACTGTTGAGATCATGACCGGAGCTGAAGTTGGACACTTAACCGACTGAGCCACCCAGGCGACCCGAGAAGTGTACATTTTTGAAGGACAGTACTGAAAACATGACATCGGTTCTTAATAATCCTTGTCCTCTTCTAACCAGGCTTCTTCTGAGAATATTTATCTGGAAGGTAACTCAACGACAGGAATGTGTGTGACAGGAATCACACACATGCTATCACAGCTGAGGAAAAATGCCACTCCGCCTTTATCTAGCAGCAGCCCACAGGAAACAACACCATCCCCATTTTTCAGATGAAGAAACTGAGGCAGAGAAATTGGAGGATTTTTAAAGGCTAAGAAAGCACGTCAGCAGCAGAACTACTGTGTATGGTGTCCCAGCGCCAGGAGATTACACTGTTATTCTTAAGAAATTAACTTCTCGGCAAAATACCACATTCGTGAATCTTTAGAAGAGCTTAAGAAATATCCAGTCTCAGGGTGCCTGGTCGGCTCAGTTGGTAAAGCATGTGATTCTTGGTCTTGGCGTTGTGAGTCTGCGCCTCACACTGGGTGTAGAGATTACTTAAAAATACAGTATTTTAAAAAAGAAACAAAGATCTAGTCTCAAGCCCTTCTAGCTCCTAAATTTTTCCTACCATGTATCTCGTTGGACTAGCTTTATATTTTTGTTCATCTGTTCAACTTTCAAATCAATACTTCACTCTGCTTCAAGGAAGCCATCCTTTCTCTTTAGTACACATACAAGGTCTCTGGGGTTCCTAACAGCAACCTCCTACTTTCTTCTTGCATCTCAACTTTTCATTGCAATTCCTGCTCTAAAGCTCTCTATCCCTATAGACTACAAAAACAGGAAACGGGGAGTTTGGATAATTACCCTGTGTTCGGTACAAATATGGTATCAAGAGTCAGTTTCAACCCTTCAGCCAACTGAAAAATAAAGATTCAAAATGAACAATTAGTAATTTTCTATTCTTCTTTTGACCCAAGAAACCAATCGTAAAGTTTTCTCTAACTCCAAACAAAAAAAAAATCATTAAAGAAAGCCAAATATTAAATTATTTAATAAATTACCTCTTTATCCTTCCCTGTCTCCTTTCCCTCTCCCCTTACTCCCAGGTTTCATCATGATTCTCTTACCAAAATACAGGTTTAAGCCGTAGGTCAAATCTATTACAGCCAATAACATTAATTGCAATAAAACAACAACAACATCCAATACAACCAAATAATCTTGATACGCTCTTGAAATTACTGTAATGAGATAACCTGACATTTAACAAACCAACCTAAGTACTTTATTCAGCTACACATATATATTATTGATATATGATGATGTTCATGTAGACATACCTCAAAAAATACTGCCCTGTACATAGCAAATATTTGTATGTGACAAATATCTGATACATTTTTCTGTTTGAAAACATTAAAGAAGTTAGAAACATTTTTCTATGGAGCCAATTTTGCACTGATTACAAATAAAATCAAACAAAATCACTGTAAATAGCTTGGTTTACCAGGAGAGGCTCAGTTATAAATAGAACTGGTCAGAACCAAGATGTAATGTGATAATCATGTACTCACAAACAACGCTTTACTTTCTAGAAATGTAAAATACCAGAGAAGGCCACATGCAAAGAAAAAATATGGCTACTATACAGGTTATAAGATCTCATTCAAGTTGTATTTGGGGTTTACAGATCATTTTATCTGCAAGATAAATTTAACCTACAAATAACTTCTAATACTTTCTTTTACCTTATTCTCCAAAGAGATTTCTGTTCCAAGAGTATTATCTGTGTTCCATTTCTGGGTGAAGGTAAGTCCATAGTTACAGACCTTATATTTGGTCTCTAGGTTGCCTGACGCTTTTCCTGTATCAGTGTAAGCATGACCAGAAGTAGAAAATTCCTGATAAGCAAGAAAATAATTACTTTAAAATCAGCACGTCAAACAAAAAATAGTTATTTCAGAAAGTAGTGTTCAATGCATTGGAAACCAATATAGTTTACTTTTTATCTATAATTACTATATTTATACATAGTTAACTTATTTCCTAGAGCAACTTATTTCCTGCTTTCCTTCTTTCTTTTTCATTTCTAAAGTTTAAGCAGTTTCAGATTTTTCCATTATTCTGCCTCACTTATTGACATTTCTTGTTCGATATGGTCTCTTACTAAAATGGAAACCTTAAATTCTCTTCTTTAAAAGAGAAATATCTTGGGGCGCCTGGGTGGCTTAGTCGGTTAAGCGTCCGACTTTCGCTTGGGTCATGANAAATAATAAAAGAAATATCTTGGGGCACCTGGACGACTTAGTTGGTTAAGTGTTCCACTCTTGGTTTTGGCTAAAGTTACGGTCTCATGGTTCTTGAGTTCAAGTTCCACATCGGGCTCTGTGCTGACAGAGTGGAGCCTGCTTGGGATTGTCTCTTGCCCTCTCTGCCCCTCCCCTGCTTGTATGTGTGCACCCCTGCTCTCTCAAAATAAATAAATTTAAAAAATAATAAAAGAAATATCTTTACTGAAAATAAATTCCTTTACTAAAAACACAAAAATATTGAATCTTAAACATTTTACTTTCAAGACTTGAAAAAGATTATTATCCATTCTCTATCATATCTTTTAAACTATTAGTTAATTTTAAAGTCCTTAAAAATTCCCAAACATGAGACAAAACTACTCTATCCTCTTTTGATAGTCAGAACTTCACTGCATCAAAAAAAAAAAGTTTTTAATTTTTATTGTGGTAAAATACACCTAACATAAAATTTATCATTTTTAAGTGTGCAGTTCAGTGGCATTAAGTACATTCACACTGTAATGAAAACTTTATTGCTTTGGTCCACAAAGCTATCATATCTGTAAGGGGCTCCTGGGTGGCTCAGTTGGTTAAATGTCTGACTTCAGCTCAGGTCATGACCTCACAGTCATGAGGAGTTCAAGCCCTGCACTGGGCTCTGTGCTGACAGCCTGTGCCAGAACCTCTTCAGATTCTTTGTCTCCCTTTCTCTCTGCCCCTCCCCCGCTTACGTTCTGTCTCCCTGAAAAATAAATAAACATTAAAAAAAAATTTTTTTAAAGCTATCCGTAAAATTTTTGGTATAAACAATTTCAGTATTTGAAAGTATGTACCCATTTTTCACAACAAAGTGGAATGTTATAACTTGTCCCTCTTTCTCCCTTCTCCTCATCTACCTTTTAAAGTGTTTTCTATCAAATAGTTACCATGAACATCTTAAAATATATCGTCCTCCCTCGGTAGGTGTCCTTTCAGTCATATGACAATGAGCAATAGGAAACAGATATCCTTCTAAAAGGAAGCAAACAGTCAACACCTGTCACTGACAATCTATGAACTGTCAAGAAAAAAAACTTTCTGATTGGCCCTGTTTTTAGAGCACATTTCTGAAAAACTGCCAACAGTGATGAATGCTGCCAGCCCTGAGCAGTTCTGTTTCACTGCCCGCAACAGGAATCCTCCCTTTACCAAATACCCTGCTCCCTTCATCTGGTTCTAGACGCTGATGAGACAACTGGGAAACTATGATCTGTTTATCAACACCATGCAGGAAGTTTTCCAAGAGAGTATCATGCTGCACATTGTGGGGCAAGGCCTCAGTACAAAATGACAAAACACTAGTCATGTTTAAAAGTCTACACGATTACTTAATGTGACTGTTTTCTTTCAGTAGATCCAGCTATCCAGTGTTTTCTTTCTTACATATATGTCTCATAAACTTGAAAGTATAGCAAATATACACCTCAATTTTAGTGTTAGAAAAACTTCACACACAAAGCTACGGTAAAAGTGTATTTAGTCTACATTTTTTCCTTGTTTACCACCATCATTTCTTACTTTGAAGGTCTCTCAAAAGTCTAAAATACCAGATGTACAAATCTCAAAGAGAAGGCCATAAGTTTTCTAAGTTAAAAAATTAGTATTAGCTCACACGTGCGTCAGTTTTTCTCTAATTTCGTCATTAGAACAAACTGCAAACTACATTTATAACATGCATATAACATCTATAGCTCTATAATAAATGAGCAACAAAACCACCATAAAAATGTTACTATTAAATAGATGGCATATAATAAAAATATTAAGTACAACCTAATATCTGATTGGAGCAATGGATGAAATTTATCCTAAATCAGTACCAGAGACCAAAAACAGTCATAAAAACAAGCACACAAATATGCTGTTTTTCTTACCATCTGAAAGAATAGTCCCACACCACAGCAGCATGAAAGGGAGATAAAATTTTAGTTGATGATGTTTGCAACACAAACCTAACTTGAGCAAGTTCTGAAACCCTATTCAAAGTGAGTATAATTTTTCTACTTTAGCAGAACCATATAACAATATGCCCATCCTAGTAGGCAGCTGCATATATATTTATTTACCAATAGGAAATCCCAGGGAAAAACTGGTAGTGACAAACCAGGATTACATGGAGTATGAGACAAAGTATCATATGAATTCCACATGCCTCTAGCCATTCTAACTAAATTATATCCAGAAATCAAATTCGTACTGGTTTCAATAGGTAAATACCAAAAAGAGATGCTGCCAATGAGGAGAAATCAGAGAATGAGGTGAATGTAAAGATAATTCATTTGCCAGATTTACTAAATAAAACTTCAGGTTAATGACACTTTGAAAATATGCCTATATCCTTCACTATATAAATAACTTCCAGTAAAAAAGACTTTATGAATATCAATAAAAACAGTAGATTAATCCTCTATGTGCATTTTATTTCTTCTACATTTGTTTTGATTAATCATGAAGATTTAGAGACTAAAGTTAATTTGTTTTTGTAAGAGGGCAATAAAACTTGCATAAACCCATTATAATGAAAGTATTTAGTGCACATACACGTATTCATGAAAGTATAAAGCTGTGATATATGTCAAAAAAATATATATTTTATATGTCCTGAGAGTAAGATTCAGCATATTCTTATTATGACAAACACAAAATTCAACCTGGATTGTCTAGGGGCTACAGGGAAGCTGCTCACTGAAATCTGAGAGTACGACAAAACTGTAGGTAAGACAGCATAGCACCAAATGTATGCTGATTCACACAACTAGACCAAACAATTTTAAACAGGTTCCTTTAAGTGAATTATGCTATATCTATTAAAAATATGTTGGAAGGGGGGCGCCTGGATGGCTCAGTTAGTTAAGTGTCCAACTCTTGATTTCAGCTTAGTTCATGATTTCACAGTTCATGAGATCAAGCACTGTGTCAGGCTCTGCACTAACAGCACAGAGCCTGCTTGGGATTCCCTCTCCCTTGCTCTCTCTGCCCCTACCCTGCTTGCTCACTCTCAAAATAAATAAATATTTAAAAAA
>NW_027531880.1:3175122-3175430 GCF_008692635.1 Crocuta crocuta
TGGGTACTCACCACTCCACTACAAGACTTGGTTTTCAGATCTATTTTGACCATGCCAAATCCTAAACACACACAAAAACACATTAACATATAAAATGTGACCTTCACTACAGTTTTTACAACTAAGAAATTACGAAAATGGTCCTTCCATATGAAAAATACACAGTATTCTCATTAGGTAAAAATTCCATTAAAAACTGAATTATAATGAAATGAGTATAATTTTCAAGCCCTCAAAGAACAAAAATTATCAGAAAACATTATGCTTAAAAAAGTATAAACTTAAATAACTATATTAATTAATAAGAA
>NW_027531880.1:3175446-3216925 GCF_008692635.1 Crocuta crocuta
CTTAAATAACTATACTAATTAATAAGAAAAATGAAATGTCTATAATAAAAATGTTAAATTTAAACATTAAATTAAAAAAAATAAATGTCCATTTGGAATCAAAGAATGTATGTTACTCCAAAGAAGTCAAAAGTTGTGTCTTCACACTCCTGAAAACATTGCCATTATTTGGAGGAGGAAAAATGTACCCCCCACTTTAATTGTCCCCAAGGCTAGCGAGGAGAGACATAAGTATTACAGACTAATGTTATTTCATCTTACAGCTAACATTAAATATGCATATATATGTATGTGTATATGTATATAATTGCTTTTAATTATAAGGGACTCACACTACCTCTAAAGACTCGTCTAATAACCTATTGATAGTTATCCCCTTAAATCTTGTAAAGCGGATTAATGTTAACTTAACCTTATTTTACCAGCACACTATCTTGCACATAGCAAGCACTCAACACTAACCCTTACCCAAAACTGGAAATTTACAAGAGCATATTTACCATATCCTTTGTTGAAGACATCCTTGGCGGCCTTCCCTAGGTCACAGTAAGTCGGTGTGTTACACATATCTTATAAAAAAAAATGAGGACAAAGGAATAAAAATAACCATTTAGTGTTTATTCACCCACAGTCCTAGTATTTAGCCCTGTGAGAAGAGGTATACAGTCTTCTCTTCCTTTGCATCATTAAGACTTACACCCTAATGCACGCAAAGTTAGGAGAAGGCATTCTGCTCCTTTACAAAGAACTTTTCAGAACACTGGAGAATAAAAGGGTTTTTTCATGCAATTCACAGAGGTCATCTTTCTGACTGCATTTCAAAGAAAAGAAATTTCTCACAGGCTGACGGAGATGCTATATTAAATTGGACTTTATAATGTATACGTATATATATATGCACACATACACACAACATACATATATATTTAAGTATATTTATTTTATATATAAATATGCAAAATAAAGCCAAAGAGCTACATAAAGTGACAAGGTAAAAGTGACAAGGTAAAATTGTTTTAAAGAACTGTAAGAACAGATGCATTAAAAATCTTCAAGATGAACATTATCGCCACTCTGAAATTCAGCTCTTAAAGTAAGAATTACCGCACTAATTGAAATGTATTCATCTAGAATACGTCCTCTCTCAAAGCTCTTTTAAACTGATAAGAACAGATACTACACTTAATCTTAGCTAAAAGGCTGAGAAGCGGTCTCTCAAAGCTCTTTTAAAAATAAAATTATATAGGGGTGCCTGGGTGTCTCAGTCAGTTAAGTGTCTGACTTTCGATTTCTGCTCAGGTTATGATTTCTGATTCGTAGAATTGAGCCCCATGTCGGGCTGTGCACTGAGCATGGAGTCAGCTTGGGATTTTCTCTCCCTCTCTCAAAATAAATAAACATTTTTAAAAAAAGGTAACAAAATTGTAAAAAAAAAATCTATCTATAATCTTAACTAGAAGCAGGAGAATTTCTATCTGCAATAATTCTGCTTACCAAAAACTGGTGTATGCTCTAAAGTTAAAGCTTTCAAAAACCAAAGGTGCCTTCACTTTTCATCTTAGCTGCTTGGTATTCATCAGCTCTTCTACTGCCAATATGGCCCTCAGATTAAAGTTCTCGGAAGCACTATCAACACTGATAAGCATACCACTCCTCTGCCCTCTTTATATAATGGAAACTCTTTTCCTGCAGCAGCCTCAACAGCCATGTCTAACCACTTGCAGAACCATCTCATCCCAAGCAGTCTCATTAGCCCCATTCATAGGCCAGAAAAATCCAGAGCACCAGCTAGCCCAGTAAGCAACTACTAACTATGCCTGAACTAGCAACGCATCCAAACTAATATTTACTTATATTTATCCTGGCTCTTAATCTGTCCTCCTGCTAAGTGTCTGCCTATACCATATCTAAACACAATATACACATATGATGCACTTTTTAAGTGAATTCACTTAAAATTTGTTCCTTAACCGAAACCTGTCAAATATGAAAGACATTATATGTTGAGAAGGAAGAGTATAATATAAAATATATATACATATATATAAAGGAAAGAGTACAGTAAAGGGGAAAGAGCCAGTATAAATATACTGACTCATACCATAATAAAACTTTGTTCTAAACCACAGGGTTTCAGAGTCCACTTCCAGGACAATTATTTTTACAATTCAGTTCCTTGTATTTAAAGGATCGATTCTAGACTATTTACATATTGCCAATTACAATTTGATCTTAATGACTATTATTTCAGCTGATGCCGGTATCTGTTGAAATTTTGCCAGAAGTCTAAATTTGGGGAGGTAAGTATAGAAACGCAGACACTATATATTCAAACAGAAATGTTAAGGCAACAGTCTGGATTATCATCTATTGACAAGAGAAAATACACACTTAAATGTTTAGAAACATCCACCTAATTAGTCTTTTAGAATTTTGCTTTATTTTTCAAAACCACTGCCAGACACTTTGCAAGGAGTGTGGCAGGTTTAGTTTACTAACTGATCTCAATTCTGCCTAGTTCAAGCTTACTTTTTCAGGCCTATGATTCTGATGGGTAATGCACTGCTGGTATGATCAAGCAAAAATCGAGAAGGCACAGAGACTTCACGATACTCGGGAATAAGGCTATCATCGCAGATTTCTATTAGCTCTACAAAATGCACTTGTTTGTTGGCATGCACAACCTTACGAGTTTGCTTTAGATGCAGGCGGGGTGGGGGGCGTTAATTAGGTAATATTGCTTTACACAATTACTAATTTGACAGTAAAGAGACCCTTTTGTTCGTTTCTTTTTCAGCTGCACGTATGGGATCCTGTCTTTGGCGGTAAGGAGTGTGAGAGCTCCCCAGATACTGGACAATTCCAGAGGGGAAGCTGAGGGCGGGGGCGGGGTGGGGAGCGTGGGGGTGAGTTTGGGGTTCGAGGATCCAACTTCCCTAGAAACCAACCTCCTTTCTGGCCCGACGCCTGCAAATTTTGAAAAGTCCTGTGGGCCCACCAGGAGCGGAGAGGGTCGCGGCTCGGCAGGCCGGGCGCCACTCCCCACTCCAGGGCTGCGGCTCCATCACCTGAGGCGGCCCGGGGAGCAAGGTCCCCCTCTGCCCTCCGCGGCCCAATCGGGCCCGCGCCCCGTTACGCTCCTCTCTCCCTTCCGAGCCCTCCGTTAGGCCCGCCTTCCACCGGGTCCCCAGGTCCGTGGCGGGCCACCACCCACCCACGCCCGGCCTAGCTCGGCCCAGCCGCCGGCTGCCCGGCCCACAGCGTCGGCTCTCCTCACCTCCAACCAGAGGGCCTGTCACCGCTCCGCCAGGGCAACGCTGAAGGTCTTCTTCTAACCAACGCCGTCCGCGCCTGCGCGGCCTCACACTCCCCGCGGCGCCTGCGCGCCCCTAGCCGCCCCCACCCGCACGGCGTTTGCGCCGTAGTGTCGCGCCGGGGTCGCGCGCCGAGGGTCTGAATGCGGAGAGGAACAGCGGGGACGAACCCAACAGTCTGGCTCCGTGTGCGCGCGTGCGCGGGAGGACCCGGCGCGCAGGTGGCAGGGGCGGGAGTTGACTTAGGCGAAGAGGCCTTGGGGACCGCACCTATGTCCATGAAGGGGCTCTCTCGCGAGAACACCGGGAAGTTGCTAGTTACTGTTGCTATGGGAGAGGCCGCGGGAAAGGCGGGCGGAGCTGACCCGGGATGCTGCTGAGGGATGCTGTGGCCTGGCACTTCAGACTTTTCGTTCAGATGACGAACAGATCTGTGTGGGAATTTTGTCTCCGACTGACTAAAATTCAAGAATATGACCCTTAGGCTATCTCATCTTAAGGATGAGAAAATATGGATTCCACAGGGGTAAGTGACGTAATTTATTCAAGATCACACAGGTAGCGGTAGATTATAATTCAAAGAGAGAGAGAGGAGGTAGAGGAGAGAAAGCTCTAATTTAGAGAAGAATACCAACTAATAAATGTAAAAGAAATTACAGAAAAAGAAAATCACCACTCTGGAACCACCCAATTTCAGGCAAAAATTATCAATAAATGTTAGATTTGAAGATAGTCACAGTTCCAAAGTGCCAGCCCACAGATTCCTTACTAAAAAGAAAAGGGTACTTTCACATCAAAGAAGTCACCCGCTTTATTAAACTTAACATCACCAGCGATGGTACAGACAGATGCCTGCATGATGCACAGAGGACACTAAGTTAATATTCTTGCTAATGGTGTGTCTCTATTCATGAGGAAACAATCAGATCCAACTTGAAGGGCATTCTGCAAAACACCACTTGGGTCCCTTCTAAAATGTAAATTTCACGGGCACATGGGTGGCTCAGTCCGTTGAGCCGCCCACTCTTGATTTCCCAGGGTCGTTGGATGGAGATTCCAGTCACCCTCTGTCTCTCTCTGTCCCTTCCTCTGCCTCTCTCCCTTGCTCATGCACCCTCGTGCTCTCTCTCTCCAAAGGGGGGGGGGGACTTCTGATGACAAACTGCCCTTTATTTAAAAAAATAAAATAAAATGTAAATTTCATGAAAGATTAAGAAAAAGGCTGGTGAATTGTTCTAGATTAAAGGAGACAAAACAAAGATATGGCACTACAAGCAATGTAATCCTAAATTGGACCCTGCATCAAAACAAAAACAAAAAACCAAGAAACCATATTGAGAAACATTATTGGCACAATTGAGAAAATTTGACTGTATTATATTAGTATTAGTATTGCAACATTGTATAATTTTCTGATGTTGATAATTGTATCTTGGCTATGCAGGAATGGCTTTGGTTTTAGGGGATACATGGTAAAGTATTTAGGAGTGAAACAGCATGTGTCTTCAACTAACTCTCAAAGGTTAAGGGAAAAAAAAGACAAAAAAGTAAATGTCTAAAAGGTTAGTATCTGGTGAATCTAGGTGGAAGATATATAGGTGTTCATTGCATTATTCTTAAACTTTCCTGTAACTTTTACACTGTTCAAAATAACAAGTTGGGGAGAAAACACACCCACAAAGTCATCGATGCTCTGTCCACAATACCAATTGCTGCTTAATATTATTATTTACCTGCTAAAGGCATTTCAGGCTAATCAGTAAGATAAATGCTCCCAAAGGACTCATAATGTAGGACTTGGACAAATACCTGCTGAATGAGGCAGAATTGATAAATATCATAAGCAAGCAGTGTATCCTAGTAGGCCAAATAAAATGAGCTTTAGAGTCCAAAGAGGCAGAGTTTGTATCTCAGATCTGCCAACCCTTTTGTCTTAGGCAAGCAAGTTAACCTCTCTATGCCTCAGTTTCTACCTCGGTGAAATACATATAAATAGTATCTACTTCAGAGGATTGAGTGAATAGTAAATAAAATAGTGTATCTAAAGCACCTAACAATCTACCTAGCCTATGGAAAATGTTCATTCGTTAATAACAAATGAAAATGTGCTATAAGAGTCTAAAAGTTATATAGGCAAAGATTATACACGTATACACACACACACATATTTTATACACACACACACACACATTAGAGCCACACTTCAGCCTGTACTTAGGCACAGACCTGGCTTTTGTCAGATATAGCTGGCCGTTAAAGGCTATAAAGAACGCTTGAATGGGAACTTGGCAACATTCCTTCCTCCTGCTTCTGTTCTCCAAAGATCTTTCTTCTAAAAGGACCCGACAACACCAGTCCCAGGTCATGCAGAGAGACTTCGTCTCTCCCAACACCTGATGTGGGAAGGTGTTGAAAGAAAGTGTCAAGGAAAACAGCTGCTTTGCTTCATGTCCCTCTGGCCCTGTCAACGTGGCATCCAGGTTAATGCTCAAGGTCTATATCAAGACCCTGACCTTGACCACTTTGAAACTACAGCCAGTTGTCATTCCCCCACTTGCCCTGGGATCTAAACCCTTAGGACTTTCTGAGCCCAAATCCTAATCACATGGCAGTCTTCTCCTATAAAATCCCTAGAAACAGAATTTTAGGGCAGGAAGGGATTTGAGACACCTTCATTTGTGCGACATTTGCTGAGTACTTGGGGTGTGCAGGCACCATGCTCAGAACTGATGTATGAAGAAACAGCCCTTTGTATCAGTGCTGTATGGGTCCAGAGGCCCATGTTACCTTGTGAGCAGTTTCCCAGTATCAGTCACCTGCTCTAGTGAAAATAGCCTGCTGAACTGCCTATGTTACAAAAAAAAAAAAAAAAAAGTTTACTTATTTTGAGGGGGGGGAGGGGCAGAGAGAGAATCCCAAGCAGGCTATGTGCTGCCAGCACAGAGTCCGACTCAGGGCTCGATCTCACGAACTGTGAGATCATGACCTGAGCCGAAATCAAGAGTTGGGCGCTTAACTGGCTGAGCCACCCAGGTGCCCCTACATTACCTTTTTAAGAGAAAAATCTCAAAAGTTAGTATAGTTTATCCCTCAGAAATGAAAACACAACTGAAAAGCCGAGGCCCCACTGTGAAGATTTAGTAGCTCAATTATGCTAAATGCAAAAATAAAAAATAATAATAAGCTTCTAATGCCAGTGGTCTTATTTAATTCCCTGTTTCTTTTTAAAGCAAAAGGGCTCACTTGCTTGTTTTCAAGGACTCCAAAATTCTGATGAGGGGTGAGGATCCCCTAGTTACTGAGCATCTTTGAAGAGGAGGAGATGCAAGCCATGTCCGTTGGCCGTCTACGAGGAGGCCGCAGAGCACAGGGGGACCCAGCAGGGAGAGCACCTGAGTGTGCTGGGAAAGAGACTGGGGGCAGCTCCGAGGAGGTGATGTCTCAGAAGGGCTCAGGTGGACAAGAGGGAGGTGGCTTCCAGTGCAGAGGGACAGTGGCCAAAGACTTCAATACACCATACCCTGGAGTTCCATGCCCAAGGGCTCATCTCTAGGAAACCATCATAGATGTATGCAAAGACTTCTCTTACATAGCTCGAATGATTTATTTTTTTTTTTAATATTTTTTATTTTTATTTCAAGGAGAGAGAGAGAGAGAGACAGTGTGAGCAGGGGAGGGTCAGAGAGAGAGGGAGATACAGACTCTGAAATAGGCTCCAGGCTCTGAGCTGGCAGTCAGCACAGAGCCCGACGCGGGGCTCAAACTCACGAACCGCGAGATCATGACCTAAGCGAAAGTCGGACGCTTAACCGACTAAGCCACCCAGGCGCCCCATAGCTCGAATGATTTAGAGTGGCAAAAATTTTAAAACACCCTCAGTGACCAACATTTAGAAGATTCATTAAATAAAATATAATACACCCATATTCTGGGTGATGGTACAGCCCTGTGTTCTGACAATATCTGATGATCTGAGGAAAGTGTTTAGTGGGGAGAATAAAGGAGGAAACAAAAGTCAATACAGTGTAATCCCAAGTTGTGTGTGTATGTTGTAATTTTACTTTAAGAAGAAACAAGGGAATGGGAACCCGGAACATCAGTGTTGGGGAGGTAGACAGAGGGACCGGGTACAGGAGGTGCACATGGCAGATGTAGGCATTAGAAATGGCAAGTTCTGGAGTTGGTGATAGATTAATTATATTGTATATTACAAAATAAATGAGGGGGCGCCTGGGTGTCTCAGTTAAGCGTCTGACTTCAGTCCACGTCATGATTTCGTGGCTCGTGGGTTCGAGCCCCATGTCGGGCTCTGTGCTGACAGCTGGGAGCCTGGAGCCTGCTTCAGATTCTGTGTCTCCCTCCCGCTCATGCTCTGTCTCTCTCTCTCTCTCAAAAATGAATAAACATTTAAAAAATAAAGAAATAAATCAATGCTACATGTATATGTATGTACCTGCATAGGAAAACTTTGGGAGAATTCATCAAAATTTGATAGTGACTATCTCTGCTGGGCCAGAGTATATGTGACTTTTAATTCCTTCTTCACACTTTAATGTATTTTCCAAAACTTCTGAAATTTGGAAACATGTTTTTCTGTAATAATTAGAAAAGTGAAGGTCATTTTCATAATGTGGGGAAGTACCTAGGTTTATGAGAGTGCTGTTCCATGGGGAATTTCCACCAAAAAATTGAGAAATATTCGGAAATGGAGTACCTGGAATTTACGTTGGGCCTTCTGAGCGCTCACTTCACTCGTGACCACAAGAGGGCGCAAGGAATCAAAGTAAATGCAAAGCTACCCGTGCTAGCGGGCGCTGGGCTGGGGTTTGCGTTGTCAGGGTGATGAACTCTGTCTTCCTCTTGCTCGCCAGAGCTTCATCCAAATTCTTTGCAAGGTGTGAACACAGTTATGGATCCTATAGGATTGGACGGTGTGTCTGGGGCTTCCCCACCAAAAAACCTATGCTGAATGACCAAAGGGCACCATCAAATCTTTGCGAGTTGTCTGTATGAGGAAACCAGTGCTGCCAATGTACCGCATGTAGAAGAAGGCACCGCCTGGCTGACACTACCTGCACCTTATTTCATCTTAACCACTGTATCACGTTTTCGAAAAGGGTAATATAGGGAAAAGGTAACCGATTCCTACAGTCGTATGTGATCCAAATACGCAACAGGCAGTGTTCCCTGTGATTTTATTTCGTAGTGAATATACACCTGTGTTTCAAGAAATTTGATACGTTTGGGAGTGGACTTCACATAATTGGCAAGCTGTGTAGTGTGGTGTAGTGGAAAACATAAACTTTGGAACCAGAAAACTGATGTTCAGAATCCTACATCTGCAACCCACTAGCTGTGTGACCTAGGCAAATTACTTGACCTCCCTGAACCTCGCTGTCTTCAATTTTAAAGTGGAAATCCCCCTCACCCCCCCAGAATGAAACTCCTGGTCAAACGGGGCCCAGCCAGAGGGCTCCAGCCGCACAGACAGCTTACTTGGCCCAAAGTTATGAGGCGGCTTGGACCACATCCAGGGTATATACAGGGTAGGAGCCTGGACGGAGAAGACTAGGTCACACCCAGTGAGTCAGATACAACACCCGGGGAGATGGAGGAACTAGATGGAGACACTCTGGAAGAGTGACTCTAATGGGGACGGACACTAGGACTAGGTGGGCCCCTGGAGAATACCCCAGGGAAATTCACAGCAAGTAGCTTATCTCCCCCAGAGCTCCTGGGTAGCCATTCTTGTTTCCTAGCGTTCCTAAGATGTAATTGACATACAACATCATGGAACCTTAAGGAGTACAATGTGATGATTTGATTCACGTATATGTAGCAAATATTTACCACAATAAGCCCAGTTAACCTATCCTTTATTTTACACAATTACCTTCTTGTTGTTGTATGGTGGGAACATTAAAGCTCTACGTTCACAGCAACTCGAACGTACAGAGCACAGTATTGTCAGCTATAGCCAACACACCCACGCATTTAAAAAAATGTGCTTCTTCAGAATTGCGACTCCAGGCAGATTTGGGGTCTCCTAATGCAGCTGGACTGACCCCCCCCAACTTTTGAGGGAAAAGGATCAGACCCAGTTCAGTCTAGATCAAAAGGTGGCAGAACCTGCTTTGTCCTGGGAAGAGGCTGCAGGCAACTAAAAGCCTGAACGGGCCTCAAGAAATCAGTGGTAGACGACTCTACAAACGGAAATATCATTCAGCTAAAAAAAAAAATCGACACCAAAATTGGATACACTTGGTCAGTAGACTACAGCTGGGGAACATAGTAGCATGGATGAAAGGACATCCCGGTCACAGAGCCAGAGCAGCGGTGACGCAGTTCACCCAATCACACACACACATCCTCTTCTCAGCTCGCTGACTCCTTCAATGACCGATGACGGGCGCCGTTACGCTTTCCAGCTGACAGCTATTGCCACAGGGGCGGCTTCTTTTTCATGTTTTCTTGCCTTTTCAAATAGGAGCATCTGTTGTCACACACCCCCACCCCCCACATTTTGTGCAACGTGATATGTTGGTGACTCCATGGCACTCGCATCGTCTCCAAATTCTTATGTCGAAATCTTAATGCCTGATGTGACAGGTTTAGGAGGGGGCCTTTGGGAGGTGCTGAGCGCATGAGGGTGAAGTCTTCATGAGTGGGACTGTGTCCTTATAAGGGAGATCCCAGAGAACTTCCTCTCTCGTTCTACCACGTGAGGAGACAGTCTTCTGTGAACCCGGAACCAGGCCTGAAGCTGACCATGTGGGCACCCTGATTTGGGACTTCCAGAATCCAGAACTGTGAGAGATGACTTTCTGTTGTTTATAAGCCCCCCAGTCTGTGGTATTTTTATTTTGGCAGCCTGAATGGACTATGACAAGTACCCGGGAACAGGGCAGGACAGAGAGGCATTATTTGGGTTTATGAGTCACACACAACCTCATCTAATTTTTTTAAGGTAAAACACAGATGAAGGCAGAGCATATCCTTAAAGAAGGAAGCTTGTGGATTCTTGGAGCTGCTTCCAGCTGGGCACCTGGAACGGAGTTGGGGGAGTCCTGAGGCTGTCACAGCAAGAAAAGGGAGCCCCCAGCCCCTCCTGGTGGGGGGGCGGTCTCCAGAGAGGGCAATTCACACAGACTAGCAGCTGAACGGTCTCCCGGAGCTGAGCAATATGGTGGCCAGGGCCCCCCCTGTAAACTCCCAGAACACTGGTCTTTAAGAGGCTCCCGGACAGATGAGGGCCCTGGCTGGGAGATGATGTGACCAAGCCAAGGCCACACAGTCAGTGAGGAGGCCAGACCCCTGCCTCCCTGCCCTCACCTCACTGCCTCCTGGCTCTAACTACCCCCCCAACCCCCTACCCCATGCTTAGCTGCGAGACATCTGACAGACGACTCCTCGGCCGTTACAAGAGGTTTGCTTTACCTTCTGACCTCAGGTAACTAAACCGTAACGTTTACAGCAACTCTGTGATTACATCCTGCAATCTGGGTCTCCTCTCGACATGCCCTTCTCATCTTTTATTTTCTTGAACATTTCCTGTGAGATTCTGCCAAAGACCTGCTTGTTTCGGCTACTTTGATTTTCTTTTAAGGAAAGCAAAATTTATGGAAATCAAACTGGTTTTGACACAGGAGCCATAACAAATAAAAATTTCCATTCCCAAGCGACCATAAATCATGGGCTCTGACACTCTGCCTTTGACTTGAACTTGAGCAGCTGTCATTCCGGAGGATACAGGTGTCAGCTCCCACACACCAGCCCGCCGTGCTTCCCGGACAAACAGCGTGAGTCACCCACGGAGTGGCAGCCAGCCTGCAGAGCCGCGGCTGGGGCCCGCGGGGATTTCTGTGGGAATTTTCGTGTCTTCTGAGCTCAGGCCGCACTGCTCCTTCTGACATGTTCCTTTGGCCCAGATGTTCGATGTGGACGTCAGAGGATCAGCTTGAGATTCTCAGCTAACCCCTAATCCTTGCCAGGGGGCGTCCAGATGGCAGCATCTCGGCCCACAGTGCACATGAGGGTTTCTTTGTTCCGCGGCCACAGAGCTCCTGTCTCTCTGAGAAGCAGCCACGGTGCTCGGCAAGATCCCCGCCGCCGCCGCCGGCGTGTGTGAGCTTCGGCGCCCTGACCTAAGCAGGGGAAGTGCCTTTTAAGCAGAAACATTTATAAAGCGGCCTCTCCTTCCTTCCCTCTCCCCACTGCCCCCCACCCCCCATCTCTAATCCCCAGATAATTGCAGTGCAGCCTTTCGGCCGGGCATCTTTCGGTTGCTGGCATCCCAACTGAGGGACGCCATGATTATTAACGAGCCAGCGGTCTTGGTGAGTTTGAAAATGTGCCAAAAGCCACTTTCCAGGGAGATTTCACATACTTTCCTCAAAATTGTCTGGCTTTTGAGTAGATGTGGAAATAGCGGCCCTGCTGCCACATGAGGCCCGAGGTTAGGGGAGACTTTTCCTCGACGGATTGGATGGAACAAAGATCTGGGGGGAATGTGCCACGGAAGGGCCGTCTGTGACGCCGGGTACTGCAGTTTATGTGCCGGTGGAAAGTTCTGGCCTGGAAAAGAGGTAAAAGGCACGTGTTTAGGGTGTTGAGCGCCAGTGACGACTGTCCCAGGTGCTACATGTGTTTTCACACATTGAACGGTCAAAACGTCATCGTTCTGGAGGAGGGGAGCCAGCTTCCCGCAGGGATAGTGCAGCCCGGAAAGGTGAAGTAACTTGCCCAGGGCCACAAAGTTACTACACATTCATTAAAGTTTTTTTAATATTTATTTTTGAGACAGACAGAGAGAGAGAGAGACAGAGAGAGAGCACGAGTGGAGAAGGGGCAGAGAGAGAGAGGGAGACACACAATCTGAAGCAGCTTCAGACTCTGAGCTGTCAGCACAAAGCCCGAAGCGGGGCTCGAACTTGTGAACCATGAGATCATGACCGAGCTGAAGTCAGACACGCAACATACTGTGCCACCCAGGCACCCCCCCCCCCCCCCACAGCCGTTTCTTTGTGCATTCATCTATCACATCAAAATTGCGTGGAGCCTCTGTTGAGTGCCCAGCACCCCGGGCATGAGGATATCAAGATGAATCAGCTATGGGCCTGTCTTCACAGAGCTTCCCATCTGGCTGTAGACACAAATAAGTTGACAGTAGAGCTTTGTAAGCACCGTGACAGGTTGATGGATGCACAGGGGAGGTGGGTGTTGTGGGGACATGGGAGAAGCCAGCCTTGTGATCGATTCAGGCTGGCCTGACCCCGAACCCCACACTTTTTCAGTGCAGAGAGAGACAGACACGGAGAAGCGTGCTTTTCCGTCCTATCCCATGCCCTATTTGTAACCTTCCGGTGTCTGATTCCTGCGTCCTCTCCTCCCCTCTGTCTCTGGGGGGCAAGATGGAGAGCATCACTCCTGGAAAACATCTCTATATTAGATTTCCAGCAAAGACTTGATGATTTCGATAGCTTTTTCCATGACCAACTGTCACCTTGCCTCCCCTAACCTCTTTTCACCCTGAATTCTCTGCCTTAGTGCCGCCACAGCCCAGCGGGGGTGCGAGATTAGAACTGGCCGGCTCTCTCAGCAACTCCCTCCCCACTCGCTCCCTACCCCCCACATCTGAGGATAGTGGTTCAACTTCAAAATCCCGCCGTTTACTTGGTCCTCACCATCACCACGCCACTGCCTTACATTGGACTTCTTCATCATCATCTGGGCATTGCAACTGAGACCTAAGTGATGGCCCAGTGTCCCCTTTCACCCACTACAAATGTTCCACACGGCCACCGGCACTGCCTTCTTAGAAAGCAATTTAGGTCACGCCATTTTCAAGCTCACGTGACTTTACACTGCACATAGACTAAGGCCAGTTTTCTTTGCATGATGTATCAGGTTCTTCACAGTGCAGCCTCGTCTGGTGCCTCCACCACCCGCCCCAGCCACCTGCAGTCTCTCCCTGGAGCCGAGATGCACCTCTCTCCCCCCTCCCTCTGACGCTTCACCCTCTGAGCCTGGGGTGAGGCCATCCCCTGCTTCTCAGCCCAGGAAACTCCTACTCATCCCACAAAACCCAGCTCCAATATTACCTCCTCTGTAGATGCATTTCTTTATTTCTCTAGAAGGTCTAATCATGCCATCCTCTGCGATCCTCCAGCCACACATTTATGCCTTTATCTTAGCACTTGTTATAATACATTGGCATCATCCCTAGATATATATGTATCTTCTGACTGGACACCAGTTCCTCAGGGCCAAAGACTGTGTTTTCTTTTTTATTCCCAACATCTAAACACAGGGTCTGCTACATACGACGTGCTCACTGAATATTTCTGCTGTGTTACAAGATTTCCCATCATTCCTTTTGTCTGTGTTTATTGCCAGAGGCCTTTGGTGCCCTGATATTCTCTCTTCAGTTAGGTAACAGGAAGCAGAGATCCCCAGCAGAGAGGGAACCCTGGGGCTCTCTCCTTTATCCTTGGTCATAATTGTCCAACTTCAAAATAAATCCTGTAACACACCTAGTCATCAGGCTTATCATACTATCAAAGGGTGTTTGATGTTTTCAGTTGAAGCAAAAAAAAAAAAAAAAAAAGGTGTACTTGCAGAAGTAGCTCCCATCGAATCATATGAATGGCGGACAAGCAGCCCCAACATGAGGGAGAAGGCCAAGGAAGGGAAGCCTCAGATCACCTGCTGCTAAATGGTACCAAGCCATTACTCTGGCCGGGAATGTTCCTATTATACGGAGTGTTGAGATACATTTCAATGGGCTGATGTCCTGGGGGAAGACCCAGTAATACCAAGACTGCCATTTATGGCTTAGAAGCTATGCATTTTTAGATTTGTTGTTGACATTGTTGTTAAAGATTTTATGTTTAAGTAATCTCTACACCCAATGTGGGACTCGAATCTGTAACCCCAAGATCAAGAGAGGCCCATGCTCCACTGGCTGAGCCAGACAGGCATCCCTGCAATTTTAGATGTTAAATGGCACCTCTCGAGGCGTCTGGGTGGCTCAGTCAGTTAAGCATCTGATTTCGGCTCAGGTCATGATCTCACAGCTCGTGGGTTCGAGCCCTGCGTTGGGGCTCTGTGCTGACACCTCAGAGCTTGAAGCCTGCTTCCGATTCTATGTCTTCCTCTCTCTCTGCCCCTCTCCTACTTGTGCTCTCTCTCTCTCTCTCTGTCTCTCTCTCTGTCTCTCTCTCAAAAATAAATAAACATTAAAAAACCCGGCACCATTCACCTGAGGTACCAGCATGAGAAGGATGAAAATGAGAAGTGAGGAAAAAAAAAATATTTTGACCCAGATCTGGATTGTTCCACTGCTAAAATACTTAGGCAGTGATAACAGGTCTAAATGATTTGACTTTCTAACAGTCTGGCTGAAAAAAAAAAAAAAAAAAAGAGAGACACAAAGGGTTGAAGCAGATGTTTTCAAAAATTCAAATTAGGAAAATTGAAAATGAATGACATTCCATTGAAATCAGCTAGAGACTTGGAGAGCTGTTCTGCTTGAGTCATTTTTTTAACTTTTTAAGAAATTTTTATTTATTTTGAGAGAGAGTGTGTGCGTGCATATGCATAAGGTGAGGGTCAGAGGGTCAGAGAAAGAGAGGGAGAGGGAGAATCCCAAGCAGGCTTCAAGATGTCAGCACAGAGCCCGACGTGGGGTTTGATCTCATGAACTGTGAGATCATGATCTGAGCTGAAATCAACAGCCGGACACAACTGACTTGAGCCACCCAGGCACCCCTGCTCATAAGTACATTGCATATTAAAATGCATCTAAAGCTTCCTACTGAATTGTATGACTCTGCGTAAAATGGACTTTCTGTGGTTGTCCCCATCATCAAGGAATAGGAGAGGAGGATTGTTATAGATCTCGTTGTTTTCCTAATTAAGTAACCGTAGCCTCAAACAGTTCAATTTTCAGTTTAAGGGGGATTATTTTCCAATTGACATTTAATTGGAACAGGCGCCATTATGTTCGCAGCTTTTAAGCTATTGGGATTTTTACATCTAGATGCCAGTGCTAATCAGAAGGCATTTTCTCTCTTTTCTATCTGTCTTCACTATCTGAAGTAGAGTTTAAAGCTTCTCAGGATATTTTGTAACTCATTAGCTTTTGGCATCCTTGACGGCGTATTGGCCAACATGATTCATTCTTTCTTTGAGTACAATTAGCCGTGAAAACAGATCTTAGAACAGACTCCCTCCGCCCCCAAAAGGATTATTGAAGGTAGGAAATGCAGGTGATTATCGGAGTTTGCCTTTGATACAGACATCCTGCTCTTCTGCTAACCCTTTGAACTAACTTTGATATGCAATAATTAAGAGGGATTCAACCCCTGGAGGAGAAGCCGCTGTAGCCTTGCCTCTTCTCTCCCTCTATTGAGTCCTTGTTTTGAACTATTGATCAAACAGATCTGAAGGGATTTGTTGAAGCCTGTGTGGGGTAAGGAGGAAGGAAATGAAGGAGGAGGGAGGGGGGTGGAGAGAGATCAGGGGGGCACATCTGGTATAAATCGTTCCAGAAGGAATCTGCTGGTCAGACCTCGCTCATCCTATTTCACACACCTTACTTAGATGAAGATTTGTTTTTCCTTCAGGAAAAGCAGTTACGGACGACTTGCAGGGTTTCCATTTTGGCAAAAGCTCTGTTGTGGGTTTACTGCTGCCAGTTTAGAGAACGCGGAGAGAGCTGAGAAGGCCAAGGCGACTGAAGGATGGTGGTGGTGGTCTTGCTGGGGCTTGGCTGGTTCTGCGCCCCCCTGGGTGCTCTGGTTTTGGACTTCAACAACATCAAGAGCTCTGCCGATGTGCATGGGGCTCGGAAGGTAAAGCTCAACCGGGAGCAGGGGGCAAGTTCATTTGGGTAAGACTCACTGAGGTGTTAGCTGGCAAATGGGTGCACTGATTGATGGGACTCACTAGAGAGGAGAAATCAAGTAGGAATGGCACAAATACCCACATTATATTTAATTGAACTGTAGCACAGCTTCTAGAGGTAATAGATATATATCAAAAATCTCATAACCGTCTGTAGGACACACAGGGGACGACATTTTCTTCCATTTTCAGAGAGAGCATAAGAAAATTAAATCCGAGTTTTAAAAGTAGGACAATTTTTCGAACACGAGTAACCTATGCAACACATAGGTTTCTTCATTGGAGACTCGGTCTCTCCTTTGTGGGAGAAAACCAATTACATTGAAAAATTAAGGTGCCCTCCAAGATTTGTCACCGCATTCCAAGTGCCACGGTGATTTGGCTTCCTCCATCTCCCACTTTGAATTAAAAGTCATCTTACATTGTGTTGGATTCCCTGGCCTGTGACAAGTTTTTCCCCACAGGGTTCACAGTGCCTGTCTGACAAGGACTGCAGTTCCAGAAAATTCTGTCTCAAGCCTCAAGATGAGAAGCCATTCTGTGCTACGTGTCACGGGTTACGAAGAAGGTGCCAGCGTAATGCCATGTGCTGTCCTGGAGCACTCTGCATGAACGGTAAGCTGTCATAACCCCCGCGGGACCGCTCTGCCCAGGGGACAGCATCTGAATCTCCTACACTAGAATATCCCACGATAGGCACGCTCGAAAGATTTCCTGGATTTATACTTAATTTATGCAGCTGCCTTTTCTTAATGCAACAAGTTTATTTAGTTTATTTCCTGGCAACAATTTTTGCCAACAACCTAGAGATAATGATTTTAAAGGAAAGGTTCAAGTTGGAACCTTATAAGTTCTTTCATTTTCACTTGGATTCCACTAATTACTTAACCACTTTCTTTGCCATATGTGCATGTAAATATTTAGTGCATATGTCCCAGAAATCTTGAAAGTTATATATAAACTGAGGGCAGAAGTGCTGCCAAACTATGTAACAGTATGATGGTTAGCATGTCTGTGGTTCTAATCCTTGAACTTAGTAACTCAGACTACATCTGGTTGTTGCTCAGATGTTTGTACTACAATGGAAGATGCAACCCCAATATTGGAAAGGCAGATCGATGACCAAGATGATATAGAAACAAAAGGAACAATTGAGCATCCAATTCAGGAAAACAAACCCAAAAGAAAGCCAAATATTAAGAAACCACAAGGCGGTAAGGGTAAGAGAAGCATTCTGTGCACCTCTTGTTGTTTGTTTGGGGTTTTTTTTTTTGGTCTGTTTGTTTTTTTAAGAAAAACACTTCTGGGGCACCTGGGTGACTCAGTTTGTTAAGCATCCAAATTGGGCACAGGTCATTATCTCACAGTTTTTTAGTATGAGCCCTACATAAGACTCTGTGCTGACAGCTCAGAGCCTGGAGCCTGCTTTGGATTCTGTGTCTCCCTCTCTCTGCCCCTCCCCCACTTGTACTCTGTGTCTCTGTCTCTTTCTGTCTCTGTGTCTCTCTAAAAAAATAAATAAACATTAAAGAAAAACATTTCCTCCTCCTAGGCTTTTAAAGATAGGCTGAAAAGTGATTTGATTCCTCTCCACTCCAGAACACACAGGGAGTACGTCCTGTTTCTCATCTTTCTGTAAGCAGCTCTGGAGCTCATACTGGGAGTAATATAAGGCAGTCAGCAAGAGGACTGGGGAATAGCCCTAATCATGAACTGGTTAGCAAGAAACTCTTTAACTGAATTTTACATACATATCTTTTTATACATCTGTAATGTAACAAACAGCAGTTTCACCTTCTAGATCCTCAGGATGAAAAATAAAAGAGAAATGAAAGTAAATGCATTAACATTTTATTCTCAAACAAAAATACAAAACTTCACTGAAATGAAGCTTTTTACAAAACTGTAGTTTCAAATTCCAATCTGTGACAGAAATTAAGTAGAATGTTTGAAAGCAGTGAATTGGCCATTCTCGGGTCTTCAGGTTAAAGGGCCCCTTTTTAAGTATTAGTCTTTGTGTCAGTATAAATCCCATAAAAAGAAACAAAACACTGATGAGGGATACTTATTTCATTCCTGGAGACTGGAAATCCCATCTTCCTTTGAAAATGTTGTAACTTTATAAAACAACTTCTATTAGGTAGGGCTGAAGTTTCCATTTCATATACTTTTGGTAGGAGATCTAGCAGTGGGGGACCTGCATGCTGTTTTTATTCCTCCTCCGTGACCTTCCGTTCTGTACCCCACACCTTTACCCCAGCGATAACCCCTGACGCGCCACGTCCCCCGCTTCCTGCTGCAGCGCTTACAAATCTTGTTACAGGACAAGAGGGCGAAAGATGCCTTAGAACTTTGGACTGTGGAGCTGGACTCTGCTGTGCTCGTCATTTCTGGACTAAAATTTGTAAGCCGGTCCTGTTGGAGGGACAGGTCTGCTCTAGGAGAGGGCACAAAGATACTGCTCAGGCTCCAGAAATCTTCCAGCGCTGTGACTGTGGTCCCGGGCTAGTATGTCGAAATCAAGTGACCGGCAACCGACAACACGCACGGTTAAGAGTATGCCAAAAGATCTAAAAAGCTGTAAAGATTTCAAAATAAAGACAACTCCTTATTGTATTCAAACAGAAATCTCAGACATTAATTAAAAATCTGGGTGGCTCAGCTGGTTAAGTGTCCGACTCTTGGTTTCAGCTCAGCTTGTGATCTCACGACTGGCTGGATCGAGCCCCGCCTTGGGCTCCGGGCTGACGGTGCGGAGCTTGCTTGGGATTCTCTCTCTGTCCCCTCCCCAGCTCATGCTCTCTCTCTCAAAATAAATAAATAAACTTAAAAAAAAAAACAACCCAACTTTCCAGACATATATTCCTGAAAATCAAATCTTGTAGTGGCCGAGATAGACTGAGCCAGAGCACTGTGATGTGCTGCCTTGTGATGAATGAAAACCAGCCTTGGTTTTTTGTCTATTTCTGCAGGAAAGAAATGTGATTCCACAACAGAAAAGTTTCATCTGATCTAGTGACTCAGTTAGTTCGAGTAAATCTTTACTTCACTTCCAGTGAAATTCTGGTACCTGACAGTAGCGTGGGGGAGGAAAGTGAATGGTTTCTGCAGTTAATTCTTATATCTTACTGGCAAAAATTATCACAGTAAATTAAGGAAAAAAACTTCCTTAAAATCCCTGATTTTTTTCTTTTCCCTTGTAAGGGAAATATCACTTCACTACAAAATAATTTGGTTAATAAAGAAACAAGATTCAGGCGCTTGGGTGGCTCAGTCAGTTAAGTGTCAGACTTTGGCTCAGGTCATGATCTCATGGTTTTTGAGTTTGAGCCCTGCGTCGGGCTCTGTGCTGACAGCTCAGAGCCTAGAGCCTGCTTCAGATTCTCGGTCTCCCTTTCTCTCTGTACTCTCCCACTCATGCTCTGTCTTTTTCTCTCTCTAAAATAAACAAACATTAAAAAAAGAAGTAAGATTCAAAAGGTAACATTTTATGTGTATACAGTTCTTTGCAAGTTACAAAGCATTTACTTGCATGCAGTTTTCAATAGCTTTACTTAACCACTTGATAACTTTTTACATTTTATATTTATACAACTTTTAATTATATAAATTAATCTAATTTATATTACATTAACTTAAATTATTAAATTATATTAATTTAATTATATAGATTATATAATTTCAAAGCTAAGATCTTCAAGGAGTGTTTTCACTTATATGTTTGACCATTTGAACTTAAAAAGTTACCTTGGAGGGTAACTAGGGCAAATAAGCAAAATTTTTGTTTGTTTGAAGTTCAGGCGGCCATATTTTGCACATTATAAGTGGTTTTGCCTAGGGAAGCTCTTTCTGATGAATTACAACCAATTTTAGATTTAAGAGATAAATCACACAAGAGATAAACCTATACTTAGGTCTTAAGTATATATGACAAAATTGAATGTGGGGGCCGAGCCTCCAAAGGAAATAAATTTATGAAGTTCCCTAATTTCTAAAAAATACTGAACCACCTTCCAGTGCCCAGTCTCTGGTATGTCCTGACTAATTTGTAATTAGTAAATAGGAGGGAAAGGAGGTGGGGTATTGTGGCTTATATAGCATAAGGGCGAAAAAGGAGAAAAGAAAAATTCCCATTGAAAACTGCTAACATCTCATCTCTTCATTCTTTCCACTAAGTCCTTAGTAAAGTGTGATGGTGAACGTAACATGATATGCTGTTTGCTAATTAAATCAGAATAAGATTATCTGATAATAGTAAGAGAGGCTTTATTGACTACAGTGCAAGCTAAAGCATGGAGAAGAAATAATCACTTAAACACACCAAGACCCTTACATAGCAAAGGTTAAGAAATAAATTAAGACTCCCGTTGAGTTGAGCTGTGCCTGGGAAGAACAGGCCTCATTCACTTCGATCCTTGGGCTCTCGGTACGTCCACTGGATGTAGTCAAAGATGTCTTTCTCACTGTCCACTGGCAGAGGCTCTCCAGCAACTCCTACGAGTACAGAGAGAAGAAACTTAACCACAAACCAGTTTTGGAATTTGGTTATGAGGGTGCAGGGAAGACAGCTGTATGGGGCTCAATTTCAGAAGAAAAAGAAAACGGTAACCAAGCCACCAAAAAATGATTATTGACCGCCCTGCCCCGCATCCTCCCACATGGCTTGTGTTTGAGCTTTGTCACATATACTCACCGTCCTACAAAAGTAACCTGAGCATCCCAAATGGAGCCACTGAAGTGACCCTAATCCATGATTTCCTTCTCTGCTGGATCTCAACCAGAGCCACCACACATCATATGAAATACTCTCGTTTCCTTTGCAGCTCAAAATGTGGTCCCTGGACCAGCATCACCTGGGAGCTTTCTAGAAATGTAGAATCTTGGGTCCCCCTATTAGAATCTTCATTTAATGAGGTCCCCATGTGTCTCGTACACACACTTACGTGCAAGAAGCACTGCCCTCATCTACAGGGAAGAAAGCCCTATTTTATACTTGGAGGACAAAATGACAAAATCTTCATTTTCCTAGTAGAGAACAATAAACCACACAGTGGTGAAATGCTAACAAGCATGGATTAAGCAATTCTTACTCTTTAAACTTTTCATTTATTTATTAATTTTATTTTTGAGTAATCTCTACATCCAACTTGGAGTTTGAACCCACAACCCCGAGATTAAGAACTGCACGCTCCACTGAGCCAGCCAGGCACCCCTAAACTTTTTTTGGTATTTAAAAAAAATTTTTTAAGTAAGCTCTATGCCCAAAGTGGGGTTTGAACTCATGACCCTGACATCAAGAGTTGCATGCTCTACTGACTGAGCCAGCCACGTGTCCCAAGTCTTCAGAAGTTTTGGAGATACATTAAAGACAAACAAACAAAAAACCCACTTTAAACCAGTAAGATTTTTTTTTTTTACTGACCATCACATTAACTCATTCTAATAGAGCTAGAAATAACTTTTGCCATCATGGACTTCAAATGAGGGCTTGACAGCACGTATGGATTAAAGGCCCTTTTTGTTGCCCCAGGGACTCACGATACAAAGAAACTACACTTAACTGGCATAATTACTTAAAGGCTTTTTAGAGAAACCAAAGCTGCTAAACCAAAATATATCTGAAAATAACTTTCTCTCCAGATGACTGGGATTATGTCTAATGCACACCCAAGTACCCACCAGTGACTCCCAAGGGACGGATTGTGTATTCATTGATTGTGAAGCCTTTTTCTAGGGCATGAGCTCTCATATTCTTATTGAAAATATCACTCCCAGTGAAATAGAGAACACCACAGTAATACTGATCCTTGGGTATCAACCTAAAATAAATAAGTAAGTAAGTAAGTAAGTAAACAAATTTCACCACACATTTCAAATTTAGCAAAAATAAGATTCTTATCATCAATAAGGCACAAAACACCTAAAATAAGTCTATGTGGTTTAATAACCTAAGGAGGAGACTATCATTAGGTAGTTGTTCAAATTCGTGTGACCCTGCAGTTAATCTGAGTTTCAGTAAACTATGCTCTGGAAGAGGTACGGAGAAACGACAAGCAGTATCGCTTATTACAACCAACATTCCTCAGCCTGGAAACTACTTTTGAGTTGTGGAAGGTATCATGGTGAGATGCAAATCTAGAGAAAATAGATTCTGTAGACAGTCATTAATCTTTATATATTTTCAGGCCACACACCATCTACAGCAAGAACATACAGCCAGCCCTCTAGAATGAAAAAGGGTTCTAGACATTTATATGAATTCTAAGATATACAGAAGACAAAGGAAAGAGAAAAGAGTGAAAAGTTAATAGGTCAGCAACAAATTTTGAGTAATACCTTATATCAATTCTCCTGTGTGGATACTCCTTTTCATCATTTTTTCTGGGAAGCTGGCAAACACCCTAAAATGGATATTTCAAAGAATGCTTAAAGACGTTTTCAAACTTCAGGCTTAACATTCAGAATAGAATGTTGTTAAATATGAGGTTTTTGCTTTAAGTGCAAGCAGTTTTTGAATTCTGAGCACTTTCGGGGGGGCCTGGATGGTTGAGTTGGTTAAGCTTCGGATTTCGGCTCAGGTCATGATCTCGTGGTCCACGGGTTCGAGCCCCGCATCGGACTCTGTGCTGACAGCTCAGAGCCTGGAGCCTGCTTCCGATCTTGTGTCTCTCTCTCTCTCTCTCTCTCTCTCTCTCTCTCTCTCTGCCCCTCCCCCACTCATGCTCTGTCTCTCTCTTAAAAATAAACAAACATAAAAAAAAGAATTCTGAGCACTTTAGTTGGCTTTTCTTTGTGCTGTCTATTGTCACCACCTTCCTGTTACACTTTGTGGCAAATAAAGAAGTACATGCAACAGCAGGCAAGGATTCTAGGTATGAGGATTTGGCCTTTATAGGATTCTAAACAAAAAGCTAACCAGGGAAAGCATCAAACATGAAAGACATAAACCAAAAGAAACAGAGAAAAGCAATTTGGAAGAAACAATCACTACTCAGGGAGAAGAACACAAAAGAGCTAGGAGTAATATTCTCAGATAACAGAAAATATTCTATCCACGAAGTAGGGGCAGAATCCCACAGGAAAAAAAATAAAGTAAAAGGTTTCAATCAAATTTAAACTATGATAGCAGAAGTAGAGTATAAAACTGAAGAAAAAAAAACTCCCAGAAATTGGAAAAGACAGAGATGAAAAATAAGAAAAATTTAAAAGATAAGAAAATTAGAGGACCATTTTCCTCCTTTACAAGTGAGTTTTTATTATACTTCTACAGTTTTCAAACACAAGTTATCAAGGTCTATTTAGTAATCTTTTCCTTTTCTAGAAAAATGGACCAAAATTCTGGACTAGGGAGCAAGCCATAAATATGTAAAAAGAGCTACAAACATCAGAAATTTCAAATTAAATGTTTCAAATGTCACATTCTAAGAAAAGTACACCCGTGATAGGCTTCTGGTCCTAAAGAACAGTCGATTAAGTACACGTCACTAAAAGCTATACTTTTTCACTCAGTAACGCGGAAAAATTATAATCTAGAATCTAAAATGGGTATTTTCTTTAGCTCTTCCTATGGCTGAAAGATTAAATGAAACCTGTTTATCTTCAAAATATGAAAGCTACCTTCTTAGGCATTAACAAGTTCCAACTGAACCTTCAAATGGATCAGCAACGCTTTCCACCTGGAATTACCATGAGGTATTACCTTGCGGATATGGCTGTTTGGGTGCCACAGGCAATGAACTTGCTGTTTGTCACATCAGTAACAGGATTTCATCTAATGGCTTTGTTCCTTTCCTCAAGGCTCCTTTAATTTCCTGCACTTTTTCTGAAGTGCTAATGTTAAAGAATTTCTCTGTATTACTGTAAATTCTTTATTAGATTGAGTGGATTAGTTTTGTTTGGCATTTCATTTGGGTAGCTTCATGCTGAGCCGTCTGAATAAAGCCTCTTTCATTTCCCCAGGGGAGTCAAGGGATCTTCTATTGTCCCTTGAATCCTTACTGTAGATATTTCACAGAAAATCACCCAGGCCAAACTTGCACAAAATGCTAAAATCTGAATGGTACTCATTATATAAAGCAAAAAGGCATCTAAATGCAGGGGAAATTGTGTGGGTTTTTTTCATCCATATGTCATTTTATTCACAGGAAGAATAACTCAATTATCTAAAGATAATGGCTTTACAAGAAGATCTGGAATATTAACCCTGACTTTCCTGAGGTTTGGTGGCTATTAGTTTGAAGGAATTTGTGCTTTGAAGAGAATTTGAAAAAGACATGAATGGTCATATCTTTAAAATTATTTAGTCAGCAGTTACAGAAACATGAGATTTTGAAGTCAAGTGGATATGGAATGAGAATGGTTTATTCCACTTTATTGTTACTGTTGCTGTTGTTTAAGTAAGCCCTACGCCCAACATGGGGCTTGAACTCATGACCCCGAGATCAAGAGTCACATGCTCTAAAGACTGAGCCAGCCAGGGACCCAGGTTTATTCCATTTTCTAAGCTGAATTCATTTTTCAGCCAATTTCCTTTCAGAAACTTAGAGATGTCAACTTCTTTGACTATCTTCGCTGAAGCTCATGCACTCAGGGCCAGGGCTCTGACTCCTGCCGTACTCTCTGACTGGCTGACTTCCTTGCCTCAAGTCCTTTTCAAAGTCTCCTCTTCTCAAAAAGGCTGCTTCTGACCATCCTACTCAATGCTGTTTCTTACATGCCCATCTCCCCATGCCCTCCTTTTCTTTTTTTTTTTAAATAGTACCTATTATCTTAATCTAACACATGATTTGCCTATTACAGTCATTGTTTTTTTAAATTTCTTTTTTTTAATGTTTATTTAGTTTTGAGAGAGAGACAGAGACAGAGCATGAGTGCGGGAGGGGCAGAGAGAGAGGGAGACACAGAGTCCAAAGCAGGCTCCAGGCTCTGAGCTGATGCAGGGCCCAGCCTCACAAACTGCAAGATCATGCCCTGAGCTGAAGTTGGATGCTTAACCAACTGAGCCACCCAGGAGCCCCTATTATGGTCACTGTTAACCATCATTCCCTTCCACACCCTCCAACTATTAATTCTCCTGAAACTCCCTGCTACAGCCTAGGAGAGGCACTGGGAAGTGGTAGGTGCGTCATGCACGGTTGTTGACCTGACCGAACACACCTTTCTCATCCCACTGGCACTCATTCTCCGTCTTGTCCTCTCACACCACCATCCTCCCTCACTTTCTCTCTCCTTTTTGGTTCCCAATTTAATCCCTACCAGGTTGCTCTCCTCTACTGATCTTTCCAAAGAGAGAAATATTATGTCTATATTATATCATTTCATACTATATTAGCATAATACTTTGTACAACTCTTTGAAGATTCACTCTATGAAGACAGTTGTACAAACCCTTCAAAGGGTCCATGTATGTTACTTAATCTGATCAGTATAACTGTCACTTGACATAGTACGTCATTTTACAGGTAAAAATATTAAGGCCTTATGGAAGTAAAGCAACTTGCCTAATGTCACACAATCCATTAGTAATGGAGCCGGAATAAGATTTTAGAGCTTCTGGATTTTCCTCCACAGTGCAGCATATACCAACACACACCCTTTTCTTTGCAACAAGGTACCCATTACCCCTTATTGCCTCCACAATAAATTGACTTGAAAACTAACCTGGATTGCTCCTCATCCTAACATATACCAATTATAAATGTCAAACAGCAGGCTCACACATGGCATTTTGTAAGCTTCAGAGAATATATGAGCCACACATACAGTATCCAAACTTTATACACAAACCACCCGCTAAGCTGGATTCCTAGGTCACAACATAAAGGCCTCAGTTTCTTGCTCAAATTGTCCAGTGGGTCTTTCTATACTTTAAAAACAAACAAAAACCCTGCTTTCTTATTATTTTCACCTGTTGTCTTTTGGAAAATAGATTTGGGGAATTCTCTTTTTGGCAATAACCATATACGTGCTGTTAGGAATATGACTGAGAGAATGGGAAGGCAAGATAGAGTGAAGGCTTCCAGCCTTGTCCTAGGATTGGTGAGTGGCTCTAGTCTTTCAGGCATCACATGTACAGTAAGGTCTGAACCAGCCTGGTTTGTAGTGGTCACTGGAATTGGGCTGCCAGACAAGGACCTCTTCTGTGACTGAGCACTTACTGGGGTAACCCAATTCCACCACCGCCAGCAATGCCTTATGCTCATATACACGTGACTACCCACCTTTCCTCTTTAGGTTACACCCAGCCCACCAGCTTGTAATTTTTTTTTTTTGTATTCTTGCTAGCTGGATTACTAGCCTCTGTTGGTGTTTCCTCTGGATCTCTGAGCACAGCAGAATACTGTTCAGACTGCAAAGAAAATGCTTCTGCTACTGCATTGCATAAACACTTTCCTGGTCGCTAGTTCTGAAAAGAGCTGGTGTGCTTCCCCAGGAGGAAGTCCTAGGGCCTTTCATAGAGATGACTAGACGAGGTAGAGAGTTAGGCCAGAAGGGGTCCCCAGAATATGCCCAGGCACACCAGGACTCTTTCCTACAATGAAAAGCAAAATTCAACTTGTCTAGCAAACGTTATTTTTAGGGTTATATCTGATTGAATGTTCTTTAAACATAAGATTTTTGCAGATTGATTTTGGTGAATAAAATCAATCTCAATTTAAAAGGGATGTTCCTAGAGCATATATAAACCCTATTTTTAATAACAGCACACATGTCTATACTTCTGGGCATAGAGTAAAAGCTCCAAATTGGACAGATTTGGGAGAACAGCTCATAGATTTAATTCCCAAAGGCTTGACTATTGACTAGACTCTTTTTTTTTACTTTTTTTTTTTAGACTTTTTATTTTTACTTAGCTAAAGTTCTTTAGAAACATTATAAAATGTGACCAACTTTGGCAACAGTTTCAGAGCCCATTAAGATCACCATGTTAAATTTAATGACATGATTTTTTGTGCATCTGATTAAATATACACAACATAAAGTTTACAGTTTTAACCATTTTCAAGTGTGCAGTTCTACAGCATTAAGTACATTCACACTGTTATACAACTATCAGCACCATCCACCTCCAGAACATCTTCATCTTCCCCAACTGAAATTCCAGTTCTGTGAGATACGAACTCCATGTTCCCCTTCCCCACAGGTCCCTGCTCAGCACCGTTCTACTTTCTGAAGGACACGACATTTCAATTATCTATCTCAACCATCTTATCCTATTTTTGGCTAAAACCACCGTCAAATTATGCAACAAGACTCTTTCTGGTATTAGCATTTCCACTCCCCCAAAGCACAATCTCTTTCCATTTCAGGCATATGACTTGGGAAAAGGGGACATGGAAAAAAGTCAATTCAAAGTATGTATTTAAGTGAGCAGCAGAATAAAGGCAGCCCTTTATTACCTTAGTCCTAGATTCCTATTTGCCTTCCTGTCGGTTTTTACACAAGGATATTTTTTAACCTCTTCTGAATTCATCTGTCATTTGTCTTGAATCTTCAAAGCTTAATTGCCTGGAAGCCTACATGATTTTAACAGTTCATCATGATGGGATTCACCGTGAAAATCTCTCCAAGTGTCTCCCTATATTAACTCCTCTGCTTATCATGCTGCGTAACATGTTTGTATCACATGCCCTGATTTCTTCTCTTTCTTTGGTGTTACAATAGATTAATACTCTTCAGACAATTCTAATCTTACTTACTGAAGAATTCTGAGTCTGAGAATATGAGAATATTTGCTATTTTAAGGAAAAACTTATGATGTGTCAAAGTCATTATAGAAAATAAGAGCAGATTATGCCTAGTTGTGTATTCCAGTAGCTCAGATTAGTTACAAGTGGGGAATTTAAAACAAAAGTCTTTACTAAAATATTCTGGGATTAGCATCTTGTTAATTCTTCTCTAAACTCTCATAGATACCCTACTTATTGACTCGAATACTAAGAATATGAGAGTCACACACTCAGAATGGTTCCTGAACAGTTTCCAAGATTTTGTTCAGAAGTGTTAACTCAAACAAGTACTTACCATGAACTTGGTTTCACCTTTTGACAGAGTATCTGTAATAAAATGGACCTTCTGTAACTGCTCCACAACACGATGTAACAGCTTTGGCTACAGAAACATAAATAGGAAATAAGAAGAACAATTACTCTTTTATAGCAAGAAAACATTAAGATGAGTTTTCTAATTATCTATGGAGAAATGCCTAGTTTTCCTCTAAGTACTTTCTTCTTCTAACACCAAACTCATTTATCAAATGAAATGTATTTTTAGAAACCATCATTTTTCACCACTATCATGATACTTCCAAACATCATTTGTGTTTATCTGTTTCATTAAGTCAAAAAGTTAGCTGTTTCATCTTTAAAGGATATATATTCCAGGGGCGCCTAGGTGGCTCAGTCAGTTGAGTGTCTGACTTGGGCTCAAGTCATGATCTCACAGTTCACAGGTTTGAGCCTTGCATCAGGCTCTGTGCTGACAGCTCAAAGCCTGGAGCCTGCTTCAGATTCTGTAACTCCCTCTCTCTCTCTGCCCCTCCCCCACTCATGTTCTGTCTCTCCCCCTCTCTCTCAAAAATAAAAATGTTTAACAATAAAAATTTTTAAAAAGTATATATTCCAAAATAAAAAATGCTTTGCTTTCATGGGTTTTCTAACAGGGATAAAGTTTCTTAATATAACATTTTTTTTAATAGAAAAATATTCCCTTAGTGAAAACCTGAATATTATAGTACATATTCCTAAAATATCCATGATAGACAATAAATAAGTCTGGAAATGTTGTATTGAGTTTCTTTTTTGAAAAATTAGACTGTCCCCCCTTACCTACCCGTTCCTTGCAGACAAACACCATTGTGTATCCTTTTCAACCTCTTACTTTGCCTTTCACAGAAGTCAATCAGTACAGAGAAATTCAACTGGTTTTTCAAAAAGATTAAAGCAAAAATCCATTCTGAAATATCCAACTATCATTTAGAAAATGATATTTAGGGGTGCCTGCGGGGCTCAGTCAGTTAAGTGTCCGACTCTTAATTTCAGGTCAGGTCATGATCTCATGGTTGTGAGATCAAGCCCCGTGTTGTGCTCTGTACTGGGCATGGAGCCTGTTTCAGATTCTCTCTGTCTCCTCCCTCTGACCCTCCCCTGATTGCACACACACATGCTCTCTCTCTCTCTAAAAAAAAAAAAAGAAAGAAAGAAAGAAAAGAAAATGGCATTTACTGTTGTGTCAGACAGCATATTTGACTATAAGTTCTGTAGTACCTGTTTAGTTGAATCAGAGGTAAAGCTGGGATGGGTCAGAAGGACATCCATGTCACCACTGGACTCTGCACCTATGATAACAAAAAAATACGTATGGAATTCCTTCTGTAAATTTATAAATTAGCAGGCAAACAAAACCAAAGTGACGTCACATTGAGGAGTCTTACTTCTGATAGATTATATTTCACTGTACTTCATATTCAGAATTAGTTAAAAGATTTCAATTTTCTGTCCAACTGTTCAGGTATACTGACATAAACTGCACAATCTGGGATAACAACAGTAATTGGCATTAGATATGCATTATATACAATTGGTGGGTTTAATGTATTAAAAATGCACCTAAATACTCAATAATGAACAAAAACAATATTAAAAGACAACATTTTCCAAAGAAGATATACAGATGGCCAACAGACACATGAAAATATGCTCATCATCACTCATCATCAGGGAAATGAAAATCAAAAGAATGAGATATCACCTCACACCTGTCAGAATGGCTAAAATCAAATCCACAAAAAGCAAGTGTTGGCAACGATGTGGAGAAAAAGGAACTCTCATGTACTGTTGGTGGGAATGCAAACTGGTGTAGCCACTGTGGAAGACAGTACAGAGGTTTCTCAAAAAATTAAAAATAGAATTACCATATGATCCAGTATTCCCACTAATAGGTATTTAACCAAAGAAAATAAAGACACTAATTCAAAAAGATACATGTACCCCTATGTTTACTGCAACATTATTTACAACAGCTAAGATATGGAAACAACAAAGTGTCCATCAATAGATGACCCAAGTGTTCAGTGATAGATGAACAGGTAAAGATGTGGCTTATATATACAATGGAATATTACTCAGCCATAAAAAGGAATGGATCTTGCCATTTGTGACAATATGGATGGATGTAGAGTGTATTATGCTAAGTGAAAGTCAGTTAGAGAAAGACAAATACCATATGTTTCACTTGTGTGTGGAATTTAAGAAAACAAACACATGAACAAAGAAAAAGTGAGACAAACCTAAAAACTGACTCTTAAGTATAGAGAACAAACTGGTGGTTCCCAGAAGTGAGGTGGGTAAGGGAATAGGTGAAATAGGTGAAGGGGGTTAAAAGTATATTTATCATGATGAGCACTGAGTAATGTATAGAACTGTTGAACCATTATATTGTATACCTGAAAATAACTATTTGTTAATTATACTTGAATTTTTAAAAGGTTAAAAGAATTTTTAAAAATTAAAAAGGGTAAATCCTCATTATAAAAAAAGCTTTAAAATGCAGCTATGAACACTATGTATCTAAAAACTTCAAATTAAACGGTATGTTCTAACTCTGTAAAGGTTAATCAGAAAATCCATTTCAACTCTTATGACTGAACTCATTAATGAATATTGGTAAAAATTACTATTATGGTATCATGGATAAGAATATGGCACTTTATAATGACTTAGGTTTTTATTTTGATCCCCACTCTACAACCACACAACTTTAGGAAGATTACATACAGTTATTTATACTTTCTTTTATTATAAAACTATAAAATTTTGTCTCCATTTAAATGGATTTTTTTTTCATTTTAAATGTGTTTTTTTGCAATATTACGAATGAGGACTGTATATTCCTTTAGACTTCTGTTTCTGTCTATAAACTACTAAAAAGTACTCTATTGGCCACTGTACAACTAAGAATAATATGTAAAAGCATCTAGAATAGTGCCTGCCATGCAGCTGGCATAAAATAACACTGTTCAGCTCCTTTCTTTGCATTTTTGTGAGTACAGTATATGCAAAACACACTTTTGGTCACTGAAGATATGGCAGTGTCTCTGGATCACCACTCTATGCATCAATAATCTTTAACCAGATATTTGAACATGAAGAAGACTAGATTCAATGTGTGCTGACCCTGGGATATTCATGGAAGCGCTTTTTTTAAAAAAAATTTTTTTATAGTTTATTTATTTTTGAAACACAGACAGAGCATGAGTGGGGGAGGGGCAGAGAGAGAAGGAGGCACAGAATCTGAAATAGGCTCCAGGCTCCTAGCTGTCTGCACAGAACCCGATGCGGGGCTTGAACCCACAAACTGTGAGATCATGACCTGAGCTGAAGTTAGACACTCAACTGACTGAGCCACCCAGGTGCCCCTGGAAGCGCTTTTAAGAAAGAAAATTTTGTCTTTTCTTCTCATTTCTTTCTCTTAAAAGTTGTGTCTTTTACCATCAACCTACCACCAAAAATGTATTACTCTATCCATTTAAAAAACAAAGCAATTACTTTAGCATATAAAGAGAAATAATCCAAGAGTCTATTAACAAAGGACCAAATAAATAAAGTATGGAACACCCACATTACCAAATGTTATGAAGCCATAAAGAATAAGCATGCTGTCTATATACTGAAGTGGAAAAGGCTTCCAAGATATGTTTTTACTAAGAAGTAAGGTACATACTGTGTAAATATTATATTACTTTTGTGACGAAAGAGGGAAGAGGACACCAAGAATATTTATTCACTGGGTAAAGACAATGTGGTATGAATTTACAATGGACTGTTACTTAGTCATAAAAAAGAATGAGATCTTGTCATTTTTGACACTATGGATGGACCTAGAGGGTATTATGCTAAGTGAAATAAGTCAGACAGAGAAAGATAAATACCATATGATTCATTTATATGTGGAATCTAAAAAACAAAACAAACAACAAACAAAACAGAAACAGACTTATAAATACAGAGAACTGGTCGTTTCCAGAGGTAGGGGTATGTGAGGGGATGGATAAAATAGATGAAAGAGCTTAGGAAGTAAGAATTTTAGTCATAAAATAAGTCATGGAGATGAAAAGTACAGCACAGTTAACAAAGTCAATATTGTCTTCACACCGTACGGTGACAGGTGGTAACTGTACGTATTGTGGTGAGCACTGTGTAGTGTACAGCACTGTCATCACTATGTTGCACACCTGAAACGAACACAACACTGTATGTCATCTATACTTCAATAAAATTTTTTTAATAAATAAAAAGGATAAAAAGGGAAAAAAGAATGTATATTCACATGCATTTATATTTACATGTCAAACCACTGAAAGAAGACACAAGAAAGTGGTCATTAGTGGGACAGTAGTGGGAGGGAGTGGAGAAAGTGAACCAGGCCAGGAGAGAAGGGAAACTTCTTAGTGTACACCTTTTTTATATTAAAGCCTGCAACCATATAATGTACTCAATAAAAGTAAAATTAAAATAGAAATATTGAAATCCAGAAAGGCTGTCATTTTCAACTGAGCACGCATTTAGCCTGTTGTATATCCAAGTCTGTGTTCTGCAAATACAGATTCCAAGGCCCTACCTAAAAAGATTCTTATTTAGTAGGTTTGTAGCAGGGTATAGCCATGTGTATTTTTCTTTTTAAACTTTCTAGGTATTTCCGATGCACAGAAAAACTCAAACAACCGGTTAACTTTAATCCTCTCATTTTGCAAATATGGAAAACAGGGTGTGAAGAGACAGACTACTTCAATCATACAGTGACAGTAGATTTGGCCTCAGGACCCAGGTCTTTGGCCTCAGTCCAATGTTCTTTCTTTTAACAATTAAGGATGTGGCACTCTCCTCTCTCCAAATCCAGATTCTTAAAGCGGCTACCCTGAGAATTTGTGATAGCTCATCACCTGCCGCTTACACAACACTCCAAAGGTGGCGAGAGAGTCAGATGACTATTTCAAAAGTTTTAAATCAAGTTTTTGTATTCGAATTTTTAAAGTTACTATTTTAACATTTATATTGCCCTTCCATATTCTGAGCCAGTAAGAAACCACCAGGATTCTCTTGGTTCTCACTTTGCTCACATTCACGTAGAACGAGATCATCTGAAGGACCTGGTTGTTGTGAGAACTGGTTTAGAACTAGTGCTTCAGAGACCATGTTTTTAGATTCATTACAGAAAACTTAGAAAATAAAAAACGTTTAAAAGAAAAACCACCACCTCCCCACTGCTCCACTAGCATCTAGCCAATTGCTCCTAGGATTTTGATATATATAAAATTATTTTATAAAGTTTATTAAAACTAGTCATTAAAATATCATCCTATAATAAAATCAGGATGAATTTTCTCTAATTTTTAATACATACTGCTGTCTATAAACAAATAAACTTAGATAATATTCTACTGGATCTTAGTAAATCTATGAAGTAACACAGATCACATCTTGTTATTCCATTTTTTTGGGTATACATTAGGCAATTTTAATATCAAGGCATGAATAACCTAAGATTAGGAAGTATGTTACCTCTTCTGAAACTGCCACAGACTGTAGCAATGTACTCAGAATCCACTTTTTTAACTTCATTTAGTACAATATCCTAATAGAAAAAAAATTAAGTCAGTATTCTAAAATGGCTTTCACCAAGTGACATTGTCAATTCTAATCAACAAATACAATTCAGCACACTCTTACTTGCATTTGTAACATCTCTTCACGAGGAATTCTTTTCTCAAAGTCCTCAAAATATCTATAAAGACAGAATAAGTAGACAAAAGATTTTTGTGAAATTTAAATCTTAAAAAATAAATTGCCTACCATGTCAAGTGTCCTTATACCAGTACATCATTCAAAAATCAAGACTAAAGGCTCAGTAGGAAGATAACAGTAAAATAGGGGCGTTTATTTCTTAACTTAGACTAAATTTTTTAAGTGTCATTCTTTATGCTATTCCAGATACTCCATCTAAACTTATTTTAAATAAACTTCACATTCCTATACCAAGAGTAAGTAAATATATTTAAGTTAGTATGTTTCCAAGTTAGACTGCTCCCTACTGGCAAGTCACGGGGTTACAGTTTATTGCTCTTAAATCCTGCAAAATTATCGTATTTTAAAACACTATCCTATGAATCCAGATAACACTGTGCTATATGAAAGGAGCAATCAGAAAAGACCAGACTGTATGATTTCACTTATATGAAATGTCCAGAAAAGGCAAATCTATATTGACAGAAAGTACATTAATGGTTGTCAGAAGCAGGGATGGGAAGGTGAGGAGTGGGGGGGGGCGGGGTTAGAGAGAGAGGGGCAGCTAGAGAGATATGGGGAGTGAATGCCAATGGGTATGGGTTCTTTTTGGGATATAACAAAGATGTTCTAAAATCAACTGTCATGATGGTTGTATAATTCCACGAATTTACTAAAAACCACTGAAGTGTATACTTTAAATGGATCAGTTGTATGATATCTGAGTTCTATTTCAATAAGGCAGTTATAAAAATATCTCAGTATGAAATAACATCTCAAACTGATAAAGCACCTGCTCAAAACCACCTCTCACAACAACCAAGTCCTTCAGAAGATCTCAATTATGTAAATGCAAGGAAAGGGAGAACTATGCCATCCTCGTTTCTTACCAATTCAGAGTCTTAGAAGAGCAGTGTGAGTTTAGAGGATTACGATAAGGCATCAACAGGGCTAAACTGGCAACAAGACTATGTAAGTGAGGAAGTGATACCTGCTTATGTACTATGCATTAAAAAAGGGGTTCCAGATTGTAGCCAGCACACAAAATAATCACTGAGGCTGATACACAACATTCCTACAAGGTATTCCTACACTGTTACTTAGGTCTTTGGGTTTTTTTTCTTTTTCTTTTTCTTTTTCTAATTTAGCATTCCAGAGTCATATCCTAGCTTCCTGGGCAGACTCCAAACTTCTTAAGAGCTACACTGACCCTGTTTATAACCTTACCCCAGATCTGACGCAGTGCTTTCTACAATAGTTAAGCACAAAATAAACACCCGCTGACTGATGCACTCAGTCCTATGTGTTTTAAGAGGAAGTTTCTCACTAAAGTCAAGAGAATGAGGGAAATACTCAACACAGGAAAACAAACTAGAGGGCAATAACAAAATGTGTGAAAACAGGCATATTCTCTACAAAAGTCTGCAACAAATCTTAGTATTCCTGAAGTAGAAAAATGATTGTGTTTAGCTAACTTTGAAGAATTACTATGGTGTATGGAAGAATGGCTATAAAAAATTTTACTTTTACATCTTAAGTCTCAAAATGAAAGAAAATTTGCTATCTTACTTCAGCCCAATTCGCTGATGATGGTTCAATTTATCTTCATTTTTCCTGAGATCTGTATAGAAGACATATAAAGTTAAGGTGCTAACTTAGACATTTTTGGAAAAAGCTGCTAAATTTAGTGATCCTTTTTATAAGGAACTACCAGGAAAATACACTGAAATGACTTTGAAAAGAAAAAAAATTCAGATATTAAGAAGTAGATAAAAAGTTCTTCAAATCAATGTAGTAAAATCTAACAGTTGATTTTATGATTTTTATTTACTGAATCAAAATTTCAAGTATAGTTACACAGAATAATAGATAAAACACAGCAGGATCATACCACACTTCACTGACTATAGCAAAAAGCAGCCTTATAAGAACCTGTATTGCCTAACTTATGGTTAGTAGCAGCAGAAGTAGCCACAGCTTCTGAATGTTTTAGGACTATGTTCATTTATATTGCTTGTTTATTCATTCACTGCGTTTAACTAGCATTTGTTGAGTAGTAACTTGTGCAGGCATGTGGCTGAAATCTTGCTGAAAGGAAAAGTATTGCCTTCATTATTTAAATTAAAAAGCTGTCATATCATAATATATCTTAAATCTAAAAGTGATGTTCCTTTCCCGGGCATGAGTACAGGAATAAGCCTTATTAAAGAAAAAATAGACAAGTATGCTTCCAAAACATTTCCTACAGCTACCCTTATATTCACAAACATAAATTCTCTCTGGAGATACAAAATGGAGAAAAATAAAAATCTTTATAATACAAGGAGCACTTAATATTTGTCATAGTACTATGTACATGCTAGACACTAAAAATGTAATGGAAATAATGAGTTTGTTACATATAAGGATATAGATGTTGACAATTAATCATATTACATATCTGTGAATTGTGAAATAATGTAAAAACCATTATAGCAGATCTTTGACACTCCCAAGGGATGCAACTTTTGTTTAAGAAACAAACTCTTGACCCTTTTAACCAATATTCCACTCAGATAAATATGCTACAGACAGAAAAGCCCAAACCCTCTCTGAGATGCAGATATAGTAGAGTTCATTCACTTATTATGTGACTCACACAAATTTTTAACTTTGTAGTATTACTAATTAATCATGCCTCTTAAAAAAGAGTCAGTTACTAGGTACCAAGCACTGTGCACTAAGTGCTTTTCATACATTACCGCATGAAATCATATAAGGCAGCATTATGATAGCATTTTGTAGTAAGAAACCAAAGCACCATGAGCATTCATTGTAATAAAGTGGTGAGAATGGATTCAAACCCAAGTCCATCTCTAGAACCTGTCCACCTAACCATCTGAGTTCCCTGCACACAGTTGAATCCACAAACATTAAACCCCAAATGCCACAGGTACACTGCAACAAATCTATCTATATATATGGTATATACCCTTTAAAAAGTATGAAAATAAATTATATTCAAAGGATTGCTATACTAGGTTTAAGGAAAATATTTATAATTACTTGATTTAGGCTCTATTTTTATCACTTCTTTGAAAGCAAAAATTCCTTCAGTAGATATTGCAAGCCTCTTACAGAATCTTTCTCCATGTATATCACTCCGCTTTTAGGCTGAATGTGTAGGATTCTGTTGTCTAAATTTTACTAGAGAAACATAGGCAATGTAAATTGTTTCAAAATCTGCAAATGAAATCACTGCATTTAAACCAAGAAGCCACTTGCTCTTCCGCGTTACAAACCTAATTTAACACAGGAATAAAAAGCTCTACTTTATATCTACTCTCTGCTACAGAGTTAAAATGAAAGTCTTACCATTCCTATTTACTAGTTGAGAAAAGGTTTTTCAAGTTCTAGTTTGCTAGAGCACTAACCATCCTTCAGGAGCATAGTGACCTGGGGCTGGTGACCTACTATACATACTCACCTTCTAATGTTTTAATCCCTTCATCTACAAACTTCCTTGCAGCAGATGGACTACAAAGAAAGAAAAGCATTAGTTCAATATCAAGTGAAACTCAGGACCCCTTAATAACAAATAACCAATTATGTCTTCTCTTGAGAAACATGAAGAGTTACTGTGGAGCTAAAGAAGACCTGTTAAAATGTGGTGGTGATTTTATCCAAAGAGAAGAATTCTTGAAGCCTCGATCTAGGAAGACAACCATGAACCTGGATATGAAAAAGGCAGCTAAGCAGCTAGGTGCTATAGTACACATACACCATATTCATAAGACAGACATGAAAACAGTTCTTTCATTCAAATGATGAACTGAAGACCTATTACGTGCCACATACTCTTCTAAGTGCTGAAAATACAGCAGGAATAAGACAAATAAATGCTTTGGTCTTACACACTTACATTCCAGTGAGGAGAGAGAAAATAAACAAGCGTATAAAATTTAAAGTATCAGATAAATTAATTAAAATAGGATAACGTGACAGAGTGGCTGAGTCTGACTTTAGACTGGGTAGCAAAGGAAGGCCTCTGAAATGGTATTGAAACTGAAATTCTAATGACAAGGAGTGTTTGTAGAGAAACTGTGTGACACAGAAACAGATATTCATAGCAGAAGGCAATGTGGCACATAACAAGTAGAACTCAATGGGAGTCAGGAAACATGGGTTCTAATGCCGACTCTGCCAGTTACCCCTTTTTCTATATTCAGTGTTTTTGTCCGGAAAAAGAAGATAGTAACACAGATGTTCTTTAAAACAACTTCTAATATTTTACAATGGCCTGAAGTCCCTAAGGAGTCATGCTCGTTTTCAGTAAACTAGGTTTAAGAATTTAATATATTTTAGAATAGCTTTCATCAAAATGTGGCTATTCATTTATTTGTAAACATCTTATTTTATGTTTTTGAGAGACAGAGCATGAGCAGGGAAGGGGCAGAGAGAAAGACAGGCACAGAATCTTAAGGAGGCTCCAGGCTCTGAGCTGTTAGCACAGAGCCCAAAGTGGGGCTTGAACTCATGAACGGTGAGATCATGACCCGAGCTGAAGTTGGACACTCAACCAACTGAGCCACCCAGGCACCCCAAAATGTGGCTATTTAAAGGAAAAATCATCACATAAATGCCTCATTCCATAAAGATGAGACTTAAGCAAAGTGTTATAGGTTTAGTGGGTTTTTTGTGTTGTTTTTTTTTAAGATTTTAGTTTTTAGGGGCACCTGGGTGGCTCGTTGGTTAAGTGTACGACTTTGGCTCAGGCCATGATCTCCCAGTTTTTGTGAGTTTGAGCCCTGCTTCAGGCTCTGTGCTGACAGCTCAGAGCCTGGAGTCTGCTTTGGATTCTGTGTCTCCCTCCCTCTGCTCCTCCTCCAGTCATGTTCTGTCTCTCTCACTCAAAAATAGATAAATGTTGGGGCGCCTGGGTGGCTTAGTCGGTTGAGCGTCCGGCTTTCACTTAGGTCATGATCTCGCGGTTCGTGGGTTCGAGCCCCGCGTCGGGCTCTGTGCTGACTGCCAGCTCAGAGCCTGGAGCCTATTTCAGAGTCTGTGTCTCCCTCTTTCTCTGACCCTCCCCTGCTCACGCTGTCTCTCTCTCTCTCTCCTAGAAATAAATAAAAATATTTTAAAAAAAAATAGATAAATGTTAAACAAAAATTAAAATAAAAAATATTTTAGTTTTTAAAGAATGGCATATCTTAACATGTACAACAACATGGCTGGAACTACAGTGTTTTATGTTAAGTGAAATAAGTCAGGCAGAGAAAGACAAGTATCCTATGATTTCACTCATATGTGGAATTCAAGAAACACAATAGATGAATACAGGGGAAGGAAAGGAAAAATAAGATAAAAACAAAAAGGGAGGCAAACCAAAAGAACCTCTTAAAGACAGAGAACTGAGAGTTGCTGGAGGGGAGGTTGGTGGGAGATGGGCTAAATGGGGGATGGGCATTGATGAGGGCACTTGCTGGGATGAGCACTGGGTGTTATATGTAAGCGATGGGTCACTGAGTTCTACTCCTGAAACCAGTACTATACTTTATGTTCACTAACTTGAATTTAAATAATAAATAAATATTTTATTTTTTAAGTAATCCCTACACCCAATGTGGGGCTTAAATTCACCCCTTGAGATGTAGAGTCACATGCTCTACCAACTGAGCCAGCCAAGCGCCCACAGCCTCAATGTTTTAATGTTAACCTCTGTGTTGTCAAATGGCAAAGAAGCCCCCTTTGGTGCTAACTCAAATTTTAAGACACAGTCCTTCATTAAAAAATGCTTGGATATTGGCCTGGGTGGCTCAGTCGGTTGAGTGACCGACTTTGGCTCAGGTCAAGATCTCATGGTTTGTGACTTTGAGCCTTGAGTCAGGCTCTGTGCTGACAGCTCAGAGCCTGGAGCCTGTTTGGGATTCTGTGTCTCCCTCTCTCTCTGCCCCTCCCCTGCTCATGCTCTGTCTCTCTCTGTCTGTCAATAATAAGTAAACGTTAAAAAAAAAAAAAGACAAAGCATTTTTTTAAAAAATGCTTGGATGCTTGTCCCAAATTTATAAGGCACGTTAGGTGCTATGGAAAAAAAGCTTAAATGCTTAAGATAAATGTCATGCGCAGAGAGGCAAAAGAGGCACAATCTGGAGGGAGTGGTAAGATGTACATGGAGCAAGTGTAGGCGGAGGTTAGAAGATTATATCTAACTTGAGAATCACACTGGTTTTATGACGGAAGGAACATTTGCCTTGGATGGACTTTGAAAGTAGAGGTGGCACCTGAGGAACCAGCCTAGACATACAAGATATGGAAGAGTGAGCTATATGGGCAAGGACAGAGATGGCAAGGTACAGGTTTTGAAGGGAAACAGCATGTACTTATTTTGACTTACATAAAAAATAAAACCAACCCTACTACTGTGTCTGCTTTAAAAAGATTTCTTACCCGATGCCACTAACTCGAGTCAGGAAATTGATAGATGAACTCGTATCATCTTGCCGAATCTTTAAGGAAAAAAAAAGTCTAATAACGATTTTGGAATGCTTTGAGGACTCAAATGTTCTTATTGGAAATATACCAGTTGTCCGCTAGGGGACCTGAAGAACCATTTACATTTGTTTGTAAAACCATACAAAAGTATTCACAAATAACCTCAGTGGTTATAGATGAATAACAAAGCAAATGAAGACATCTCATCTCTAACTTATCCAATACTTTTAAAAGGCTTATTCACAAAAGACTATAAGTGGTATAATTACTATCATCAGGGTGAAATAAAATCATAAAAATGCCTTAAAGAGCTCCAGAATAGAAATTCTAAAATATAACAATCTTTTATCAAAGTTTATAATCTACCTTCTGAATGATACAAAAAGCTAACTCTATTACAGATGCTAATAGTCTCTTAAAGGACACATAAAAAGGGGCACCTGGGTGGCTCAGTTGATTAAGTGTCCAACTTCGGCTCAGGTCATGATCTCATGGCTTGTGAATTTGAGCCCCACATTGGGCTCTGTGCTGACAGCTCAGAGCCTGGAGCCTGTTTCAGATTCTGTGTCTCCCTCTCTCTCTGCCTCTCCCCTGCTCGCGCTCTGTCTCTCTCAACAATAAATAAACATTAAAAAACATTTTTTTTTTAAATAAAGGACACATAAAATAAGCAAACATTCTAGGCAACAATATTCAAATTTTTAAAAATAGAACACTTAAAGCCATAGACTCCACTCCTCTCTTTTTCTTTTGCATCTTACCAGGTGAATGACATCAGTTAACCTGCACTGATGCTACATGAGAGTTGCCATAATGGCAGACACCAGGGGGCATCTGGTGGCTCAGTCCATTAAGTGTCCAAATCTTGATTTCAGTTCAGGTCATAATCTCACAAATCATGAGACCAAGCCCCACGTTGGGCTCTGTGCTAATAGCACGGAGCTTGCTTAGGATTCTCTCTCTCTCTCTCTCTCTCTCTCTCTCTCTCTCCCCCCCCTCTCTGTC
>NW_027531880.1:3216997-3224165 GCF_008692635.1 Crocuta crocuta
CTCTCTGTCCCTCCCCTGCTCATGATTGCTCTCCTTCTCTCAAAATAAATAAATATTAAAAAAAAAAAGCAGACACTATAATCAAATAAACAAACAAGTTAAAATTTTACCTTTTCCAGTTTACGCAATTTTCCAGTGGCTAAAAATTCGTCAATCTTTTCAGCAATTTTTGTTCCTACGCCAGGCTAATAGAAAATTAAAAATATAAAACTCATATAAATATAATGCTTACCAAATCACTCAAAGATAAAGTAAAAAATGGGAAATGAAAAAACAAAGATCATCATGTGACCAGTTTTGAAACCAAGGACACAGAAAATTGAGTCATAGTGAAAATATATTCTCCCAACAAAATTCTTAAATAATTGACAAAAGAGAAGCCTTAATAAAACAATTCTAAATGACTTACTTTTTTAAAATTAATTTTTGATGTAGAAAAAAGAAACAGAGTTGCATAAAGAAAAATATTAAAATCACGTGTTAATTTCATCACCCTGAAAATTAAAATAAATTATAATTTCATCACCTAACATCTGCTCCATAGCCTTCTTTTCTGCTTATATACATAAGCAGTTATATGTGCATATACATGTGTATATATATATATATGTGTGTGTGTGTGTGTGTACACAGTTTTCTTATAGAAACAGAATCATACTGCTTTGTATTTCTTTAGCTTAAAACAGATCATGGAAAAATCTCCATATCAATATATAAATACAACTTCAATATCTTTAGTGGCTGCATAGCATATCATAATTTACTTAACAAATTCCCTACAGGTAAACATTTAGATAGTTCACAAATTTTAATATAACAATGTCATGAATTTCCTCTAGAGCAGAGGTTCTTAAGCTTTTGGATACATCATCATCACCTTGGGGTTGCAGTAAAACACAGAAAGCCAAGTCCCACCCTAGAGTTTCTGACTTAATAGGCTGCATTTCTTTCTTTTTTTTAAGTAAACTCTACACCTAATGTGGGGCTTGAACTCACGACCCTGAAATCAAGAGTCGCATGCTCTACCAACTAAGTCAGCCAGCTGCCCCTGTAGGTTGCATTTCTATTAAGTTGTCAGGCAGTGATGCTGCTGCTGGTGGTCTGCGTACCACACTTTGAGAACCACCACTCTGGAACTGTAGAGTTCAATATGATAGCCACCAGCCACATGTGACAATCTAAGTTTATATGATTAAAACAAAAAAAGGCAATTCCTTAGTCACATTAGCCACACTTTAAGAGTTCACTAGCCAAATGCAGCTCACGGTTATTGTGATGGATAGCAAGGCTCTAGAACATAAGCCCCATGAGAGCAGAGATCCTGTCTTTACTGCTGCACCACAAGCAGCGGGAGAATACTGGCATACAGGTGCACAACTAAGGATGCTTATACACATCTATCTCTACTGGTTCCCTCAGGATAAATTCCTCCAAGTAAAATTGCTGGGACAAAGGAGATAGACATTTTGCCAACATTCTGCCAAATTATCCTTCAGAAAAGCTGTAAATAACCAAGGGATCCATCATTTGTATGTCTTTTTCCACATCTTTATCCATACTGTATATTACATTTGATAGTTTGATAGCACCATACAGCATCTTGTTTTAATTTGCAACTCTGATTATTAGTGAAATGGAACACTTTTTCATGTTTTTTATCCTTTTTATTTTTTCCTGTTATATATGGCTTTTTTTTTTTTCACAGTAGTTACAGGTTTACGGCAAAACTGATCACAAAGCGCAGAGTTCCCATGTACCCTCAGCCCCTACACACGCACAGCCTCCACAAGTATCAACATCCCTCACTACAATGCTACTCTGATTATAAGTGATGAACCTATAACCGAAACATCATCCAAGTCCATAGTTTACATAGGGTTCACTCTTGGTGGCGTTGGTCCCTTAAACTTAAATGTTCAAATGCATAACAACATGTGTGCCAGTTATCTCCTACTGTCTCTTAGCCCTAAGGTTACCTTTCTATATTCTTGACCTATTTAATGTTTAGTAAGTGTTCCAGGGCTACTGAACACATATTCAAGTTCTGAAAATAGCAATTACCAGATAGAAATGAACAAGAATTAGGAAACAGAATAGACTAGAGAATGGAAACTGCCCAGGTTTCTCATTTTCTTTATCAGAAGGTACATACTGACCTGAAGCAATTTAGGCCTAGGCTATTAACTGTACCTAACATTAAGGATTAAGAGGCAAACACTCATTCTGGAAATATCAGACTTCTAGAATTATTGAGATGCACTCATGTGTGCCAAAGAGTAGGTTGGTGATTTTTCATATAATAGTGGAAAGGAAAAATGATGCGATTTTCATATTTTTAATGTTTGTTTATTTTTGAGAGAGAGAGCACGAGCAAGAGACAGAACATGAGTGGGGGAGGGGCAGAGGGAGGAAAACACAGAATCTGAAGCAGCCTCCAGGCTCTGAGCTGTCAGCACAGAGTGTGACATGCGACTGAGTTGTCTGTATTTGAGCCCCACATCAAACTCATGAGCCATGAGATCATGACCTGAGCGCTGAAAACTGAGGCACCCAGGTTCTCCTATGAGATTTTCATATTAAGTCCGGTTTCATGCAAAAGGAATTTTGGATACTTTTGTGGGGTTTTTTTAGAGATATACCATAAGCTCAGATTTGGGAAAAAGTGCATTAGAACTTGTCAAAAGTTTGAATCCAATAAATGAGCAGGCAATTAACATAAAAAAGGAAAGTCAATAGTGATAAAAGGGAACAGAATGGAAGCAGAAGTAGCTCCTGAGGTTAACACTGGTCAGTTCACCAGGAAAGAAACCCAGAATTAAAGTCCAATGTATTTATAACTTCCTTGGCTAGTCTATTTGGGGAGGATATACTGATGTTGAGAACTGTTTATGGTACAAAAGATTTAAAACCTATACGCCACCAGGGCATGATTAGTGTTGAGTAAGACATTCAAGATGAAAATGTGGCACAGGATTAATGTGGATAATCTGTCACTCAATAATAAGATGTAAAAGATTTATGGAAATTCCATGACTCTGAAAGGTGAAAATACAGGACAGTTAATAGCTCATACTTTGAAGGCTCTCGTGAGAAAATTAAGGACATTCAAATATTGATACCTAAATTCTAGAGGACTTTTGTGAACACAAATGGGTAAAGAATAACAGAAGTAGGTGATAACTATCAGGACTTAGACCAATCAAAAGCCACATCAGTTTGACATCTTCAACAAAAGATGAATTAAGATATGGTCCTCAATTTTCAGGAACTTTGAATCTTTCAGTGAGATTTAGATGAAAGAGAACAATCTATCAATAGGTAGATTTTCCAGTATAGTCTTAGCAATATTAACATAAGCTAGCAAGAGCTATGACCCTTTAGAAATTGTGACACACACAGTGATAGAGCATATATACTAAGGGGCTCAATTATGTCATTAGTAGGTAAGATTTCTCTGAGAACACCAGCTCTCACTAACTGATATAAATTCTTATACCTGGGGATCAGAATAAGATAGCTAGGGACCAGACATGTCAATATCATTCTGTCACTACATTCCTGAGGACTAAACCTCAAGCTGAAATTCAATGTGAATACATGTATATATGGCAGGGTATAGAAAAAAATTATAATTACATATTTAAAGCAAAATTTCAATCCACACCCTCCACAATAAAAACACTGTGACAATGAAACAGTATGAGTGATACAGCATTAATATTATTCCAAGAAATCAGCAGCAGTGAAATCTGCATATGTGGATCGAGACAGCTTGGGAGAGGTAAATTTAGTTTGCCAGTTGAACTCATCAAGTTTGTACATGTGTGAACTCTACAGTCAGCCTGCTCACTAAACTTACCAACTTCTTAGCTTCTGCTCCACTCTTTATTTTGTGTGGGTACTTTGCGATCACAGATGCTGCTTTTCTATAAGAGGAAAAAAAAAGAAAGAAAATCAGTTAGAAATCCAGGGAGGTCTTAATTTTTCTTAAACTGGAACACACATCCAAGCTAATATTTAGCTTTAGCTTTATCACAACAACTAATTTTCCACATCTGTGTCAACCTTAAAAAACTCAGATGAACTGACAGACCACCTGCATATCTTTCACAAGTATCTTGAAAATCCTCACATTTGAGGATAGTATAATTTTAAGTGTATATTTAAAACTAGAGAGATTCAGCAAACCAGTGGCCTTTCCTTTTTCGGATAAGCTAGTTTTCAGAAATTGTTCATAACTCTCATAAAAATGTGCCAGTGGTATTTAGACTACTAGATACCAAATGGGCTTATGGATGGCTACTTTTAAATTCATGGCTTAAAACTGCAACTGCATTCCGCCATGTCCTTATAGTTACATATTTTTTTCATTGCTCTCATCTCAGTTCTGCATAAAGCACTGACCTGTGATTCTTGCCCCTCTCCACACACACCCAGCTCAATAATCTGGTGAACACTGGGCACACGTTGGGAGCTTACCGATGGTACCTTGCTTATAATTTCAGTGCTAAATATAGTTTAGCAATGATACTGATAAAAGCCAGAATACATCGAAATCTAAAGCACTGGGGCGCCTGGGTGGCTTAGTCGGTTAGGCGTCTGACTTTCGCTTGGGTCATGATCTCATGGTTCGTGGGTTCGAGCCCCGCGTCGGGCTCTGTGCTGACTGCCAGCTCAGAGCCTGGAGCCTGTTTCAGTCTGTGACTCCCTCTCTCTCTGACCCTCCTCTGCTCACACTCTCTCTCTCTCTCTCTCTCCTAGAAATAAATAAAAATATTTTAAAAAATAAATAAATAAATAAATAAAGCATAAATACTGGGTAGTCTTTGCAGCTTTGGTTTTTCATTCTAGTCTAATAACATACAGACCTTTAGACTTGGATTTCAAGCTCTCTATTAGCATGTAACTGATGATGAGTCTGGAAAGGTAGGTTGAGGACAGTTTGTTGAGGGAATTGTTTCAGTAAAGACAAGTAGTACCAGACAACTGGCATTTGGGGCAAAGCCTAAAGGGAAAAAGAATTAAATCATGAAAGGCCTTTTGTATGCCACAATGCATTCGGGCTTTATCAAGGTGAAGAGGAAATATCAATTATCTGATATGGAAGAATGGCAGGATCAGACACCTATTTTCAAAAGGACACACTGGCCACAAGCAAGAGAAATGTGCATCTGGGTAGGGAAGTGCACGCAGCCATCACCTGATTCTCCAGTGACTTCCCCACTCCAACCATACTCCATAAGCAAACTGACTGCCTGAAGAATGTTATACTCCTTCAGCTCTCAATGCCTTGACACATTTTGCTTCCTTTCTTAAACTATTCTTCCTTTCACTTATCCCTTGACGGGCTCTTTCAAAACTGAGTATCTCCTAAATACTGCTGCAACATAGAAGATAGGGCTGAATATCTCTGATCTTTAGATCATCATATGTGTGGAAGATAGTACAGTTACTTTAAACAGGAAGTCATAAAAGGTAAGGTAAGGTAAGAAGCGTAATCAGTTTTGAATTATGTTCAATGGGAAGGGAGGGAGAGAGGTGAGGTTAATTTTGAAAGGGTGGAGATAAAGGTAACAGAGGCCTAAAAATCTGAGGAAAAGCCAATGAGATACAGATCTGGAGTCAACGACATAACCAGTATCCAAAGCCAAGAATGTTAAGACTGCCAGGGAAAGTATGAAAACGAGAAAAAACGACGAAGGGCAGACCTCTGGGAACTACTAGCACTGAAGCAGAGAAGGAGAAAGAACAGCCAGGAGCGTCACCGCAGAATTCCAGGGTAAGATGTGAATGCAATGAGCTAATGGTGGAGGCCAGTGAGGGTCCAATTAGGTGAGATGTAGGTGAGAGCATTTTCAGAGGAATGGCCGGATGGCAATTATACCACAGTGAGATAAAGAAGGACTAGGGCTGAGAAAATCCAGACAAGAAACAGATTATTCAAGAAGCTTAACTGTAAAGTGGAGGGAAGAGACAGGAGCTAGCTAGAGGGTAGAGGGAAGTTAAGAGGGCTGCTTCGTTTTTGCTTGCAAGAGCTGAGGGACTTGGGAGTCTGTGGACTAAGGCGCACAAGTAACTGAATGTGGGAATAACAGCTATGATAAGGGTCCTGGTGAGATGGACAAGGATGGATGGATCCAAGGATCCGACAAACACCAATCAGATGGGAAATTTGATTCCTTGAATTTCATAGCACAGACCTCATTCACTGTCTTTCATTATGGCTTAAAATCAAACTGCCTTTTCAGCAATTCGTATTTGATGATGGGAAAAATACCTATCAGCCACACCAATTTTTCAATCAGAATTGGGAACGGATCAGAAACGATCCTACAGAGCTCTGCCCAAATTATCTCGAAAATATTGCAGTAAGGTACCACCACAGAGTCAATACCCTCAGTTCCTGCTTTTTTCTCCTCTTGCATATGGTCCAAATATCCACTGGCCCCTCAGCCCTGTTAACTGTCATACATCCCAGGACGCATGCTACCAGGGAATGCTGCCCCGTCCCACCTGTAAGCATTGTACTTGTGGATTGCCTGGTTCACGTTCTTCTCAAAGTTTGCGAGTTCTGTAAAGGCAACAAGAGGCTCGGGTGAACAAGAACCACGAGTAAACAAACGAGAACTGAGTTTTCCAGAAGGGGCTGTAACAGCTTCTTAAGGGACTGTGACTCTCCGCTTCTACACGGGCCAAGCCAAAGACAGCCCACACAGCGACACGGGAGTCCCCAGGAGGACTGACATTCAGCCACCAGCGACGGGCGCTGAAGGAAGATCCGTACGGCAGACTACCCGCTGCAAGGGGCCGGCCCCATCCACAGGGCTGTGGGGACGGGAGAGAAGGAAGGGAAGGCAGTGAGGTGGGAAGAAAGGAGAAGAAAGCCAGCGGCGCCTGGCCCGGAGCTAACCTGTGAGCATGTCCGTGATTCCCCCGTTGAGCGTCTCCTGCGGCGCCTTCCGTTTGCTCATGGTGGCCGGCACCCGAGGACCGCAGAGTGCTCAAAGCCGCGGACCGGTCCCGTCTCCCAGCTTTAAGGAGGGGCCGGGACTTGGAGAGCAGGGCAGGACCAACCCAGCCCCGGCAGAGCCAGCGCGACCCGCTGAACAATGGCTGCCTCTGACAGGGGGCGCGGCGCGCGGCGCGCGTGGTGACGTCACGCGCCGGG
>NW_027531880.1:3224331-3227094 GCF_008692635.1 Crocuta crocuta
CGGGGGCGGTGCCGGGGGCGGGGCTCTCGCGGCTCTAGCAGGGTGCTTAAGAGAAGGGAACCACCCCGCGGTGGAGACCTGAAAGAGGAAGCTGGGCGGGAGGTTCGGGTTGGCAATGCGGTTTCTGTGGGAAGACCCGGATTCTTAAGGCATTGTCTGTTTTCCCAGTACGTTTCTCTGGAATCCTCTCCCCAGAAGGGGAAAAGCAAGGAGTCCGACTTTGTGAAGTCAAAACTTCAGGTGGTCGGGTGGGAGATAGCATACTGAAGACTACTTTTGTGTACATATTGTGTGTGCACAATAATAGTTATTAAATGCACGGAGGATAAGAGGCAAGCACCACCATCATACTTACTTGTGAAAACTTCCTTTAAGAATGTAGTGCCAGTGCACACTGCAGTGGAGTTCTGTACTAGAGAGCAGGCAGGAGCCTAGAATGAAATATGCCAATTATAGGGAAGCGTCCTCCTATACTTAACTTTTAACAGATATGCCAACCAATGTCAGAGTATTTGATTTCTTTCTCCCCTGCCTTTTGCGGTAAGGGCTAAAGCGAAAAAACAGTAGGAAGCGGAGAAGTGCTTAACTTAGACAGTGAGCGATGAAAATGTCATTGAAACATAATGACCTAGACACCTGACTGGTTCAGTCGGTGAAGCATGCTACTCTTGATCTTGGAGTTGTGGGCTGGAGCACCAAATTGGGTGTAGAAAATACTTAAAAATAAAATCTTAATGGGCGCCTGGGTGGCTCAGCTAAGCGCCAGACTGGTTCAGGACATGATCTCTCATGATTTTTGAGTTAGAGCCCCACATAGGGTTCACTGCTGTCAACGAGAAGCCCGCTTTGGTTCCTCTGTCCCTCCCCCACTTGCATACACTCTCATCCTCTCTCTCTCTCAAAAATGAACATTTAAAAAGTAAATAAATCTGGGGCGCCTGGGTGGCTTAGTCGGTTAAGCGTCCGACTTTCGCTTAGGTCATGATCTCGCGGTTCGTGGGTTCGAGCCCCGCGTCGGGCTCTGTGCTGACTGCCAGCTCAGAGCCTGGAGCCTATTTCGGAGTCTGTGTCTCCCTCTCTCTCTGACCCTCCCCTGCTCACGCTGTCTCTCTCTCTCTCTCTCCTAGAAATAAATAAAACATTAAAAAAAAGTAAATAAATCTTTAAAAGAACATGATGACAATTATCTCACCAACCAACTTAACCACGATTAATTTTTTGGAACATATACTGCTAGTCTTATAATCCAGTCCTTTAAAAATTACCATTATTTTTCAATAATGGAATAATGCTTTAGATTAAGTAATTTCTTTGATTAGCAAGGTTGTGGTTGGTTGTTTCTTCATAATATTAGTGTATATCTCAAGTTATGCTTATTAAATATTTGTATTTCTTTTATGAATTATCTATATATACTTTGTTCATTTTCCTATTGGGGTAGTTGTCTGGTATTAATTTGTTAGCTCTTTTATATATATTAACCTTTTTTGTATATTGTATTTGTATGTTATTTGTAAATATTTGTATTTTCCCAACTTGTCCCTTGCCTTTTATTTTTTTATTTTTTTTTTATTTGAGAGAGACAGAGAAAGAGTGTGTGAGTAGGGGAGGGGTAGAGAGCCTGATTTGAGGCTCCAGCTCCCTGACCTTGAGATCATGACCTGAGCCAAAATCAAGAGTGGATGCTTAACTGACCGAGCCACCCAGGTGCCCCTCTCCCTTCCCTTTTAAACACAGTTTCTTAGCACTTTGATTACCACCTTCATTTAGATATATGAGTCATCTTAGTATTTTTCTCTGTTCAGGTTTTTTCCCATCCAATTCCTATTCTAGGCTATATTCATATTATTTTGTTCTGAAAAATGATCATTTCTCATTAAATAAAAAAGTTTTTATTCAACTTTAAGTAACAACAGTTACAACTTTAGGGAACTGTGGAATCATTTTTTATATAAGCATTAGGAGCATTTTACAGGAGTATTATACCAGTTTTATATGAGTATAAAATACTCATTTTATACGAGGATTATACATTTTAAAAATTAGTGCCAGAGAAACCAAGGAACGTGATCAATTCGCTGTCCTCATCTTCTTGGACCAACCAGTAACATTTGATCTACTTTGACCACTCTCTTCTTGAAACCATTTGTTTTGAATTGGCTTCTGAGATTGCACAGGCTCTGGGTGTTTCTTCTTCCTTCATAGCCACTCCTTCTCAAGTTTTTGTTCTGCTTTTTTGTTCTTGTTCCCAGTTCCTCCTCCACTCTCCATCCTTTATAGGAAACTGCCTCAGGCCTTTCTCCTCTAACCAGCTTTTCCACTTCGTCCAGTTTTACCTTTTAAAATGCCGTGCCACCCTCCTACATTGTTGGTGGGAATGCAAACTGNGCACTTGTGGGGATGAGCACTGGGTGTTATATGGAAACCAATTTGACAATAAACTATCTGTAAAAATAAATAAATAAATAAAATAAAATGTCGTGCCAGCTCAAGGACTCCTAAGTTTATATTTCTAGCCCTGACCTCTCTCTTGAGTTCTGCCGCATGTACCAAACTGCCTGCTGGATGTCTCTAGTTGTTCATGATAAGCATCTCACAAATAAATGTCCTAAAGAACTTTTGAATTTTTACCCCACTAACTTCTCCTTAACTTTCCCAACTCATCTCACAAATAAATGTCCTAAAGAACTCTTGAATTTTTACCCCATTAACTTCCCCTTAACTTTCCCAACTCAGCTAATGGCATTTTAATCCACAACGCCC
>NW_027531880.1:3227390-3235284 GCF_008692635.1 Crocuta crocuta
CCCCAATCAGGCAAAAACCTAGGAACCATACTTAATGGCTCTTTTCACACCCCACATCAAATCTGTCAAGTCTTGCCTGTTCTATCTCCAGAATGTATGCCCTGAATTGGATGGCCCCTCACCACCTCTACTACCACTACTCTAGTTCAGTCTACCACGATATCCCTCCCCCGTTGCTGCCACAGTCTCCTCAGTGGGCTTCCTGGTTTTGCTCTGATCCCCTGCAGGCCATTCTCTCAGTAGGACAAAACTAGGGGCACCCGGGTGGCTGAGTCGGTTAAGCATCCGGTTAAGCATCCGACTTCAGCTCAAGCCATGATCTCACGGTTCTTGAGTTCAAGCCTTGTCGTTCTTGAGTTCATAGCCTGCTTCAGATTCTGTCTCCCTTTCTCTCCTCCCCTCCCCTACTCACACTTGGTCTCTCTCTCTCTCTCTTTCTCAAAAATAAACATTAAAACCATTTTTTAAAAAAAGGACAAATTTAAAAAATGTATATCAGCATATGTTATTCATTTGCTTAAATACCCTCTCATTGCACTTAGAATAAACTCCAAATTCTAACGTGATCTACCTCCTTTCAACTCTTTTACTTCAGTTCTTGCCACTTTTCCCGTTGTTAGTGCACACATGTCGTTATGTAGCACACACATGTACCTGCTTCAGGGCTCTGTTCTCATTGTTCAGGGCTTCACCTGGCTGCCTTCACATCATTCCAGTCTCAGCCAGGTAGTCACATCCCTGTTACAATCCTGAGCAACAACACCCGGACCCTCTCTATTGCTGCAGAATTACTCCACTCCATGAAAATTACTGGAAACTTACACTTGTATTAGTTGCCTGCTACCTCCTCCCCACTCTATTTTTTCCTCCCCTAATGTGAATTCTAAGCTCCGTCACAGTAGGAACTTCATTTTTGTTTGCCGCAGAGTAGACACTCAATAAATATGTACTGGATGAATATCCTAAATTGCAATTTTGCTTAAGTGTCAAATGCTTTAAATTACAGAAGAGGTCAGCACACCATGATGTAGGGTGGCTGACTGCCCAGTTTGGAGGGGACTGAGGGGTTTCCTGGGAGCCAGGATTTTCAGGGCTCAAACAAAGAAAGTTCTGAACAAACTGAAATGAGTTGGTTACACTGGCATGTTACCCTTAGATATATCACTAACAAAACCCAATTTGGAAAAAATACTGAGTACTGCTTAAGGGCTCCTAACTGGATAAAATTTTTTCTAATCAAATATTTATGGAATGAGATTTGAGCAGAGTAGGGGAAAAGGAGGAAGAGGGATTAAACGATGTATAAGCCACATTACTTGAGAAAACTGCAAAGATTCACGCAATTTCAAAGGAGTGAGCTGAAGTTGGTTGGAGGTGATAGAGTAAATCAAGTAGTAACAGTCCTCAAATTTCCACACAGAAATTGTGTTTTGGCTGTTACAAAAAAAACGAAACAAAACAAAACAAAACACAAAACCCTCAAAAAACCATTCTCTAGAGGCTACAAGCCTGGGAAAATGAGAAGAACTGCCTTGAGTGATGATATTTTGCAAATATGAACGGTCAGTTTTTTCCTCCCTTCTACTCATCCCAAACAAATACTTTTACTTGTTTCATTTCCTTGGCATCAAGAAGAGACAGAGCTGAAAGCCCCTAGTCTCTTATTTCAGGATTCCAAAAACCTAAACCCTTTAAAGAGATAGTGCTAGGTACTTCCGACAAAATACATGTGGGCTAGAAAGTGCTTATTCATTCAACATACATTTATTGAACACTTATCAAGTACCAAACCCTACTCTGGGTGCTGTGTATATAACAGTGAACAGCCCAAATCCCATCTTGTGGAGCTATTTATTTATTTATTTTTTAATGTTTTATTTATTTCTGAGAGAGAGACAGCGTGAGCAAGGGAGGGTCAGAGAGAGAGGGAGATACAGAATCTGAAACAGTCTCCAGGCTCTGAGGTAGCTGTCAGCACAGACCCCGACGCGGGGCTCGAACCCACGAACCGTGAGATCATGACCTGAGCCAAAGTCAGACGCTCAACCGACTGAGCCACCCAGGCGCCCCCTTGTGGAGCTTTTTAATGGGGTGTGGAGGGACAAATAAATATATCAGATGGTGACAGTAGCATAAAAACAGATAAGTCAAGATAACAGAGTTACAGGGCAGTCCTTGGGTGATGGGATAGGAGATGGGTACCAGTACAGAGGATGGCCTGGAGAGGCCTCTTTGATAAGGCTACATTATGAACAGAGATGTAAACAAAAAGGAAAGGAACCATGAAGATATTCCAGGGAGAGAGTGTTCCAGGCAGAGGGAAAAGCAAGTGCAGACTCTAAGGCTGAAACTAAAAAGTTCTAGGCAAATTGATACAAAGTATGTGACCATTTTAACCCACGATGATACCAAGAGAATCTAATTTGAAATGAAGCCCTTTTCTTTCATTAAGGATGAGCAATGAAGACAGCGTTGGTGGCAGAGTGAGCAAAGATGAGAGTGACAGATGATGGTATCACAGGAGCATGCAGCATGCTCAGGGGACAGAGAGGTGGCCGGAGTAGTGGCAGCAAAGTAAAAGTAGGTGAGGTCTGAGTAGCAGCAGGGAACAGGGGCCAGATCATGGGCCATTGTAAAAAATCTGGATTTTACTCCAAGTGAGGTGGGAACATTTGGAGTTGGGTTTTAAGCACAGGAGTGATCTGATCTGACAGATTTTACAAGACTTACCCTGGATGATTAGGAGAGGAAGCACATGACACAGCAGGGAGACTGGTTAGGAAGCTATTGCAATAATCCCGGCAAGAGGTGATGGCAGCCTGGGCTGGGGTAATGCTGAAGGAAATGGTAAGTGTTCAGGTCCTGGACACATTCTGAAGGTTGAACCAATAAGATTCATTTGATGAAGTGGATGTAGGGTGTGAAAAAGGAGAGCAGTGGAGTGATTCCGTGGTTACTCAACTGAGTAACTGGAAGAACGGAGCTGTCGTTGAAGGAGGTGGGAAGACAGTGAAGAACCAGTCTGGGAGGGAAAAATCAGGAGTTGGCTTTGGGAAGTGAGATGTATATCCAGTCGACAGTGCTGAAGAGGCAGTTGGATATATTATCTTGAGCTTCAGGAGAGAGGTCTGAGCTGGAGGTGTGATTTTGAAACCATCAGCATCTGTATGGTATTGAAAACCATGAAGCAGGATTCGATCACTTTGGGAATAAGGATAGATTAGAGAACTCTGTGTTGGGGGTGGGGGGTGGGGCGAGGGGCTGGGCNGAAACAGGAAGAGCCACTAGTGAGGATGAACGGGATTAGATGAGGAAAGGCATGTAAAAAACTGTTCGCAAAGAAGAAACAGTATGGTGTATTTCAGGAAAATAGAGTACTGCACAGAAGTTAGTGCAGGATGAGGTTAGAAATCAAGAGGAGTGTCAGTGTCAATGTGTATCAGCCTGTGGAGACTAGACATTAGTCTCTGGGTGCTGTGGACTCGCAGAAGGTTTCAAGTAGCCAAGTGACATTTTCCAATTTTTACTCTAACAGCACCATAGAGGATGAGTTTTTGATATGTGGGAGATGTATTAGGGGAGACTATTTAAGAACCTAAGGCAAGAGACAATGAGAGAGGAAAAGGTTTTTAAACTTAAGAGGTGAAAAACAGGTGGGTCTCAGATGAGAGGGGTGAGGAAGAGTCTAGGATGATCAGTAATCTCTGCCTTTAGAAGACTTAGCAGGTGGCAGTGTCACTACCTGAAATCAAAAATATACAAGTAATAGGTTTGGGGGTAGGGGAGAGAATACATTCAGTGTTTTTGAGGTATTTAGATATGTTTACCCCAGGCAAATGCACAAATTTGAAGTTTAGGGATAAAAATGTAGCCATCAACATAAAGATGATAGGTAAGGCCATGGGCATCAACCATGGAAAAAGTCAAGTGTTCACTTCAAGTTCATAGAACATGCATTCTATTTTGAGTGTCCATGAGAAAAGCATAGGCCCATTTAAAATATAAAAATAAATACAGAAATCTCAAAATATTAAGTAACTGAATTTAAAAACAATTATAGAGCAGTGAAACTATTCTGTATGAGACTATAATGGTGGATACATGTCATTATACACTTGTCCAAGCCCACAGAATGTACAACACCAAGGGTGAACGTTAATGTAAATCATGGACTCTGGATTACAATGATGTGTCAATGTCAGTTTATCAACTGTAACAAATGTATCACTCTGGTAAGGGATGTCCCTGGTGGGGAGGTGGCACACGTATGAGTGCAAGGTGTATATGGGACATTTCTGTACCTTCAACTCAATTTTGCTGTAAACATAAAACTTATTTTTAAAAAAAGTCTATTGGGCCTCCTTGGTGGCTCAGTCAGTTGGGTGTTCAACTCTGGCTCAGGTCATGATCTCACAGTTTGTGAGTTCAAGCCGCGCGTTGGGCTCTGTGCTGATAGCTCAGAGCGTAGAGCCTGCTTTGGATTCTGTATCTCCCTCTCTCTCTGCCCCTCCCCTGCTCCTGCTCTGTCTCTGTTTCTCTCAAAAATAAATAAACACTTTTAAAAAGTCTATTTTAAAAGTTGTGGGCAAGTAGAGTTTATTCTATCAATGTAAGATCAGTTTAACATCAGAAATATTTAACAATATTTTTTTAACAAATTCCTCCCTCAAACAGGAAGAAAAAATACATCACACTATTATCTCAGTATACAAATAAATAGCATCTGATGAAGTTCAAGCCAATTTGTGATTTTATTTATTTTCTTAAGTAGTCTCTGATCCAACATGGGGCTTGAACTCATGACCCAGAGATCAAGAGTCACATGCTCTCCTGACTGACCCAGCCAGGTGCTCCCCATTTTGTGATGTTAAAAGGACTCAGAAAACTGGAATAGTAGAAAATATCCTTAACTTGATAAAGACTCTGCCAGAAGCCCACAGTAAACATAATTGTTGACAGAGAAACTTTCATCTCAAAAGACGGCAAGGATGTCCACTCTCATCACAATTGTGCAAACAGTAAAAGCATTAGTGCTAGAAAAAACAAAACCATAATTATGTGCAGCTAAGAATAACTCTTATACAGATAACACAATAGAATTAAGATAAACTATTGAAACTAACAAAAGTTCAGTAAGATTCCCAGATACATAATTGACCTACAAACATTGATTCTTCTCTCTCAGCAACAACCTAAAAGAAGTTGTAGAAATAAAACATATTGAAAAATGACTTAAGTGACAATGTATGAAGTTCAAGGAGGCAAAACTATGGTGATAGAGGTCAGAATAGTTGTCCTCCTTGATGATAAGGGTAATTGCCTGGGAGGGAAGATCCAAAAGGTATAAGTAAATGGCATGAGCAGATCCAAAAGGTATATGTAAACGGCATGAGCACGTGTCTCAGATCCCTCAACACTGTCTGATGTTGCTTGTTTCCTCTCTCTCAATCCATGTTTGTGGCATGTTAAGGATATTCATTATGGCAAGCTGACTAAAGAAGAGAAACTGTTGCCTGGTTTATGGATGGCTCTACATGACATGATGGTGCCACATGAAAGTAAATAGCTGTGCCCCAGCCCCACTCAGAGGTAGTGCTGAATAACAGTAGTGAAGGAGAGTCCTCTCTGTGTTGCAGAATTTTGAACTATACTGTCTTTGTCCACCTTGTGTAGAATAAGAGATGGCCAGAAGTATGGATATACTCTGATTCATAGGCTGTTACTGATAGGTTGGCTAAATGATCAGGGACGTGGTGGGGATAGGATTGGAAGATTGCTGGTAAGGAAGTCCAGAGAAGAGACATGTGGATGAACCTCCCAGAATGGACACATTTATGTCTCGTGTGAATGCTTACCAAAGGACATCCACTGTACAGGAGGCTCTTGATAACAAGGCTGACAAAATCACGTGGTGAGTGGATGCCAGTCTTTTTGCCCCATCATCTCATTGTTTACTCAATAGGCCATGACCATAGTAGCCATGGTGACAGGGGTGGAGGCTATGCACAGGCTCAACAGTGTGCACTTCCTCTACCTGCCAACAGAGACTAACACTAGCCCCAAATCTGACACAATTGCCCGGGAATCAAGGCAGCCAAATAAGGGTAGTTTGATTGTATTGGAAGGAGCAGATGTTCATCCTTATCATCATTCCTTGCTGGAACAGATACATATTCGGGACATGGATTTGCCTTCCCTGTCTGCTTCGGCTTGCATCACCATCTGTGTACTCACAGAACTGCAATCCCTAAAGCAGTTTGATCAAAGAACTCACTTCATAGCAAAGGAAGTGCAGCCACATACCCTATGATCCAGAAGTAGCTGGGATAACTAAAACTGGAATAGCTTAATGAAAACATGGTTACAGAATCACTCGGGATACAACATCCCCAAAAGATGGGGTTCCGTGTTACAGGATGCAGTCTTTACATTGAATCAGAAACCATTATGATGCTATATCCCCAAGTGATAATACATAGGCCTGGGATTCAAAGAATAAAAGTAGGTGGTGCCTAGGTGGCTCAGTTGGTTAAGCATCCGTCTGACTTGAGCTCAAGTCATGATCCTGCGGTCTGAGTTTGAGCACCATGTCGAGTCTTGTGCTGACAGCTTAAAGTCTGGAGCCTGCTTCAGATTCTGTGTCTCCCTCTCTCTCTACCCCGCCCTTGCGCCCCTCCCCTGCTCCTGCTCTGCCTCTCTCTCTGTCAAAAAGTAAACATGAAAAAAGGGTGAAAGTAGGAGTGACTTCTCTCACTTACATATACAAACCCCACTTGCAAAATTTTGGCTTCCCACACTGGCAATCTTGAGCTCTGCTTCTCAGGAGGTCTTAGTGACCAAGGCGTGCAGGGGAGGGTACTTCAACCAGTAGCACCGCAATGATTCCATTGAATTGGGACATGAGGTGGTCACCTGGCCATTTGGGGTTCCTATGCCACTGAGGCAAAAGGCCAAAAAAGAGTTGACTACCGATGAGAAAGATCGATCCTGACTGCCAAGGAGAAATTGAGTTTCTGCTACGCAATCAGAGAAATGAGGGCTATGCCTGGCACCAGGGGGGTTTCTGAGGCTTCTCTTTGCATATTCCTATGTGTGATAGTTAAGATTAATGTAAATTTATAGCCAAAAAAAAAAGTCTGTACAATTTTGGGCTTGGATCCTTTAAGAAGGAAAATTTGTACACTACACCTGACAAAAAATCCGGACTGGCTGAGCCTGTGACTGAGGGAAATACGGGATGGGTAGTGGGAAGATAAACCTGCAGCTGTCAGTTACAGGCGCATGGAAGACACAGATCACTCACAGAAACAAGGACAGTGATTTTGTGTATTTTTTGTGTATTTTCTTTCTGCTCATTATATGTGCGCTGATTTGCATATGCTATCCATTGTCTTCTTCTCTCCCCTTCTTCCCAATGTTACTTTGTATGCAAGTTGTTGAAGATAAACTTTACAACTTGGTGTGACTGAATTTGGAGAGTAATTCATATGGCTAGTGATGGATATAGTGGCTGTTGGGCTTGTGCACCTTTTGATTTGGGGGGAAGGGGAAGAAACTTTAATTTCTGTGAAGGGTAGCTGTATCGTGCTGGGTGGAAACAGAGTCGGAAGTCTAAATGTATGGAGAAGGATGCGTGTGGAAGCTGAGTAGTCACAGGGGTGGACTGTGGCGATTACCAATCTGCTGCCTCTTAATTTCAAATCCACCCTTTCTTGGTTTTTGTTTTGTTTTGTTTTGATACTGGAACATCTCTCCCTTGCCGACTGGCACAATTTTAAACTCTTCCATAAGGACCACTAGAACACTGGTGGGCTCCAACTGGCAGCTCCTAAAGTGTGTAGCCACCAGAAGGTTCTCCTGGCACCCTACAGGTGCTATACCGCCCCTATTGGCA
>NW_027531880.1:3235296-3254432 GCF_008692635.1 Crocuta crocuta
TTCCCAAGGCCAGCTCAGGGCCCCTGCAAACTTCTCCATCGTGGGTGGCAAGTCATGGCCATACCCTCTCTGATGATGTCTGGGTCTCAGCCTGGGGGGTGGGGTGGGATTTCTGCAGCCCTTGGGGTAGTGGCTGTTCTTTTTCTGCTATTCCTGCATTCTTAGTTTTCTTTACCCGCTAGAAGCCAATTCCCTGTTAAATGAAACTTTCCCTGTTAAAACTGCCGTGTAGTTTCATTCCCTTGATTGGATCCTGAAGGAAAGAATTATGATAGTGGTATTGGAGTCATGTTGAAAACAACAACGAATGGGCTGTTAGAGGTACATAATGAAATACACATGGGGGAAGTGTGATGATGGCTGAGATTTTCTTCATTCATAAAATGGCTGGAGAGGAAGTAATATGATTGGCCATTGTATTGATAAATTACAATTCTAATTGGCAATTCGAATACAGAACTTTACTACATGATTTTGTCTATATTTGTATGTTTGTCGAATCGCCATAATAAATAAGTTTTTAAAAACTCTGAACATCCTGGCGTTAGGGCACGGTAATTTGTGCAGAAGCATGACAGCCCACAGGGGCCGTCATTCCAACAAACTGGGGGGCAGTATGACTTCCGCCCACTCCGACAGCCAACCCCTCTAGGATGAAGAGTCGCTTTTGGGAGACCTCTCGGCCCTCTCAGGAAGGTCAGATTTAATTTAACCTTGTTAAACCACTCCCTGCCTCAGTTTCCCCATGGATGAAATGAAGATAATGATAGCACTTCATTAGAATTGTGAGGACTACAGAGATGTGTATATATAAACAATATATATAAGCAATATAGAAAATATATAAACAACCTTAAACCCACTGAATTGTAAGAGATGCTGTAATTTTATGCACTGCTAAGAAAAAAAATGCTATCAATTAAACTATAGCACAATGTCTTAACTATAATTGTGGATGAGAAATGGGTTAGTCACACACAAAGCCTCCTGTTGCTTTGAATGTTTCCAGCTATTCTGAGGGATTTGGCAATTTCTCTCGCCTTCAGTGGCATTGCTTGGCACGTGATAAGTCGTTCTTTGCTTGTATTTCAGTGACAAATAGGGTCACCTACCCATAGGTATATTCCTTTCTTAGGAGCCCTAAGACTGTGGCTGGCACTTTGAAAGAAAGTACGAATTACGGTCATATCTCCTCAAGAAGTAGTCATTTATCCCCTATCAGATTTATGCTCACTGCTCTGTTTTTATGCCTTTCTGAGTACACAATAAATTTGTCTCAAATCAAACCAAAAGATAAATCTTTCTGAAGAGATTTTTAAAGGCAATTCAACTCCACATGGGTGATACCAAAGGGATACAGCTCCACCGAGAGACAGCTAAGACCAAGTTCCCACAAGTAAATGACAACAGATACAACTGCCACCTGACCCCCCTTATCTGTGACACGCCACTCATTCAAAGACATATCCCACTGAGAAAAAAATGTGCTTTTTAGAGTTAATGAAACGTGTATTTCAAGTAAAGTTAGTTCATTGCCTGGCAGATACTAGCCAATCCATAAATGCTGGTCCTGTCCCAAATGCAGCTTTTATTATTTTTTTAAAAATTTTTAATGTTTTTATTTATTTCTGAGAGAGAGAGAGAGAGAGAGAGAGAGACAGCGTGAGCAGGGGAGGGTCAGAGAGAGAGGGAAATACAGAATCTCTCACAGGCTCCAGGTCAGAGCCCAACACGGGGCTGCAACCCACGACCTGTGAGATCATGACCTGAGCTGAAGCTGGACACTGACTGAGCCACCCAGGCGCCCCCCAAATGCAGGTTTTAAAGACCATGTTTTTCTTCTAAAGTGGCTCTGACCGATATAGTAGCCGCTTGTCACATGTGGCCATGAACATTTTATTTATTTATTTATTTATTTTACATTTTTTTATTTTTGAGAGACAAAGTTAAGACAGAGCGTGAGTGGGGGTGGCGCAGAGAGAGAAGGAGACACAGAATCTGAAACAGGCTCCAGGCTCTGAGCTAGCTGTCAGCACAGAGCCCGAAGCGGGGCTCGAACCCACAAACCGTGAGATCATGACCTGAGACGAAGTTGGACGCTCAATAGACTGAGCAACCCAGGCGCCCCAGGCCATGGACATTAAAATGAAAGTCAATAAAAGGTATAAAGTAAAAATTCAGTTCCTTCGTTGGGCTTGCCACCTTTCAAGTGCTCACCAGTCACGTGATTAGTAGCTACCTACTGGATGCTGCAGATCAGAACATTTTCATCGTCGCACAAAGTTCTATTGAACAACACTTTTCTAGGATATTCTATCAATGAGGACATCAAAGTATATGCCATAATAGCTTTGTTTTTTAGATTTTTGAATCTCGCTGAAATCGGAGTCAAGGCGACATAAAAGGAAAAGGAGTCGCTACCCAATATTTATTAATCAGAATGGGTCTAGAAGCAAAGGATAGAGATAAGACCAGTACTGCTGACTGGTAAATCTGTACTAAGCACTTGTTATATACACAGAATATATTACCAAATGTTCATATCACTCACATTCCCCACACTCTTTCCATTTCCACTAGTACCTTCTATTCATGCTATTTACCTTTAATATAATTATTGATGTGTTAAGGCTTACATATGCCATCTAATTTTTTGTTTCCTGTTCATTCTTGGTGATTTTTCTTTCCGTTTTCTTTTTCTTGCTTTCCTTAAAGTTATTTAAACATTTTTAAAACTTTCATTTTGAGGGGCGCCTGGGTGGCTTAATCAGTTAAGCATCTGACTCTTGATTTTGGCTCAGGTCATGATCTCAAGGTTCGTGAGTCTGAGCCCTGTGTTGGGCCCTATGTTGACAGTACAGAGCCTGCTTGGGATTCTCTCTTTCCCTCTCACTCTCTGCCCCTTCCCATCCCATATGCATGCTCTCTTTTTCTCAAAACAAATCAACCTTTTAAAAAGTTTTCACTTTGATTTATTTATAGTGTTTCCAAGTGTATATCTTTGTATAGCTTTTTTTTAGGGGTTGCTGTAGATATCATATTACATATGTATATCTTATCAGTTTACTTGATTCTTGAGTTTAAAGTGTCACTTAATGAATTCACTTTAAGTATAGAAACCTTGCCTCTCTTTATATCCCTTTACCCTCTTCTATTTATAATAAATTTGTCTTAGATATTTCCTCTATGTACACTGGGAACCATATCAAATCATGTCATAATATTTGTTTCAATCATCAAACATAGTCTAGAAAACTCCAGAAAAGTAAAGTCTATTGTATTTATCCATAGTTTAACTCCTATTGTATTCTTTTTTTTCAAAATATTTATTTATTTATAATGAGAGAGAGAGAGAGAGAGAGAGCAAGCTGGGGAGGGGCAGGGAGAGAGGGGGAGAGAGAATCCCAAGCAGACTCCACACCGTCAGCATAGAGCCCGATGCAGGGCTTAAACTCATGAACCATGAGCTCATGACCTGAGCTGAAATCAAGAGTTGGATGCTCAACTGACTGTGAGCTACGCAGGCACCTCTCTTCCTTCTTTCCTGAAGTTCCAAGAATCCTTCTTTTACCACTTTCTTTCTATTTAAAGAACTTCATTTAGCCATTCTTTTAGGGCATGTCTATTGGCTACAAATTCTCTTAGTTTTCTTTGAGAATTTCATAACTTCCCCTTCATTCATATGACATTTTTGAATGTGCTTCTAGTATATTTTAGCTGGAATTGGGGTTGACAGTTCTTGTCTTTCAGCAGTTGAAAAATATTGTGTCATTTCTTCTGGCTTCCTTTGTTTCTGATAACTGTCATTCAAATCATTTCTACCACCTTATTCCCCCAAAAGTAAAATATATGTCTTGGAGGTTTACACATTTTTTTCTTTGTCTTTAGTTTTTAGAGGCTTGACTATATGTGTTTGTGTGGGTTTCTTTCTTTGTGTGAGTTCATCTTGTTTGGGGTTTGCTCCGCTTGTTGAATATACAGGGTGTTTTATTTTATTTTTGTTTTTTGCCAAATTCAGGTAAGTTACAGCTACTACTTTGAATACTTTTCAACCACACCTTCTTTCTTCTCTCCTCATGGGATTTGAATGATGAGAATATTAGCTCTTTTGTTATAGTCCCACAGGCGTTTGAGGCTCTGTTGTTATGTTTTCCAATTTGTTTTCTCTCTGTTGCTTCGGTTGAGAAGTTTCTCTTCCATCTTCAGGCTCACTGGTTTATTTCTCTGCCTTCTGCTGTTGACCCTATCCATTGACAGTTTTACTTCAGTTATTGTATTTTTCAGTTCTAAAAATTTCACTTCGTTCTCGCATCTTTTGTTTCTTTGCTGAGACTTTGTCTTTTTTCATTTGTTTCAAGCAAGTTCATAATTATTTGAGGCTTTTTAAAAATGGTGGCTGCTTTAAAATCCTCTTAGATGATTCTAAATTTTTGCCACTTCAGTGTCTTTTCTCAGTTGAGGTTTCCTGATTCTTGGTATGATGAGTGATTATAGATTGAAATCTGGACATCTGAGTATTAGGTGATGAGACTCTGGATTTTACTTACTTCTTCTGTGTTAGCAGGTCTCCTGTGACATTATTCCAATGGGGAAGGCAGAGTGCTGTCTCATTTCTACCAAGGGCGAGTGGAAGCCCAGGCCTCCCACTTGGCTTCTGTTGACACCCAAGTGGGAAGGGATCTTCATTACTCCACCAACACCAGCTTGGTTGGAAGGGGTGAGGTGCCTCCTTACTGTTCCCCATGTGGTCTCCACTTAATCCAGTGGAGCATGGGGGTTGGCGGGGGTGGGGGGAGATGTTGTTACTGCTCAGCATCAGTGCAAGTCCCAGTTCCTCACTTGGTGTTGTCTGACATCACTCCAGTGGTACTTCATTTTAGCCTGATGTACCTAGAAGTTTAAGCTTCCTATTGGGTCTTTCTAGCTGGGGTGAGAACATTTTATTTTGCAGTGCTAACTGGAATTGAGTGGTTATTGTTTAAAAATTTTCTGTATTCCTAGGCTGCCTCTGTCCTAGCTCTTTGGCTAGTGTGATGGATTGAGCAGTGACACCCCCCCCCCAAAAAAAGTATGGTCATGTCCTAATTCCCAGAACCTGTAAGCATTACCTTATATGGCAAAATATGTGATTAAGGATTTTGAGAAGAGGAGCTATCCCAAAGTTTTGGGATGGGTCCTAAATCTAACAAGTGTCCTTATAAAGACAGGAGAGATTTGACAAATGGAAAAGGAGGCAACGTAACCACATATGCACAAACTGGTCAGATGTACTGATATACCAAAGATCACCTAGAGCCATCAGAAGCTGGAAGAGGAAACGAACATATCTCCCCTAGAAATTTGAAGGGAGTGTAGCCATACCAGCATCTTGATTTCTAACTTCTGGCCTCTAGAACTTCTAGAACTGTGAGAGAACACATTTTTGCTGTTTTAAGCCACCCAGTTTGTGGAAGTAGAACGCTGCTATAACAAATACCTAAGTACGTGGAAGTGGCTTTGGAATTAGATAATGGATGGAGACTAGAAGAATTCTGAGGTGTATGATAGAAACAGCTCGGGTTACCTTAGACTCCTGGTAATAAAAACAGGCATTAAAGACATTGATGAGGGCTCAGAAGGTGAAAAGCATGGTAGAAAAATCTTGTATCATCTTACTGAACACATACATCATTGACAGAATGTTGGTAGAAATAGGAATGTTACTTGACTGAACTGTGTTCTGCCATTATGTGGAAAGCGAAACTTCTAGGCAATGAACCTGGATGTTTAGCTGCAGAGATTTCCAATCAAAGCACGTAACGTGAGGGTGTAACCTGATTTCTCCTTGTTGCTCATAGTAACACGCAAAAGGAAGGAAATAAATTGAAGAAAGGACTGTAAGGAAAAAAAAAAAAAGGACCAGCACTGGATGATTTGCAAGGCCCTCAGCCTATTCAGATTGCAAAGNACAAACTTTTGTTGAAGAGATTATGTGTGTGACTCACAGACCCACCCAATCATCGCCCCAGAAGCCAGGGCTAGAGATGGGGTTGTCTAACGGCATGGACTCTCAGGACACACATAGGAGACCCACAAAAGTTCTGAAACTATCACAGAAACCAGCTCGGATGGGAGGGGCCAGAGAGAGGATGAAAAGGGATGCCTGTTGGACTTCCCAAACTCTGCAGGCAGGGAACGGTTGATAGAGTCACTCAGTTGTAAACATGTGCTAGCCTTCAAGAAAAAGAATGATTCAGAGAGCAGGGCCATGGATACAAACAGAGGCTGGAGGAATGGGAACAGAAGCAGAGGCCCATGAGTCATTGTGGGCACGGACTCAAGAGGCCTATGGAGCTGGCTTGGGCCCAGTGGGTGGAGCCTCAAGCGACGGAGAATTATTCTCAAGACTTGAAACCTAATGGAATTTGCCAACTGGATTTCAAGCTAGCTTGAGACTGATAACTCCTTTATTCCTTTCAACATCTTCCTTTTGGAATGGGAATGTCTATTACATGTGTATCTCACCATTGTATTTTGGAAGCAGGTACCTTGTTTTCTAGTTTCACAGGTCCACAGATAGAGGACTTTTGAGCCAGGATGGATGAGGCCAAGTCTCAAAAGTGACGAAGATGATGAAATTCAGGACTTCTGGGCTGATGACATTTAGGTTGTGGTTGTGGACTTGGTTCTGTAATGGGTTGAGACTTTGGGGAATGTTAGGATGGGGTAAATGTCTTTTACGTGTGGGCTGAGCATGAATTTCGAGGGGCTAGGTAGACTTCAGTGGGTCAAGTGGTGCCCCTCTGCTAGAAGAAGTGTCCGCACCCAAAACCCCTTACGTGGCAAAACACGTGATTAAATGAAGGGTCTTGAGAAGAGCTTATCCTGGATTATGCCGATCAGCCCTAAACTCAATCACAGGGACTCTAATAAGAGGCACACAGGAGAGAGTTGACAGAAGATGAAGGGGCAATGCGACCGTGGAGGCAGAAATGCAGCCACAAGTCGAGGACCCCCTGGACTCCCTAGAAGCTGGGGGAAACAAGTAACAGAATCTCCCTGGAGCCCCTGGAGGAAGCGCTGTCCTGTCAGCATCTTGCTTCCAGACTTCCGGCCTCCAGAACTGGGAGAGCACAGACTTCTGGTTCTGTGGTCCTCTGTAACAGCTGCTCTGGGCATCTCAGACCACTAGAGGGAGCCAGGTTCTTCAGTTGTGCCCGCTGGGTGGCTTCTCCAGCACCCACTTGGGGACAGATGAGGCGAAAGCAAAGCCAAGGGGGCTCCCCACCATGTCCTTCCTCAGGTCCAAGATCCCTAGCTGGTCTGCCGCCTTCTACCTTTCAGAGTCTTCCTCTATTTGCTTGTATATAAGGTTGACAGGTTTCAGCTATACTTAAAGGGAGGAATAGGGGAACGTACATCTACCATATCATTTTGGAAGTGCAAGTCCTACCTACATGGTTTTCACTTTTTTAATCAATTAGCATATTCCAGTTAGTCTTTTTATTTAATATTTTAAAAAAAGTTTTAAAGTTTATTTATTTGTGTGTGTGTGTGTGGGGGGGTGACAGAGAGGGAAAGAGAGAACCCCAAGCAGGCTCCGCACTGTCAGCACGGAGCCCGATGTTCGGCTCGAACTCACAAACCAATGAGATCATGACCTGAGCCAAAACCAAGAGTCGCTTAGCCCACAGAGCGACCCAGGCGCCCCTATGTTAGCCTTTTTAAACCGTTGCTTTGGTGATGTTATCTGCTTGCTAAAATTCTTCAGTGCCTATAAAATAAGCCCGTAACCCTTAGTCTCGCATTCCTTGCCTCCCCAGTCTGGCTCCGTTGCGGCCTCCCTTTCTGGTCTCACTTCCCACTAGGCTCCTCACCAGTGTTTCCAAAATCATGCTGCATCAAATGTTACACTCACACGGGGCAGGGGGGCGGGGGCGGGAGATCTGTCAAAGGCATTTGGTCAATAGACTTACACAGTTAAGCCAGTTTATTATTAAAGGACTCTCAGAAACTTTACTACGCCAGTGTACAATGTGAATCTCCCAGAGGCAATTAAAGCGTGAGGCATTTCCTAAACTTACTTGACCATGAAACCCTTTGTACCGTTTCCATGGAAGCTAGTTTGTAAAACCCTCCAATTCCAACTTTCTTCTCTGACCACACTCGCCTATTGGTGATCATCCAAACACATTTTGTTTTCCTGCTTTCACATAAAGAACTTCTGTGAAACGCCACGGAAGCAGTGATGGTGCTAGGACACCATCTGATCCAGGCACGGTTCTATTTTATAACATTTTCCGTGAAGCCAGTTTTTCAGTTCCGAAGTCCTGACCATAAATATTGCCAAAAATGGGTTGTGGAACCCGGTAGAAATGTTCGAGTCATGTTACAAAACATAGAAGCTATTTTTTAAATAAGTCAATTTAATAATACTGCTAGATGATCCGAGAAGCAGGTGCTCCCCTGGCCCACCACCACCGCACACAGATGTGTCTGAGCAGAGATGGGGTGGGCACAGCCGTCTTTTCTTCTTCCCTTCTTCCGCAGGATAACGCGCTCCCGGATAGCCTCCGGACCCGAAGGAAGGAAACTGCTCCCTGAGCCGGCGCTAGCAAGTCACTCTGTGGCTTTAAGGGCTGCGGGTGGGGAGAGCCGGCATTCACCTACGACCTGGCTGACCTGGCCGAGGGGGCACAGTCACCTAAGTAGTGGGTAAAAGGGAAACTTTAGCAGCAGTGAAATGAAAAGAGGAAGAGACAGGATGGGGATTGGGGCCAGGCCAAGTCTACGATTTAAAAGTCTGTTTAGTTCCAAATCCAGACGAAACATCAGCTGTGGGGACAGGCAGATCAGGGCCTCTGGAGATCAGGAGGGCTCAGGAGAGGGCAGGCAGACCCCAAGCGTCCTCCACAGTTTGTCCCGGAAGAGGCACGTTAGGCAATTGTCCAGTGGTCTGTGGGGAAAGTACTTTAAGAACTTTTTTCAGACCAGAGGAGGCAGCTGCAGGGCTCGTGCCTGGCAGCGGTGTTTGCTGAGCCTCTGCGACGCAGGACTCCCAGTGTGCAGACAAGTTGCTGGCAGCGCCCGCGGAGGACCCTAGCCCTGGCCCGCGGTGAATGTCACAGCTCCTGGGGAAGCGAGAAGATCTCTGTCTGGGTGCCGAAGACTGCTGGGACATCGTGACGGCAGGAGCCACCGTGCGAGGGCCTTGGGGCGGGCAGCCCCATCGGGTGGTCAAGGCCACCCACGCAGTCAGGAGGCCTGTTCCAGGCTATTCTGCTCTTCTTCTTCCGTCTGTAACCAGCTCCAGTCTAGAGACTGAAAGTCAACAGGCATGTTAAAAATACAGTGGCCACCAATAACCTTGGACTGCTTGTCTTCCTCAGGAGGCGACCAGCACGATTTAGAAGGAAATTTAAGTCCTCTCGTTAGTCACAGTCTTGTTACTGCAAGGTACTCTCAAGCTAAAGCTACACTTCCACAGCCGTATGGGAACTTTCCTTCGGCCTAGCTTGAAGCCCCCCAGATTCCGTGACTATGGAAACTAGACAGGCAGTTTTAGTACCAGCTGAGGCTCACGGCACTTCTCACTGTGGGCAGGTGGTACCAAGAGCTAACCTCAGCTCGCAGTTTCCAAGCCTACCTGATGAAATGGCCTGATAAGACTTCCTTTTCCTCTGGTAGAAGTGCAAAACACATGCTGTCAGGAGGAGGAATAAAAGATAGAGAAAGCCCCAAACCAGAGACGGACACTTGGATAAATAAGAAGTGATTACAATTAGTTAGCGACATCCCCTCGGATTCTTCGGGAAACTGAGAAGTTAGGGAGAGGCTAGAGGGTCACTGTATTGGCAGGAAAGGGCCCTTTAAAATCTGAGGAATGGCTCAGAGGCTTTGCCGTAAAATGTACCTGTATCTTGACTAGTTTTCGTCAGGTTAGCTTCCCTATAACTAGTAGTGCTGACTGCTAAGCTCTGAGCTCCTGAGAGGCGGGGCTGTGACTGGTCCATGTTTTAGCCCCAGTCTGGCACAGCACTCCATACACACAGACAGTCAGCAGAGTTACAGAAACCGCAGGGAGAGGGAGACCTTCTCAGAATGACGTCCCCTCCCTTATCAAAATTAAGTGTTACGAGGACTGAATGAAATAGTGCCCGTAGAGGACTTGTACCCATTCAATAAGTGTTAGCATCACTATGAATAACAAATCTGTGTTAGAAAAGCATAAGCATATATGGAGATGGAGGAGACGCTGGATTGCCTTTGCATTTTCTTTCTCTGGTTTGCCATGGAGAGAAAGGACATGGAATAGGTGGGATTCACGTGGGCCATTACCCTTAAGCTCTGGTCCTGTTCTTTGATGGTGTCTTGCATCGCATTTTCTAGCTGGGTGCAGAGGCTGTGCGCTTCAGCCACCAGCTCTTCACTAAGGAAAACGAGCAAATTATTAGAAGATGGCCAACGTGAATTTTCAGAGACGATGCTACAGAGATTTTGACAAGGTTTTAAAAATGAAATTACAATCATTTTGATGCTGAGTGTCGTAAAGCACCGTGTCATTGACCAGTAATCTCATTCACAGTTAAGCACTTTTCAGAAGCCCACCCTCAGCCATAAGCGTTACCGTTCACAGTGTGAAAGAGTGAGCAGATCTCTTTTTAACAGAAAAGTTAGGAGTAAATTCAGACAACTGAACTGAATTCTCTCCAAATTGCCAAAATCTAAAGATATCTCACAAATCACCTGTTTTCCAGTTTCTGAAATAGAAAAGAAATACACAGACCAAGTAATTTCACCATTTCTATAGTTCCTTGAGATCTGTGAAAAAGCAAGTTCTGGGAACCGATTTCTTTTAATCTGCTCTCTCTTTTCCAGGGTAAGAAATGTACCTGTCATGAATGGCCGTAGGGAGAAAGGGAAGAGTATAATAAGCCACTGTCCTATTTTAACCTCAGCTCTAGGACATGGACAGACAACCTGTGCTCCCGGGATGACTCTTCCAGAGCTTTGAGGAACCATCGGAGGGAACACGGCAAATCCAGGAAGACAGGGCCCTGGACCTCCACTCACCTTGCAAAGTATGACACTCTGATGGAAGGAACACAGGCCACCTTTCTGCTCAGCCTCTTCCACGAGCTACTAACTAGGTTGGAGGCTCAGGGCTAGCCCCAAAGGACAACGTAAGAGGCACTGGGCCTGGTTTCTATCCTCAAGCTCACAGTAGGTTGGGGAGAGAATTAAGAATCTAAGGTCACGTACGATTAAGGACCACAACAGTATAGTCTACGAGTTCCCCCAAGCACAGGAACAGGATTTTTATTTTGTTTTGTTTCTAAAGCTTATTTTGAGACAGAGAGAGAGAGAGAGAGAGAGAGAGAAATGAATGGAGGAGGGGCAGAGAGAGGGGGACAGAGGATCTGTTGAGAGAACCTGACGTGGGGCTCGAACCCACAAACTGTGAGATTGTGACCTGAGCCAAAGTCAGACACTTAACTGACTGAGCCACCCAGGCGTTCCAGAACAGGATTTTTAAAACAACTTTTCTTTGGCCGCCTTTCTTTGGTTCTTCTGTAGTAGAGTATTGCCTTTTGGCGTGTGGGAGCCAGGAGTGAAAGCCGTATTCAGGATGGGATCTGATGTATATTAAGTGCCGAGGAGAGCACTGTACTTCCTGTGATTCATGAATTTCCCATAAGGCATTTTATTAACTGCCACCCTCTCCTTTTATCCCCCAAGGCTGTCTTTTCTCTTTTTCATTAAGTAAATATATCAATTAATAGGGTATTAAATGTCTGTGTAATAGTCAAGTATGTATACTCCTGAATTGTTTTCCTGATAATTTTCATTAATGAAAAGACCTTTTATTTTCAGTAGGAGGTTCTTATCATGTACATTACAGAAAGCTTTTCAAAAAGTCATTTACGATTACCATTTTGGGGATACAAAAATACAGTAAGTGTTTGTGTGTGAGAGAGAGGGGGTGGGGAAAGAGACAATGAGAATGAAGTGATGAATCTGCAAGTCTCCACATTCTTGCCTCCTAATTTTCTGACATACTTGTTTATACTGATAATATCTGTGTAATCCTTGTAGAATAGTATTGTCTTATTTGACCTCCCTATTTCCTGTGCACGGAATAAAACTAACTGGTTTTGTAAAATATATATATAATTGAGATATAATTTAGATACCATAAAGTTCACCCATTTAAAGTGTATATAATTCGACAGTTTTAGTATATTTACAGAGTTACACGATCTTGACCATAATCTAGTTTTAGAACATTTTTATCATGCGAAAAGAAACCTTGTGCCCATTGTCAGTCACTTCCCACCCAAACTCCCACCTGCCCTAGGCAATCATTAGTCTATTTTCTAGGTCTACAGACTTGCCGGCACAAAGGATTTTATCCATCGCCGGGGCCGGAGACCCGACACATAGGAGATGCTGAAGAAGCTGCATGGGACTGAACTGGGAACAAAAACACCTACAGGCAGTCCAAGCAGAGAGCTGTGTGTGCGAGCGGCCAGGGCACTGGAGGAGAGGGAGGCAGATGTGTCCTGCGGGTGGAAGGACCTCCCAGGTCAGGACATCGACCGGCACGCGGAGGTTCTGGAACTTCAGAGCGCATCAGAAACCAGCCAAGGCTTCTGGAAGGCTGACTGCTGAGCCCCGCCGCCGAGCGGCTGATTCAGCATCTGCGTTCCTAACAAGCGCCCTGATGCCACTGATGCCGGTCTGGCTCAGACTTTGAGAAGCGCTGGGCCAGGGCAGGGAGTCTGTGTGGGGACGGGGGATTTGCCTGGACAGTGGCTCAGACGTGGCTGCAGCTGTCTGAAAAGTCTCAGGTTGAATCCTCTGAGGGAGGGGGAGGCCACAACTAGCTACTGGACAAAAAATAACTTGATCGAATGGTTTTCTGTGAAGACTAATTTGACTAGGGTGGGCCTGAAGCAGGACCGGATGGGAAGCAGGGAGGCCAAAGGCCTTGCAGGAAGGGCTGAAATGCTGTTCACCACCTCTGTGGCAGTGGCCTAGGTGACAGGAGGGGAAAGCAAGGGAGAAGAGGGGGATGAGGTGAGGCAGTGAGAGGAAAACCCTAATATGGTAACTCAGAGCGGTGGGAGGTGAGAGGGAGGAGGCAAGATGACTGAGGCGTGGCCAACAGGGCACCCCCTGTGGGAAGTCTGGTTCTGAACAACAGATGATGGCTGACGGGACTATGTAATAGCACGTGACTGACCAGCACCTTCAGTGTCCTCATTAAGCAATCAGTAATCCAATCCTTAGACAAGGCAACTACTTAGTTAACAAGTTGCAAGGACCTAGAGAGCAAAGTATCACACCTGCCTAGCATTTTAACAAACACAAAGAAACACACGCCCAAAGTCACTAGACAGATAAAATGCTCTATCAATGATAAACATGGCCATCCACTCCCATGACCTCCCGGTGCACCCAGGCCATCACACCGGCACCTTACAGTGACCTACCTTTTCTTGATGGACTCGGGTAAGCTGTTAGGGGCAGTGGAGGGCTGAGGCATCAGCTGACCGGAGTGACTGAGGCGAGCAGCATTCATGCTATCCGGGCTCCCACTCACAGGACCACGAACTTTGCTCTAAAGGACAAAGCCAAAAGAGAGTCAACAGAATTTTGGAGCAGAGGGATGATTCCAATTTTGCATTCACACCGTGGTATTTTCTCCTGAAACAATGGGTCACGAGACACTAGCTGTCCCTACAAAGTTTTAGTCAACATCCCTGCTCATGGCCACAGTCTGCATTTAGGCTTAGAAAATCTTTCCGCATCTATAGGTGTAATTTTTTTTTAATGTTTTAAAATGTCTATTTACTTTTGAGAGAGAGAGAGAGGGAGAGAGAGAGTGTGCGAGGGGCAGAGAGAGGGAGGCACAGAATCCAAAGCAGGCTCCAGGCTCTGAGCTGCCTGATGTGGGGCTTGAACTCACGAACCGTGAGATCATGACCTGAGCTGAAGTCCAATGCTTAACTGACTGAGCCACCCAGGCGCCCCTAGAGGTCTATTTTTTGATAGAAGATTGTAAGTACAGGGAGATTGGAATACCTATCTTTGTAAGCTTCATTCATTAGTTTGATTGCTTCACAAACTCTTATAAGGAAATTAAGGAGATGTCTTTGCAGCCTCAAATAGAAGACTGAGACATCTCAGAAGGTTCTAAGTGGCCTTCTGTCAATCGCACCATCTGTGGGACAGCTGAGAAGAAAACCAAGACGTCCTGACCTCCCAGCTGCTGCAGCCGCTCCGCCTCAGTCAAGATGTTAAGCCAGTGGCTCCTGCTCCAGCTGCTCGCACCTCCTCACACCTGCAGCCCGCAGATGACCTATGCCAACCTTCCCAGCACCTCGGGTTTCACCCCACCCCAAGTTTCCAGCCGAACTCTCATCTGTTGGCCTCATGTCTTTTCACAGACCCAGCGCCCGCCCTCCCCGTGGCCCACGGGTCTTCAATCCCGCTCAGCCTCACGAGCCACGGGACCCATCCTGGTTCCACATCCTTCCTTCCAGCTGACAGTCAAGGTCCGGCTGCGACCAGTCAGTCAAGTCCCCAGTTTTGCCCTGCTCATGGTCACTCGTGGAGGGACCCCACACCCACCTCCTCCGCTCAGCCTGGGCCTGCGGGAGAGCAGCCCTTCCACTGTCTCGTCCTGTGCACCCCCGGGGCTCTGCAACTCCAGCCCCTGGAGCGGCGCCCCCGCTCCGTGCCGAGGTCCGCCAAAGTCGCAGATCCGTTCCCCAGCTGCCGTGAGGGATTTCCCTAAAACCCAAATGTGACCATACCATTCCCATACTTAACTTCCTTTGACACGAGAGAGAAAAACAAATTCCGTAGTGTGCTCTCTGCCTTCGAAATAAAGTGTGGCCTGCATAAGCCGGTTCGCCTGCCTCTGCAATTTCATTCCAAACAACAGCCCTTCCCCCCCACACCACGCCACTCTGCGTGTAGCACCCGGAACACACCTACTCCTTCAGGCCTCCGTGCCTCTGACAGAGCGATGTCTGCATCCTGGAATGTCATCTCCGCCTACCCACCTGCATACCTCCTACTCACTCTTCTGTTGAAACAACACTTCCTTGTGAACGTTCCCTGAGGTTCCCACACCTCCAAGACTGAAGCTAACGTTCCTCCTTTGCATTCAGGCTATGGCTCATGCTCACAGCACTACGGCTGCTGATGAGCACTTCCGGTCCCGAATCTGAATTCACTTCCCTGCGTGTGCCCTTCACCAGATTCTCAGCTCATGGGCCGGGTAACACGCTTCTTTCCTCCTTTACCTCCGGTTTTCATCTCACTCCTGGGCACATGGTCAGCACTCAGCAAATGTCATGTGAATGCAGACGGCATTATCAGGCGTCACTGGAAATACCTCAACTTCCCTCTCCTTCCTGAAGCTTCTCTCCTTGTCATCTCTCCTTTTTTAACTTTCTCCCTTTCTTACAGGAGGAAACATTACTCATCCCTTCCCAAGGCCGATCCTTCCATGCATGCCCGTGAAGCTGATACCCCACTCCTCTCGGGACTGGGACACTCAACTGCCTCCTACCTCTCTGACACTGTGACTGTCCCAGCGCACCGTCTCCTGCCTGACCTACAAATATGCTCCAGTCCATGATCTTAAAAACACCATCCTTGCACCCTGCCTCCGCCATAAGCAACTATCTTCCCATTCTGTTCTTCGCTCTTAAACACCAAGGTGGTGACAGCAGCCTGGAGGTGGAAAGGCCCAGGAGGCTGGCGGGCCGGGGGCTGGGAGCCCGGCCGTGGGGGGCTCACTCACACAGGCGATCTTCAGGAGATTCCAGAGCTCCTTCTGTCGCTTCTCCTGAAGCCGGACGACAGTCTTCTCGTCTTCGTTCATTAAACTCACCACCTCTTCCACCTTGGGCAACAATTCCAGAGCCTTCTGCTTGCAAAGCACCGTTTTACTGTAAAGAATAAATGTGACAAACTCCAGTGGGATTGGGGGTAGAGAAAACAGGAGAACATAATCCCCGGAATTATGTATCCAACAGCAGCCATAGATAAATCGCCTTCAGGGTAAGCAAGTCAGAGGGCCGTGAGGAAATGGCCTCACACGGGGCCTCACCGCTTCCTGAATTCCACCCCGAAGTAGGGAAGCTGGGGCAGATACCTGAGCTGCGTATAAATCACTCGCACTTTCTTCTCAAAGCCTTGGATGGCCTGAAGGAGCAGCCGGACCATTTCAAGACTGTCACCATCAGTTCGCTGGTCTAGAAAGAGGAAAGGAGGCACACAGTTCCTCCAGAGGCTGGCAGCGAGTGCCAACGCCACACACAACAGAATGAGAACCGTGAGGCAGCCAGAATGCCCCACTTACCTCTGGGTTTCTCCCGAAGTCTCCTGTAAAGCTCCCTCGCTTGCTCTTCTCTGAAATACACAAAGGGGAAATTCTGTCAAGATGCTGAGGTCAAATAAGCACGTGTGGAACACTGGTTAGTCAATTCCTGCCCGTAGAATCACTGACTTAGAGGCAAGACCAGCACTACATCTTGACTGGAGGAAATTACTAACCCTGGTGATGCTATAGGTGACACCGAAGACGAGGAAATGGTGGCATTCATTATCAAAACTCACCCATCTCTCCAAGAGAGAGAATCTTTTTTTTTCTTTAAGTTTATTTTTATTTACTTTGAGAGAGAATGAGCAAGCAAAGGAGGGGCAGAAAGAGAGAGAGAGAGAGAGAGAGAGAGGGACTCATAAGCAGGCTCTGTGCTGTCAGTGCAGAGCCTGATTTGGGGCTCGAACTCACAAACTGTGAGATTATGACCTAGACTGAAACCAAGAGTCATATGCTTAACTGAATGAGCCACTCAGGTGCCCCTAATGAGAAAAATTCCTAAGAAAAGGAGTTTACACTCTGTCCCTTGGAATTTTCTGTCCACGTGGGTTCTGGAATGGTGATTCCAGCGCCATCACTGGACCTAAGCCTGGAGAACACGGGCCCCCCATGAAAACCCAAGCCCAAGGGCAGACACAAACTTCTATCCCTTTTCCACCTCAACACAGTGAAATCCGCTGACATTTCAGAGGTGACTTTCAGTTGAAAATTAAAGGAGAATAAAGGGTTAAATAACTCAAGAAAATACAGAATACGAATCATCAGGTTTCTGATGTTCGAGCTTCTGGTCCTGCGAATCCTGGTAGAGACTGCAGGATAGCACTCAGCCCCGTGGGAACTCCCATGAGTTTGAGGCAGCTCACGTCTCCCTCCCATCTGTGCTTTCCTTCAGGCGGGGGACTGCTTTGCCTGGGCACCTTATTACCTCCCAGAGCCAAGGCCAGATTCCTGATAAAGACTCAAATGAACAGTTTCCGAGTTCGAAATCTTAAGACCTGCTGGGCTCCTCTGTTCTACTTTCTGCTCTTTGAGCCACACCCGGGTGCGGGCGGGCTGCGCGAACAGTGACGTCTGATGCCATGGTTAAAGCTCCTTGCATCACAGGCTTTATAGCTGATGAACTCCTGCTCTATCTGAATCACCTGAATTGCTCTTTACAACTCTGTGAGGACGGACAAGTCTCAGCACTTGATAGATACGGAAATGAAGGCCGACAGTGATGGCGACTGGCCCTTGCTCATCTCTGGGACTCAGCTGGAACATGCCAAGACGCTTCGCCAGGGGATCACGCTCTATGGAATGGTCTCACAGAGCTTCTACGATACCACACTTGAGCCCTTATGTGATCCCAGCACACGTATGGAAGTCTGGCCCGGGCGTCTGTGGGTGTGGTCGGCCGCCCGGTCGGTACTCACAGGTCGTCCAGTGTGCCCCCCTGCTTCCGCCCCATGGGGCTCCTCTGCAGGTCTACGATGTCAGTCTGCAGTGCCATCATCCGCTCCACCAGGTGCTTCACCTCATTCTCCTGATGAAAAAGCTGTGCTGATGTCAACTGACGCAATAAGGGCGCTCTGAGATGCGAGCTTTGGGGGGAACACCTTCCAAACTCACCGAAGACTCTCACCTGACTGGCTAGAAGGGACAGAGACTCTGCAGTCAGAGGCCTGGGTGTGCATCTCGGGACTACCACTTTCTAGCTGTGCGACCCATGGGGAAAGCGCCTAACTCCTGAGCTGCAGTTTCCTCCGCCATAAAATAGGCTTCTAATGGGACCATTTTAGGAGTGAGATAAGATACAGTACGTAAAGTATCCGGCACGGTACCTGGCACGGAGAAGATGCCCAATGTACATTCCTTTCTCTGCCCCTGTCTACCCCAAAGCCATCTCACGTCAGGAGGCCTGGGCTCCTCTCTTTCAGAGATTCTGGATGTGAGTGCCAGGATGGGTTGGAGATATTGTCAGAGAAGGTACTACCTACATAACCTCCACTTTTAAGCACACACATATTAGTATCGATTTATAGAAACTGATGTTAAGACACAGAGGTGAAGGTCTCTACCCAAGTTCACAGAAGAAAATGGTAAAAAGTCCAGAAAAGGCCTTGGGGGCTTCGGTCTTCAATTTGCGTGAGGGTCACTAAGCCATACTTCCTTCCCTTCCCTCACAATTAACGTTTTTCAGTGGCACTTAATTTATGCTGTCCTAAAATATTATGCTTACACTTTTTCTTTCCTATGGATTTAGTGTCCCAACAAAACTAGGCAAACCGCCTGGCCTGGTGGGGTGTTGATCATTCATCTGAGGCCCTTTCTGATAGGAAGAGGCCTGGGCTTCCCGTAAGGGCACTTCCCGTTCTGTGCCTTGTTCAAATGCGCACCAGGTCTGTGCAGCAACTGCATCCACCACCGTGGGGCCCCCTTTACTGCCCACCGGCCTGGCCTCTTCCCAGCAAGTCCCAGCTAGGGTCAGAGAGCCTGGCGAGGACCACCTGATTCGGGACATACGAGATGGATCTGGTGTTCGAGGAGAGGGCGAGAAAAGGTTGTCGGAAGCCTCTCCCCGCTCGGTGAGAACGGGAAACTAAAACGAGTCTCCTACCCGCCCACAGAGCTCCACAGCCTGCTCCATTTCCCTCCAGGCCAGCAGCAGTTTATCTGATGCTGGAAAAAAAAATGTAGGGGAAAAAAAAAAAAAAGAAAAGCAAAATGAAAACACCACAAAACCAAAATAGAAACAAGCAACTCAATTATAAGA
>NW_027531880.1:3258136-3260100 GCF_008692635.1 Crocuta crocuta
GGGGGCGGGGGGGGGGGGGTGAGAAAGACAGTAATGGTCTTTCCAAACTCATTGCAGAGAGTACACTCACTGATCCCAAACTCCGTCTGCTCACTGTACTTCTCCAGGTCAATCTGGATGCTGGTTTTAAAGAAATCCAACTTGGCTTTGAGCTGCTGAGACATGGAAGCCATAGAATTCTTCATCTTGGAGNACTGATCCCAAACTCCGTCTGCTCACTGTACTTCTCCAGGTCAATCTGGATGCTGGTTTTAAAGAAATCCAACTTGGCTTTGAGCTGCTGAGACATGGAAGCCATAGAATTCTTCATCTTGGAGAGGCAGCTATTATTGCGGAGGAGATTCATCCTGCAGGGACCACAAGAAACAGAGCCTTCAGGCATGTCTGGGATCCAAATACCATTTCCTGTACAAAAGCAAAACCACCTCAAACGCCAAGGCAGGTCCCTACCATACTTATTATTATTGTAACAAAAGCAGCCACTTACAATCATACAATTTCCTAGTCCTCAGCCGGCACCGGAATAAGGCAAAGTACCACACAAAGGGCCAGTAACCCCAGCTAGTCATAACCCGGGGAGAGAGGCAGGCAGTCCCTGGCGTGACAGTCAGAGCTTTGCTGACCCAAAATGCCACGAACTTTTCCACTTTCCAAAATCTGCCCCCAGTTCAGCCAGCTCAGCCCTCAGTTTACACTGCTGCTCCATGGGCTGGCCTCACTCACCTCGTAAAGCCTAAAAGGGCCTCTCTCAGTCCTGCCCACCTGACCACTTCCTGCCTGTCCAAACCAGTGTCTCCCGCTTGTCTCTCCTACCAGTGGCTTCTGGGCCCCTGCCTCCGCCACCTCCCTGTGGCAAAAGCCACCAAGCCCTTGTGAATAAGCCCCAAACCGCCTGGCACAATACATGGCAGCTCGCTGTCCCTGCTGCAGCCGGTTACAGTCCTCCTTCAGGGTCTGGATGCTGTGCCAGACCTGGCCCCACACCTTCCTCAGCTGGAAGAAGGAGAGGTTCCTCTTGGGCTCTTGAACTGGAACAGAGACGTATGCAACCGTCAGAGAAAAACTGCCCTGCGATTAACTGTGTCATGCCCTGTGACATCGCCTGCCCTTTGACATTTTTCAGTTGCAGAACTGAACTACTATGTTAGTGACACAACCCTCTTGGGTGGTAAGCCTGGTTACTGCCACAGACATTTTTTGTATCCCATTAATAGCACAAGCACGTACCAGTCAGCAAATACCTGCTGATTTGAAGAAACACTCTGTGAACCATGTAGAGTCAATCACACGTACACTGGCTCTGATGCTTTCAACAGAAACCTTTATGTTTACGATACTTAAGGTCATATGAAGTTTTCTAAAATCCAGCTTCGACCAGTAGTACTGGAACATGATTAAATAAGCAATAAGTCTGGAACTAAGACTCTGGACCCTAGATCTGCTTATTGTGAGTGAGTGAGTGAGTGAGTGAGTGTGTAAGAGTGTGTGCGTGTGTGTGTGTGTGTGTGTGTGTATGATAGCAGGAATGGCAGATGCATTAAAATGTCCATCTAACACTCATACAATGGAATATTATACAGGTGTTAAAAATAAGCAGCTCTGTGTGCACCAGCAGGGGGAAAATCTCTATACACATTGTATGCTACCATACACTTTGGGGGAAAGTACATACACACTTTATAATGCATAGAATACCCCTGGAAGGTAGACCCAAGAACTTGACAGGAGTGGTCTCCTTGCAAGAAACTGGAAAATTGGGAAGAGAGGCTGGCTTATTTGTCACTGTGTATATTCTTTTATATCTTTTGATTTTTTTTGTATCATGTATAAAATATAAATAAAACTTCAAAAATAAATAAAATGGCCATTTGATTAGAACAAGTTCAGAGGCGCAAAGGCAGCTTTCTCTGTCCTATGTTTAGAATTCTGTTTGTGAGGCTGAAATTGAAGACTTCCTTTACTCT
>NW_027531880.1:3260255-3316916 GCF_008692635.1 Crocuta crocuta
TGTATCCCATTAATAGCACAAGCACGTACCAGTCAGCAAATACCTGCTGATTTGAAGAAACACTCTGTGAACCATGTAGAGTCAATCACACGTACACTGGCTCTGATGCTTTCAACAGAAACCTTTATGTTTACGATACTTAAGGTCATATGAAGTTTTCTAAAATCCAGCTTCGACCAGTAGTACTGGAACATGATTAAATAAGCAATAAGTCTGGAACTAAGACTCTGGACCCTAGATCTGCTTATTGTGAGTGAGTGAGTGTGTAAGAGTGTGTGCGTGTGTGTATGATAGCAGGAATGGCAGATGCATTAAAATGTCCATCTAACACTCATACAATGGAATATTATACAGGTGTTAAAAATAAGCAGCTCTGTGTGCACCAGCAGGGGGAAAATCTCTATACACATTGTATGCTACCATACACTTTGGGGGAAAGTACATACACACTTTATAATGCATAGAATACCCCTGGAAGGTAGACCCAAGAACTTGACAGGAGTGGTCTCCTTGCAAGAAACTGGAAAATTGGGAAGAGAGGCTGGCTTATTTGTCACTGTGTATATTCTTTTATATCTTTTGATTTTTTTTGTATCATGTATAAAATATAAATAAAACTTCAAAAATAAATAAAATGGCCATTTGATTAGAACAAGTTCAGAGGCGCAAAGGCAGCTTTCTCTGTCCTATGTTTAGAATTCTGTTTGTGAGGCTGAAATTGAAGACTTCCTTTACTCTTTTTTGGCTGGGCTACTCCTAAGTCCCAAGTAAAGAAGATTGCCCCAGTGACTGGATAAGCTCGTCTCGTTGGTGTGGACCCCTCTCCTGGTCCATGACTGTCCCTCCTACTCTGTCCCAAGCATTGTAAGTGATTATTAAAAAAATTTTTTTAATGTTTACTTATTTTGAGAGAGAAAGAGAGACAGAATGTGAGTGGGAGAGGTGAAGAGAGAGAGGGAGACAGAATCTCAAGCAGGCTCCAGGCTCTGCACTGTCAGCACAGAGCCCAGTGTGGAGCTCGAACCTACAAACTGTGAGATCATGACCTGAGCCGAAGTTTAGTGCTTAACCGACTGAGCCCCCCAGGTGCCCCACAAGTGATTATTTAAGAAACCAAAAACAGAAACAGAAACAAAAACAAAAACAACCCAATGATGTTCTTACGGATACAGCTGACGCTTTCAGGCTGGGGCCGTGGGGAGATCTGAGTCTCATACGTGATTTTACTGTTGTCAAAGAGGAAGACGAGATCCATGTCCAATGTGCGGCCCTCATTCAGCTGCAAAAGGACAAGAGGAAGTTGAGATCTTGTGGATCCCACCCCCTCCTCTTCCAAGTAATAACAAAGAGATTTCAGGGCATGTCCCACTATTTAGCGACGGCATCATCTTCAGCCAGCAAGTGCTGAGCTCCCATGAAGCCTTTCTTAATGACTCCAGCCTAGACCTCCCTTCCTGTTCCTTTTACACTTTTTTTTAATGTTTATTTTGTTATTTATTTTTGAGGGAGGAAAAGGGAAGAGAGAGAGGGAGACAGAATCCCAAGCAAGCTCCGTACTGTCAGTGCAGAGCCTGAAGCAGGGCTCAAACCCACAAACCATGAGATCCTGACCTGCGCTAAAACCAAGAGTCGGACGCTTAACCGACTGAGCCCCCCGAGGAGGCCCTTTTACATTTATTATCCACACGCACACCTCATTCACAACTTATTACATTCTATCTTATTTTCTACTGTCTTTACTGTGCAGTTGAGATGTTCGCTCTCTCCCTCCTCACCCATGGCTGTTTCTCACATGTTCACTTTGTCGGTTCTTTGGGGGCAGGGACCAAGCCCCGCATAGCTGCAGACGTCAGCACAGCTCTGTACACAACAGTTGTGGCTGATTCGGAGGAATGAAGCACTGCTCTGGCAACAGAGCCCATAGAAAGGCACTGAGTGGTCTCAGAGCACCAAGTCAAGTGCGCAGGATTCATGTCTCCTATTAGACCACGCAGGGGATCTCACATTCCAACTTATCTGCACTGAGTGACAAAACAGAGCTGAAATCTGCGTGCGCAGTTATTCCCCTGGAGGCAAAGCCAGGAAAACCGGGGTATTGTGCAGGGAGCGGGGCTTCACCTTCCCCTCCGAAATACACTGAGTCGCCGGCTTGTCAGGGATCAACGCCAGACCAGCTTCCTGCAGCAGCTCCTGGTCCTCCTCAGGGATCCCTGTGTCATTCTGGATTCTGGCCTTCAAGCTCTGCAGACTCTCGTCCTCTGTCACTGGGTAGGTGTGAATGATGCCTGTGACCATGTTCAAGATGTGAACCAGCTGCAACACAACCCATATGTTACTGGAAACTAAACCCCGTCTTTACGGAGAGGCCCACCTGCCAGCATTTCCCAGCCATACGAAGAAAGGGGCTGCTGGGGGAAGGGAGTCTCGGTGCCAGAGTCTGCACATTCTGGTCCTTAATGCTGCTCTTTGTCCGCAGTGTGACCTCAGAACCGATGTCAGTCAGCATGGGGGCTGACGCTCTCACAGGAGCCTTCCTTTCCACGGCTCAGATGGCCCGTGACTTGCTTTTGCAGGAGCTCTTCTTTGTCCCCAGCCCTGCCACGGCCCATCGGGGACCCACTGCCTTGAGGCTAGTCTGGCTCCACACTCACCTTGAGGTTTAAGATGTCATCCAGGGCCTTGAAGCAGCCATTGGGCCCGTACACGGGATCAGTGCCCCTCTGTCGTGGGTGCCACATCAGCATCAGCTGCAGCCACTTCTCCAGTCGCTGTGCCAGGACACTGAGAGGAAGATGAGCACACGATAGGAGACCACTCCAACACCAGCCTCAGGAGGCCTTACCACGCACACCTCACGTGTGTTCACCGCACTCATAGCCACGGCAGCCAATACGTGATGACTGAAGATGAATTAATCTGACAGATAGAGAACGCTTCCAGCCAAACAAATGATTCGGGTGCTGTCCTGATCTGCTACAACACCCCCTGAAGTTCAGGATTTCTCACCAGACCAAACTTCCACCTGGCTGCATGAGAAGGAACTGTGAAGCTCTTTAAATGCACTTTATAGGCATGTCCCACCTCCAGGCAACACCCCCATACAATCTAGACCCCGTGCCGCCAGATTTGTTTTGTGAATCCACCCCCGTCCGCAAAAGCACTCATGGTTCCCCCAACAAAGTTCATGCCTCTTTCTGGGCACAGGCCTACCTCATGCACGTGCTCTCAGCCTCCACAGAGGCCAACTCCCTACTCGCTGCCTCCTGCAACATGCCTTTGCTTCCCCCACTCCTTCCCCCTTGAATTTCCAGATCCTTCCAGAAAGTTCCAGCTCATCCAAAGTCATTCCATATATCTCTAATGCACTCCCCATCCTCTAAATACGTATGGTGATTACTTCCCATGCTACTCAGGTGTGTGTGGCTGCCTTGCTGTTTGCTTTTGTACTATTATTCAACACTGGCATTGCTATTTGTTCATATATTGGCTCTAAGACTGTCATGCTGTTCAAACTACAAAGGTATTTGTTGACTATGACACAGCATGAGGTTACACAGGAGTGCAAAGAGAAGTAAAAATCCCATACCCTGAAAAGGCTTACAGTTGACTAGGAGATAAACGCTATACAAAACCAAATGTAGTACAAGGTAGACGCTACTAAGGGCAGTAAGAGGTACAGATAAATTACTATGTGAATTTAGAAAAGAGAGGCTTTCTAGATGGGGTGAGGGGGTGGAATCCATTCTAAGTTGATGACTGAGACGGTCATGTCAAGTTCTTAGTCACAGGATGATAACTTGATAATCTATTTAAAAGCTATCAGGTGTCACCGCAGACATTCTAAAAAGGGAAGAGAAGCTCATAGAGAAGTGCCGCTGGGCCTTACCTGTTCAGATTATTGGGGTAGGGTAAGGAGCTGGAAAACTTCACTGCTCCATTCAAGTCTTCACTGACAACAATGTCCATCTCACTCTTCTGCCGGACTTTGGAATGCCTGCAAATGTGTTATCTCCTTAATTACAGCCCTTAAGTCACTCAGCAGGCAGGAGACATTGTACATTGGTAACATGTCGCTTTACAGCTGTACAGGATACCCCTAGGTTGCAATTTTATCTTTGGGTAACAGTGCATTTGCTCTCTGCTAGGATGCCTTCCTTCCGAGCACGATAGTCTGTACTGCCTGAAGGAACCATCTTGTGCCCGGAGTTCCACAGTCGGTACTGCTTCTCCTTATCATTTTTTCTAACCCAAAATTCATGTTTTGAAAGAGGGTAAAATTAGAACCTCCGAACCAGGATCCCTGCATGCAGATCACATTTATAGGAAAAAACGCACACCACATGCATGCACAGTGTACTTTCCTCTAAATGCATGTTATCTCTAATGACAAATGAACGCTTACATTTCCCAGTTTAGAGAACTTAACGGCTGCATCTGAAATAGTATGTAAAGGGAAAAAAATTTAAATCCAACTAGTTTCAAACCTTTTTGGTGATGAGGAAGAGAACTTAAATTTGAATAATGCTTCATAGATAACCAAGTACTTCAGCAATGAACACACACTTCTTTGCCATGATAACCCCAGGTGGTAGACACTGGTTTTAGTTCCCCGTGCAGTGGTAAGGAAATAAAGATCAGGTGACTTGCCCGAGGTCACACAACTAAAGAGTGGCAGAAATGGGGACCCAAATCCCAAGTCTGCTGTTTTTTCCACTCTGGCTGAATGTCCAAGTCTTTCCTTTCCAAAAACACCTGGGAAATTCAGATAAAAAATGTTTTAGACCTGAACCCTTCTCAGCAGCAAGGGGTGAGTTGGCCTATCTGCAGCTGGCACACGGCAGAGGCTGGTGGTTCACAGCTCTGGCTGGAGCGGTGATCACTGTAAGGCAGGTGCACCAAGACTGCCGTCACAAACGAGTGACACAGGTGATCCTCTAATAGAATGCTTAGTCTGTCCATGGGAAATTATAAAAATAAAAGGCTGTAGTAAACAGAATGCTTATGGCTTAGGTCCTGTAATGTATTCCAAAGTAGGATTGTAATAGAATTATAAAGCTCAGATCACATCTGCCTGAAATTACTCTCCACCTACCATCCGAGAGGAGAGAGTGGAAGTTTTAAAAAGCTGTCTAAGGCATTACAAAGCAGGTGAGACAGGCACTTCTCACAAACTATCCACCAAACGGCTCCTGACTGGGTGTCTGAGTAGCCTAGTTGAAACCATCGGCTGGCCTTCCAGCACCGGGGAGGGGCATTCTAAGAACCTGATTCTGCAGACAGCAGATGCCAAGAGATCAGGGATACATTTTCAAATAGTACTTGTTCTTCTGGTAATAACGGATTTTAGCTCATCTTATTCAAAATAATGGTAAAGCTTGCCATTTGAACTGAAGAAATGCAACAATTCCTTGGTTAGTTAGAAACACCATTGATGTATAGATATACAGTATATAGTGTGACTATAAATTAATGAGCTAATTCCTCAATATTCTAGAACCTATGCAGGTCAAGTATTTCTTGTTTTATTTAAAACAATATTTTTTAATGTTTATTTTTATTTTTGAGAGAGAGAAAGAGAAACAGAGCACGGCATGGGAGGGGCAGAGAGAGGGAGACACAGAACCTGAAGCAGGCTCCAGGCTCCAAGCTGTCAGCACAAAACCCAACATGGGGCTTGAACCCACAAACTGTGAGATCATGACCTAAGCCGAAGTTGGACACTTAACCAATGGAGCCACCCAGGCGCCCCCAGTATTTGCTTGTTTTAAAATAAATCACCACAGGAGGGCATTCTTTGCCACCTCACCAGACTCTTGAAGAGCAGGAACCTGGCCTCTTTCACCTTTGCACTTCCAGTGTTTGGCTTATACATGTTGACTGAACCGTGTTGCCATCATATGAAACCACTCTCCTAGAATTAATTTCCAAGGCTCCATCTTAGAAAATAAATAATTCATGATGTAAATACTTATCCTTTCAAAAAGTTAATGTTTTCACTACTTCCAGAAAGGTATTCAGAAAAATGATAATAGCCAGTGTTAGCAATAGTGTGGTAAAAGGGGCAGCTTTGCATGTTTCTGGTAGAAACATTATTTATACAACCTTTCTGTTGAGCATTTTAATACCTATCAAAAACCTCTAAAACGTGCATAATCTTTGATCAATAAATTCCACTCCTAGGAATTATCCTAGGGAAATAATTATGGATATATAAGATTTCCTCACAAGGACATTACTCTTGGTTTTATTTTAAGAAGAAAAAATGATAAACCACCCATGCTTCCAATAACAGGGGATAAGTTAAATAAATTCCAGTATAGCCACTCATTTGAATACCAAACGGACATTACAAATAATGAAAAAAACATAAAGCATTTTCAATAGTAAGACTGAACAGCAGGTTATAAGAAAGTAGGTATAGCAACTTATGGATGTTTCTTTTTTTTTTTTAAAGTATAACACATACGCTGAGGAGCCCGGAGACACACAGGAATGTTTGTAGTGGTTGTTTCTGGATTGTGTGAAGCCAGTTCCCATGGTGTAAAAATGCTCTGGGAGCACATGCAGGAGGGTTCATATTGTGCCGTAACTGATGTGAGAAAGGGGTGAAACATATAAACGAGCCAACAAGCAAGTACAGGCCAATTCGTACCCGTACGGAACACCCTCGGAAGCGTCCTGAAAACTAGTGGTATCAGGTGCCTGTGGGAAAGGAAGCCGGGTGGCTGGGAGGCCACTAAGAGATGGCTTCTCTGTGCACATTCTTTTTATACCTTTGGAAGCTTGAACCCTGTGAACTTATTACTGCTCCTAAAAGACACTCAAAAACTGAAAATAAAAACAAAATTTGGAACAACAGTAGCATCATTTATGTCTGTGTGGGGCCTCCCAAGGGACCCTCTGAATGAAACCTGATTTAGGGGGGATGTTCATTTTTAAATTACGTATTTTGGTAATGATTCTCCTTCACATGTACCACGAACACTTATTTTTGTAATAAAAAAAGTAAAGCTATAGAGTAATTCTTTGAAAACTTAACTGTATCCTTTGGTTTGTTTCTTTTTTTAAAATTTTTTTAAATGTTTTTTTATTTATTTCTGAGAGTGACAGCGTGAGCAGGGGAGGGTCAGAGAGAGAGGGAGACACAGAATCCGAAACAGGCTCCAGGCTCTGAGCTAGCTGTCAGCACAGAGCCCGATGTGGGGCTCGAACCCACAAACTGTGAGATCATGACTTGAGCTGAAGTTGGACACTTAACTGACTGAGCCACCCAGGGACCCCTCCTTTGGTTTTTTCTTAAAATTTTTTTTGGTTAACTTATTTGTGTACACAATTGTTAACATTTTAAGCCACTTTGTTATGCTTCTGAATAAAAAATTGAGGGACACCTGGGTGGCTCAGTTGGTTAAGCGTTCGACTTGGTTTCGGCTCAGGTCATGATCTCACAGTTTGTGGGTTTGCAGTGACAGCATGGAGCGTGCTTGGGATTCTCCCTCCTCCTCTCTTTCTGCCCCTCCCACGCGCTCTCTCTCTCTCAAAAATAATAAATATTGGGGCGCCTGGGTGGCTTAGTCGGTTAAGCGTCCCACTTTGGCTTAGGTCATGATCTCGCGGTTCGTGGGTTCAAGCCCCGCGTCAGGCTCTGTGCTGACTGCCAGCTCAGAGCCTGGAGCCTGTTTCACAGTCTGTGACTCCCTCTCTCTCTGACCCTCCCCTGCTCCCGCTGTCTCTCTCTCTCTCCTAGAAATAAAAATAAATAAATAAATATTTATATTTAAGCATAATAAAATTTGCCGACAGTACATTTCCATGTAAATACTCCTCCTTGTCACACGTACATCCCCTTTATTTGTCTACGAATCCACAGCATCCTCCAAGGAGGTGCACACGCATATACAACAGTCTGTAAATGTACTGGCATGATGCCACTGACCATAGAGTAAACATCATTTATACGGGATAATGCTTAACAATTGTTTTACTTCTCCAGGTTTTTGGAGTCTGGGCTGCCTACATGCTGGGCCCTCACAGGGCTTCCTCTCTGGGAGACAGATCACCGAAGTCTCGGGCCCAGGCTGGGAGCGCTCCGTGAGAGGGGAACAGGTGAAGGATGAGTCTAAGGTAGAGGGGCACCCTCCTCCCCGCAGGTGGTGCTCCTGGCCCCACCCACAGGCCCCAGCCCTACTCACCACTGCACGGGCTGCCAGTTAGGGAGGAAAGGTCGGAAGCCCGTGATGCACTCAAAGGCCAAGGTGCCGAAGCTCCAGTAGTCCACGGTCACTGTGTACTTCTGCTGCTCCAGGAGTTCCGGGGCCTGCATGAGGACAGGAGGTGGGGAACACCTGAGCCCCTCCCTTTTCCGAGCAGCCACCCCTGGAGGGGGCAACCAGCCCTTCTAATCATGTCCTCACACTTGCCCGAGTCTCTCCAGAGGTAGCTGGCATGTCCACTCAGAGGTGAGGGGCTGACCGCCAGTGTAGCTGGTGGTGTCTAGAATTTTTCTGTACCTCATTCACCCCTGATGCTGATACAAGGGCCCCTAGATGTATATTTAGGTAGGACCAGAGTACATCATATGCCTCTTGGGTGCAGTGTCCAGGTGGGAAGTTACATACAACAAGGAAAATGATTACAGGCTGTGTACACTAAATGCAAAATACATTAAATGCTGACTGAGTCTCCTAAACCAAGATGATTTAGGGCATGTGGCCGTACAGTGGGACAGGACATTTACAATCAGGCAGGAAAAAATGCCAGAGGCATGACTGATGCCCAACAGAGAGAGCTGGAGTGACTAGGCGGGCATGGAACCCGGTTCCAAAGAAGGCTCCTGCGAGGAGACATTCTAGAAAGGACCATCACAAGCAAAGGCGTGGAGACAGGACCGTGCACAGTCTGGCTAGAAGTGTCGCACTTCTGGAAGGGCCACGGAGTGCAAACCAAGAGAATGTGGGGGGTGATCAGATCAAGCTCTGGATCTGGTTATGGACAGAAGTTTTAGTTCCTGAAGGTGAAGGATGTGACTGAACCTCCTAGTCAGAGCTTGGGGTCCCCCGACTTGACCGCTGCTGAGCCCATGAGGATTCCAGAGGACACTCAGCAGGACCTACGTAACTACATGACAGGGACACAGGGGCCTGGATCATAGCTCCCCAGAGTCATCACTCTGAAAACTCTACTTCACTGGGTAGGTCGTAAATCTGTGGAGCCCATGATAAATCAGTGGAGCCCAATGGAGTAAAAATGCACTCAATTGAAGAGACTTTCAAGAATTTCTTTTTCTTTTTTAAGAACTTGATAAAATACTTAAGCTTATTTAGCCCAGTGGCTTTTGACCCTTTATTTCTTACACTGCAGACCCCTTTCCCAATCAAAATTTTACTGGTTGTTACCATCCACAAGCGACTCATTACCAAGACTTACTGAGTCTCTTGGTAGGCATTTCTTGACTGTTTTTCTCTCCACCCACCCCCCACACACACACCCCCCGCCCCGNCAACAGCCTCCTTACCACTCACCCACTATTTACTCTTGTTCAGTGCAATTCAATCTCCACTCTGTATCAAGAACGGTCTTTTCAAAGGGTAAGCCCAACCCTCCTCCAACTTATAACCCTTCAATGTCTTCCTGGTCCTCCTTTGCTTCAATTTCCTCTCCTTCCCCGACCCTCAGCCCCTTTCTTCTACTCACCCTGCAGGTCCCAGACACGGTGAGGTCCCCCNNNNTGTATTCTGATAACACCCTGAACTTTCTCCTTGTAACACTTATCACAATTTTAATTTCTTAGTTATTTGTGTAAGTTTGGGGGTAATGCCTGCTTTCTCGCTAAGCTCTAAGCTCCTTTTAAAGACCAGGGAGGGGCGCCTGGGTGGCTTAGTCGGTTAAGCGTCCGACTTTCGCTTGGGTCATGATCTCGCGGTCCGTGGGTTCGAGCCCCGCGTCGGGCTCTGTGCTGACTGCCAGCTCGGAGCCTGGAGCCTGTTTCAGAGTCTGTGTCTCCCTCTCTCTCTGACCCTCCCCTGCTCACGCTGTCTCTCTCTCTCTCCTAGAAATAAATAAAACATTAAAAAAAAAAAAAAATTTAAAGACCAGGGGGATGCCTGTCTTCCTTCCCATCACACCACAGCTCCTAGCACAGACATAGACTACACTCAGTCAGCACTTTCCTGAATGAATGATTCACACAGAACCCCAAAATAGACCAAATAACGGACAGAAAGAGCGGGAGCTCAGAGCTCAGCTCCTTCTCGGTGGCCTTTTCAGACAAAATACCAAAGCCCAAGATGTTATGGGGTGTGGGAGAGGGCACGCACTGGCAAAGCCCTTCAGATGTCAGGGAGGATGTCCATATCCTTCCACTGGGCCTCTGTTGGGAAAACTTGCTGACTTGAACAGATCACGTCTCTTGTCATACAACAATTCCTATACATCTGGGAACATCTGAATGGCTGGTGGGACAGAGAGGAGCCGCATAAGTCCGGCCAGCAGGGAGAAACTGATAAGCAAACATGTAAATCCCGTTTCTTACCAGGTATTGCAGGGTCCCCACAAAGGAAGTACAAAGACTGCCCTGATCCAGTTCCTTGGCATATCCTAGGTCAATAATTTTGTGTATTAACTGGAAAAAGAAAAAAGGAGAAATCTGAGGGTTATGAGAACATTGGTGACACAGCAGAGGATATTTCTGAATTCCCAGCTGGTATTAGATCCTCATAAACATGAAATATTTACATAGGAGACTGCCTCCAACATGGTAGATGTAGGGCAAGAGAAGATATAACTGTAAAAATGCTGAAAAAAAGGCGCATGTTCTCCTCACTCTGCAGCTAATCACCACAGGAAAATCAAAATGAACAGACTATGCAGCAGCCCTCAAGACTGCTAAACCAGGCTTGATGATGTGAAAGACCTTTTCAGTAAATACCTTCAGTTCTCAAATCTTAGAACCATTTGTAAGAATGGGTGTGAACTGGAGCAAAGGTGAACGCTGCGATAGTCATGGGTCAGGCCCAGGATGCTGACGTCTCTATCAGAAGAGACTGAGCGGCCCACAAGTTGGGTTACTACATTCCACTCGGCTGAGCCCCTGCTCGCCACCCCCAGCTAAGCAAACAAAGCTGTGAAAGGGCACAGGCACCAAGCCGCATGGGGAGGTCACTGCCACACCCAAGCAGGAGGGCCCCTGAGGAGGGTCCCCAGGAGCTCTGGGGAAGCTGCAGGTTGCACCAGGCTCTATGCGCGGCTGTTGGTTCCAAATGCCTCCTCTCCGCCACGTCCAGAACCAGCTAGAGCTGGTTTCCAGCTAAGCATCAAAAATTGCGCTTCCAAACACACAGAAAGCAAAAAGTCTATTTCCTAGAAGTGCTGGTCCCAAATGCTGGGGTGGAGATGGGAAGAGAAACATTTTCCTTATCAGATTCCGGCAACTAGGCCAATTAACAATGTAATCATTCAAGCTTGCCTCAATCTGTGAGCAAGACTTTTCGCTGAATTCTGTTTCAAATCAAAAGGTGTTCCCAGAGAATCAAAGCAAGTATAAAGTCAAGGAAACACAAATATAAACAAAGATACAACATGTGTCCCTTCACCACCNGCAGGACGATGTTTTCTGGCTTCAGATCCCGATGGATGATTCTGTTTTCATGAAGGTATCTAAGTGCAGAGGCTGAGAGGGTAGAAAGCGGAGTCAATTTTCATTAAACCTAAAAAATGTGTTTCATTTCAAAATTGTCTATACTATGAAAGATGAATACTGGGTGCCCCTACAATGCACTCTGACTTTCAGTTCAGACTCATGAGGAGGGACAGGGCCCGGGGCAGAAGCTCCTGGGGTGAAGTGAAGGGGACCTGGTTACTTGAGGAAAATGTGGCCCACCACAAGCATCTGGCTTCTTCATGCAAAGAACTCTTAGCATTCTGTCTGTGAGGTCACCGATTAGTCTACAGCAGCGGTTCTCAAGCTGCACTGCCCAGACCAGCAGCATCTGAGCTGGTGAGAAATGCAGGATTCTTGGATCCCACCACAGACCTAGTGAGTCAGAAATGTTAGGGATAACCACCCTCAATCTGTGTTTTAACAAGATCTCCAGGTGATGCTGATGCTGATAAAAGTTTGAGAAGGGGAATATCTCTGGTGTCTTTACGAAGCCGTACTCATCAAGACAGTATGGTACTGGCACAAAACAGACACACACATCAATGGAACAGAACAGAAATCTCAGAAATGGACCCACAACTGTATGGTCGACTCATCTTCAGCAAAGCAGGAAAGAATATCCAATGGAAAAAAGAAATGGTGCTGGGAAAACTGGGCCAGCTACATGCAGAAGAATGAAACTGGACCACTTTCTCATACCATCCCCCAAAATAAATTAAAAATGGATGAAAGACCTAAATGTGAGACAGGAAACCATCAAAATCCTAGAGGACAACACAGGCAGAAACCTCTGACCTTGGCCAGAGCAACTTCTTACTAGACACGTCACTGAAGGCAAGGGAAATGAAAGCAAATATGAATTACTGGGACCTCATCAAGATAAAACGCTTCTGCCCAGCAAAGGAAAAAAATCAACAAAACTAAAAGGCAGACTACAGAATGGGAGATGATACTGCACATGACATATTGGATAAAGGGTTAGCATCCAAAATCCATGAAGAACTTGTCAAACTCAACACCCCCAAAATAAATAATCCAGTTAAGAAATGGACAGAAGACATGAATAGCCACTTTTCCAAAGAAGACATCCAGATGGCCAAGAGACACATGAAAAGATGTTCAATGTCACTCATCATCAGGGAAATACAAGTCAACACCGTGATGAGATACCACCTCACACCCGTCAGAATGGCTGACATTAACAACACAAGAAACAACAGGTGTGGAGGACACGGAGAAAGGGAAACTCTTTCCCTCTCGCACTGTTGGTAGGAATGCAAACTGGGTGCAGCTGCTCTGGAGAACAGTAGGGAGGTTCCTCGAGGAACTAAAAATATTTGGTTTATGTGCTTGGGTGAAGAGCCAACAGGGCGAAGCTACCATCTGTGGGATTGTGACTGAACGCCTCCAAGTCAGAATCCAGCCCACGGGGAACTATACAGCAGCACTGTGGGGGCTTGGTTGGCCTTGGATAGCCAGGGCCTCACCATTCCACCGCCGCACACTGGGACCAGGGTCTGGTGCAGACAGCCCCTCCTCCCAAGCAACGGGGTGCATCCAGAAAGGAGGCCGCCCCCTCGGCCCTCTCATAACTCTTGTTCCTGAGGAACCTGGGGCTAAACCATTCTTAGATGACCTGCTTCTGAGTCAGGGTTTCAAACACCGCAGAGCAGCTCCCTCACTGCGATCTATTCAAAGTCAGCCTTTGACACAGGGTTTGTAAACAAAGGAAAAAAAAAAAGAAACTAAATGTAGAACTGCCCTATGGGCCAGCAATTGCACTATTAGGTATTTACCCAAAGGATACGAAAATACAGATTCAAAGGGGTACACGTACCCCAATGTCTATAGCAGCATTATCAACAATAACCAAACTATGAAGAGAGCTCATATGTCCATCAACAGATGAATGGATAAAGAAGATATAGTGTGTACACACACACACACACACACACACACACACACACACACACACACACACTGGAATATTATGCAGGCATCAAAAAGAATGAAATCTTGCCATTTGCAAAGACGTGGATGGACATATTTTGCTAAGCAAAATAAGTCAGAGAAAGACAAATACCATATGATTTCACTCTTATGTGGAATTTAAGAAACAAAACAGATGACCATATGGTGGGGAGAGAGGGAAATAAACCACAAGAGTCTCTTAACAATAGAGAACAAACGAAGGGCCGATGGAGGGAGGTAGATGGGAGATAGGATAGATGGGTGATGGAGACTTGTGATGAACACTGGGTATTGTACGTGAGTGATGAATTACCTACACCTGAAACCAATATAGCACTGTATGTTAACTAAAATTTAAATTTAAAAAAAGGGAAAAAGAATTAAAAAAGAGAAATGAAATACAAGTCGTCAACTAGGGAATGGCTGGACAAATTATGACAGATCCATGTTATAGCAGGCGACTGTCTTAAAATCATTTAAGTATACAGAGAATACAACTTAGAAGCAGACAATATGACTCAGAAGGATGTCAAAGATGGGTATGTTTTGTTTAAAAAGATAATAAGCAATGACAACACTAAGAGGTTCAACAATAAGGCTTCCCTATGCCACCACCCTGCACTCACACTCTCTTTCTCTCTCTCTCTCTCTCTCTCACTCAGCACACCAGACAGAATGCAGGCAAACCAGGGAGGTGGGCAGCCTTTCCTGTCTGCTCTGCAAAGCAGGAGGAGAAGGTCTTCCACAGAAACCAAGTGGCCAGACACACCACATAACAAGACTTTTACGCTGAAAGTTTCCTAAAAATGCATCTGAAAGTCAAACCCAGATAAACAACTGACTTCCATCTTAGTAGGGGAGTTCCAGCTCAGAATATAAATTAATTATGAAACCTCCAATTACAACTGCCCTTTTAACAGCCTTTGATCATACAGTTCCAGTATTTCATACTTGTTCCTTATTTTTCTTTTCTTTCATAACCGAATACAGTAGATTGGCTTAGGTCCAACGAATGTCCCAATGAAATGAAAGACATGCTGCTTTCAATGCACGCCCCAAACATCCCACTCTATCTTGTTCCCAACTGTATTAACTTTTAAATCATTTTTAAAATTTTGTTTATTTTTGAGAGAGACAGAGCACAAGTGGGAGAAGGGAAGTGAGAGAGAGAGAGAGACACAGAATCTGAAGCAGGCTCCAGCCTCTGAGCTGTTGGCATAGAGACTGACGCCGGGCTTTAACCCACAAACTGTTAGATCATGACCTGAGCTGAAGTCAGACACTCAAGTGAGCCACCCAGGCGCCCCTTTTATTTTTAATAATTTTTTTTAATGTTTACTTTTGAGAGAGACAGAGACAGCCAATTGCATTAACTTTTAAAGACTGATGCTTCTGACCGGCACTTCCATTTGCGTTTTACTAATTTTTATTAAAGAATCAAGGCAAAGTACAGCAAGACACTCAAGCAACTGCACAAACACAGCCCTGCATGCAGGGATGGTGCAGCTGAACCTGAACTCGTGGCTGGCAGCGAGCCCTACGGGCAGTAACTCAACACGTGTGTTCACTGATGGACTCACAAAAGGCCTATTTTGGCACCTAATAAGAGTGTCAGAGCACAATATATAAAAGCAGAATACACGGAAGTTGAGATTCATTGTATTCTGAGCAAGAGCACATGCCCAGGCTGAGACAACCCCTCTCTTGTCAGATGTGGACATCTCCATGCATATAACATGGGCCACAGGCTAGTGAGACGTGCCCAGAAGCGCCCAGTGCTGGAGAAGAGCCTTCGGGCCAGATTGGAAGCGCCACCCTCTACACCAGGCTGCACAGGAACAGTCACCTGATGTTTGGTGGGGAGGCACGCAAGCTGGTAACTCATACACGGACGACTATTAATAGCGGTCTATTTATGCCGAAGCAACTGTACATGACAAACTTGAATCCTCATTTCAGGGCAGTCATTTATGCTCAAACACGTCTGCCCAATTAATATTGACTATGGAATTAAAGAATTCTTCAGGTATCGTTACAGGCAATTTGTTGGACTGAGTCACACAGTCGAAATTTTGACGGGCAACAACTCTGAGATAGCTCCCCTTGCAGACTCAGTCTTTAAAAAGCGTGGCCTGACTGTGCTACAGTTTACAAAACAGTGCTGGAACAGCAGTGCCACGAAATGAATCACAGTTGTCTCAAGTGGAGAGAACCTAATTTAATTGGATGGAAAATGAGAATTTGAGATTAAGGAAAATACCTTTGCATCTGAAAGTTCATTAAAAATCTAAACCCCCAGTGATAGTGAAAATACACATATATAAAAATTGAAAACCACACCACAAAGCATGAAGCCGAAAAGTTAATTTCTCACATTCCAACTGTAGAATGGAGTTGTAAGAAGCACCCACTGTATGTGAACTTTTAAGCTACACCCTGGCATTTCCTAGGAGAGCTGACACGGAGAGCATCCAGGCTAAGGACCTGCCACAGGGAAAAAAAGCCTCCTTCTGTTACTGCTGTCAGGAATGGCATCCGGGCAGTTGCCCGAGCTTTCCCTTAGCCCATGAGAAGATGCACATATATTGACTGAAGAATGCGATGCTCCTGGAGTTCTTACTGATGAACCAGAGTTTCAAGTAACAGTTCCTGTAATATTTTTTTCAGATTACAGACCACAAATTAGGGGCCAGCTAGGACTGGCTAGATTTCCATGTAGAAAAGTGGTTTTGCAAGAGTTGTATCCATGAATCCCGACTCACCACATTCCCCATTTAAAGGGATTACTAAACTCCCTTAAGAACATTCCATAGAATGTTTTGGATACATTCCATAGAAAAGAAATGGGAAAGTAAATGTACCAAAAAGGTGAACCAGAGGTTAGAAGAGAAAGGAAAGACGTTACCAATTGGTTTAAGTCACCAATGGGTAAGAAGTACAACAGGATGTCTGTTCACTCAATAAAAGTGGACTATGTGCCTATGGTTAAAAAAGAGACAACAGGTCCAAAACGGAATCATCTGTGCTAAGGCCACCCCAACAACGGGGACTTAAGCCCTAACCTAACTGCATTTTCAGCCTCTCCTGGTAATGTAATCTTAACTAGTCAGTCTGGAACTAGCTGGTCAGCACTAGTGGGGTAATCTGCCTGACAGACTCCAGCTATCCCCCAAAGGAAGGTGACCTTGCCTGAAACATTCTACTCTTTGCTAGTGACTTCCATGTTCCTCCCCATTCTGCCTATAAAAGTCTTTCATTTTGGGGACACCTGGGTGGCTCAGTCAGTTAAGCGTCCAACTTTGGCTCAAGTCATGATCTCACAGTTTGTGGGTTTGAGCCTCGTGTTGGGCTCTGTGCTGACAGCTCAGAGCCTGGAGCCTGCTTCGGATTCTGTGTCTCCCTCTCTCTGTGCCCCGCACCCACTCATACTCTGTCTCTCTCTCAAAAATAAACAAACGTTTAAAAAAAAAAAAAGTCTTTCATTTTGTACAGGTCTTTGGCGCTCCTCTCTATTTGTTAGCTGGGATGCTACCACCCGATTCATGAATTGTTGAATAAAGCCAACAGGATCTTTAAAATTTTCTCAGTTGAATTTTGTTTTTCAACATATTTGGTGACAGCTGTGAGATCTGAAGGAAACTTCTGATAGCTTCAGGGACAACAAGAAACACAGGCATGGTACCTGAAAACCCTTCAAGTTCTCTTTCTTCCTGTTTTCCAAGGGCCACTGGTGAGTTCTTCTTGGTTCTGAACTCAGCTCTTTGCACAAATTGGCAATTAGATGGCTCCCCATCTAACTGGCTTTTCACAGTTCCCCATTTGATTAGAATCCCCAGCCCTTGGTTTAGTCCCCAGATTCCACCTTGGGAACTGCCGGTGGTTCAGTCCCCAGTTCCCCATTCTTTGGAGTCTGCTGCATTAGTCCTTTCCCCAGTCGCAGTTCCATGTTAAAAATTGTTGGTGGTTACCGACCAGGGTCAGACTAGGTTCAACGTGATTTGTGTAGATGAAGGCTATTGTTAATCTCGAAGGCCAAAATCCACAAAACTAGTGGGCATAATCAAACACTTAAAAGCTGTTAGAACACACGCTAGCTAACTCTTAAGACTCCTGTGTCTTAAGCTGGTCAACCAACTTAAGAATAAATTGATTACTTGGGTGGCTCAGTCAGTTAAGTGTCCGACTTCAGCTCAGGTCATGATCACATGGTTCGTGGGTTCCAGCCCCGTGTCGGGCTCTGTGCTGACAGCTCAGAGCCTGGAGCCTGCTTCAGATTCTGTGTCTCCCTCTCTCTCTGACCCTCCCCTGCTCACGCGGTCTCTCTCTCAGAAATAAGTAAAACATTAAAAAAAAGAATAAATCGATTACCAAAAAACAAATAAATAATAAAAAAAATTTTTAAAGGGGTGCCTGGGTGGCTCAGTTGGTTGAGCATCCATCTCTCGATCTCAGCTCTTGATCTCAGAGTCGTGAGTTCAAGCCCGTGTTGCTCTTCATGCTTTATTTATTAAAAATAAATGGATGAATGAATGAATCAGTGAGTGGATAAATGAATTGTTTACAGAATAGGTTAGATTGACACTAGGTCACCTGCAACCTCAGGAAAATTTCCATGTGATGAGGTACACCATAAAATACCTTATAATGACCAAACTGGCTGGCACAAAAGCTGACACTCAAATCAATGGAACAGAACAGAGAACCCAGAATTGGATCCACAAATGTATGGCCAACTCATCTTTAACAAAGCAGGAAAGAATATCCAATGGAATAAAGACAGTTTCTTTAGCAAATGGTGCTGGGAAAACTGGACAGCGACATGCAAAACAATGAACCTGGACCACTTTCTTACACCATACACAAAAATAAACTCAAAATGGACAAAAGCCCTTAATGTAAAACAGGAAGCTACAAAATCCTAGAGGAAAAAGCTGGCAACAACCTCTGTGACCTCAGCCACAGCAACTTCCTACTTGACATGTCTCTGGAGGCGAGGAAACAAAAACAAAAATGAAGCACTGGGACCTCCTCAAATCAAAAAGCTTCTGCGCAGCGAAGGAAACAACCAGAAAAACTAAAAGGCAACTGATGGAATAGGAGAATATATTTGCAAATGACACATCAGATAAAGGGTTAGTATCCAAAATCTACAGAGAACTTATCAAACTCAACACTCAAAAAACAAATAATCCAGTGAAGAAATGGGCAAAAGTATCTTTGGAGATACTTCTCCAAAGAAGGCATCGAGATGGCCAACAGACACATGAAAAGATGTTCAACATCACTCATCACCAGAGAAATACAAATCTAAACCACAGTGAGATACCACCTCACACCGGTCGGAATGGCTGACATTAAGCAATCAGGCAACAACAGATGTTGGTGAGGATGCAGAGAAAGAGGAACCCTTTTGCACTGTGGTGGGAATGTAAACTGTTGCAGCCACTCTGGAAAACAGTATGGAGGTTCCTCAAAAAATTAAAAATAAAACTACCCTATAACCCAGCAATTGCACTACGAGGTATTTATCCAAGGGATACGGGTGTGCTGTTTCGAAAGGGGCACATGCACCCCAAAGTTTATAGCAGTGCTATCAACAATAGCCAAACTATGGAAAGAGCCTAAATGTCCATCGATGGATGAATGGATAAAGAAGATGTGGTGTGTATATATACATATACATATATATATGTATATATACACACACACACACATATATATACGCACAATGAAGTAGTACTCCGCAATCAAAAGGAGTGAAATCTTCCATTTGCAATAATGTAGATGGAACTATAGGGTATTATGCTAACCAAATTAGTCAGAGAGAAAGACAACTATCATATGACTTCACTCATATGAGGACCTTAAGATACAAAACAGATGAACATAAGGGAAGGGAAGCAAAAATAATATAAAAACAGGGAGGGGGACAAAAGAGACTCTTAAATATGAAGAACAAACAGGGTTGCAGGAGGGATTATGGAAGGGGGATCGGCTAAATGGGTAAGAGGCTTAAGGAATCTCCTTCTGAAATCATTGTTGTACCATGTGCTAACTAACTTGGATGTAAATTATAAAAAATATATTATTAGATAATCACCAAACCAACAATACATTCCCCTTAGGTTATTAGGTTGGCTCCAAGAGAAAGCCTTAGCTTAAAAAAAAAAAAAAAAAAGGAAGAAAGAAGGATCCTTAAATTCCAAAGAGCTGAGTATGCCATCTTCCAGCAACCTGCTTATTTAATGACTAAAAACTATGGTTTGGGAAGCTATAAAGATCTCCAAAAATCTTACTAAAGACACCCTAGAATTACAATGGCCAATATGGGAACATTCCAATTAAAGGAGACCCTTTATTTAAGAAGTACACTTAAAAGCAAGTGCCTGGGGGGCTCAGGTGGTTGAGTGGCCGACTTGATTTCAGTTGAGGTCACGATCCCAGGGTCATGGAATGAAGCTCCACATCAGGCTCTGTGCTGAGTATGGAGCCTGCTTAAGATTACCTCTCTCTCTCTCTCTCTCTCTCTGCACCTCTCCCAGCTCACACTCTCTCTTTCTCTCTCTAAAATAAAAAAAAATTAAAAATAAAAAAAGGGGTTCCCAAATCAAACAAATAGAATGGGATGGATACCTATTTTAACTGGTATAGAAGCTTCTAAAAGCCTTCAAGATACCAAAATAGCTTCATTGAAAGTTTCATTGCAAAAAGCTAATGAAAAATTAAAGACACAAAAGGTATCTAAAACAATACCTAGGTCTCCCACATTGCACTCTCTCAGGGGTCCATCATCAAAAAACTGGCTCAGAAATCAAGGTTTCATATGCAATCAACTGGGATACTGGAAAAATGGTTTCCTCAAAGGTCCTGTGCACAGCCTTCAGCACCAACTCGAATGCTCCCATATCTGCCTCTGAGGGAGGGAACCCACTGATGAGACTGAGGGATTTTTCTGGTAAAGTGCTAACATTATTCCCTTAAACAGCCAAGGTGAAACTGAAAGTAAAACTAATGAAAAAATCCTTACCAAATTCTGGCTGACACTGGAGCTACACTCTCTAAACCCCACTCAGAGTCGGCGATGGGATCCTGAAAGACTGGCAGAAGCTGGCTAAGATGAGAATTCTTACTAGAGTCAGCTCTTCCTGATGTCTGTGCAATATCCAGTAGAGAGAGGAAAATAAAATATCTTTTGCATCTTCTTTGGGGATGCCTCTTGAGTGCAAGGGGTTTTTCAATACTGCCAGGAATATATACTATTTGTCCCAGCTTGAACTTGACAAAATATGCGAAAGGGTTTTTTTTTAAGATTTTAAGTAATCTCTACACTCAACATGGGGCTTGAACTCACAACCCCAAGATCAAGAGTCACACACTCCCCCGACTGAGCCAGCCAGGTGTCCCTGAAAGGACTTTTTAAAGTAACACAGTGGTCAGAAGTTGACCAGATTGGATCAGAGCCTGGTAGGAATTTCTTTTTAGGCCTTCTCCCCTAAGCTCAAATAAAATTATATATCCAGAAAGAAAAAAACTTCTGAAGGATTTTTTTGTGGAAGGATTTGCTAAAACATTCCAAAGGCAAACAGCTCTAAATCCAGAACACAGAGATCTTCGATTTTCATCTTAGTTGGAAATCTTACTGACAGAAAAAAAAAAATCAAATTAAAGATAATATACTTTAAATGGGTGGATCAACCTATGCTATCATTTAAGTTACAACCCAATTCCTTGAGAAATTAAAAGCAACTGTCCTCATCTTACTAATCTTTGCAAAACCAGAAAGGCAGCACCAGAAACAATTCAAAGTCCACCTATCATTCTCATCAATCCCCAAACCTCCCTTACTTTTCTCAAAAGGTTTGTAAGGACTGTAAGAATTCTGACTGTGACCAAAAGTACTTCTTAGAAGAACTTGCACTCTTTCCCTGTGCTTTTGAGAGGTAAATGCTCTACCTGTCTGTCTCCAGGAACTCTTTCTAGACCATCCCTAATTCCTAGGATGGAAGAAAAGAGTAGGGAGAGACTTTTTATGAATACAAAATGCTACAGAGCTCCCTTGTCCCAAATCTGGTTCACAGCTTCCATAAGATTACTTTTAAGGACAACTACAAATCTTAAGTGTCCTCCCCACAAATATTAGTAGAAAAAGCTTTCAACATCTATGTAGATAACCTCATTTCATCTACCAGAAACCTGATTTGGATCCAAATGCTTTTACAAACTAGTGGGCTGTGCGTTATCATACCCAACTTACCACTAAAATTTTATTATTTTTGGGGTGCCTGGGTGGCTTAGTCGGTTAAGCGTCCGACTTTCACTTAGGTCATGATCTCATGGTTCATGGGTTCGAGCCCCACGTCGGGCTCTGTGCTGACTGCCAGCTCAGAGCCTGGAGCCTGTTTCAGTCTGTGACTCCCTCTCTCTCTGACCCTCCCCTGCTCACGCTGTCTCTCTCTCTCTCTCCTAGAAATAAATAAAACATTAAAAAAAAGGTTTTTTTAAATTTTATTATTTTTCAATTTTTATTTATTTAGAGAGAGAAAGCATGAGTGGTGGAGGGGCAGGGGAGGACAGAGAGAGAGAGAGAGAGAGAGAGAGAGAATCTCAAGCAGGTTCTGCACTGTCAGTGCACAGCCCAATGCGGGACTCAACCTCACCAACCATGAGATCATAACCTGAGCCGAAGTTGGAAGCTTAACTGACTAAGCCACCCAGGTGCCCTTTTATTGCTAAAATTTTTAAATGAAAACTATAAGTCTCTCTTTGCATATGTCTGCATGTTTATATGTATACATACATAAGTGCATTATAGATGTGTGGTATTTTTTTCCTTTGAATGGTATTGCCAAAATTAATGTGTATTTAATTGGCTTAAAAACAAACAAGTGTTTATATGAATTAAGTATTCCTAACATTCTCAGGAATATGATAGAAACTAACCCAAATGGTCTTCAGGTTCACATAATCTGGGAAAATATTTGGTATTAAAGTTAATTTAACTTTGTTGGTTTAATTAAAATAAACATGTCTTGGGGCACCGGGATGGCTCAGTCAGTTAAGCATCTGACTTCAGCTCCAGTCATGATCTCACAGTTTGTGAGTTCGAGCCCCATGTTGGGCTCTGGGCTCACAGCTCAGAGCCTGCTTGCTTCAGATTCTGTGTCTCCCTCTCTCTCTCTCTGCCCCTCTCCTGCTCACATGCTGTCTGTCTGTCTGTCTCTCTCTCAAAAATAAACATTTTTAAAAAATTGACATGTCGTAGCATCAGCACTAAATATAATGCAGACATACAACATTTATTCTACACGGGTTTACTAGATAGTCTCATGTTATCTATATGACAATATAATATGAATACATATTATCTATATTATATCATCAACAGGAAAAACAACAAGATGGTGGCTGACTTTGTCTAATGTCTCATGAAGTCTCTGTGGGTAGTCTACACAAAAGCGTATGCTTCTAAAAATTATTAAATTTATTCATTCATACATTTTCCAACATGAAGAATGCTAGGTTCACAACCGCTTACATCTCAGTTTTCACTAGAAATTAGCATCTAAGGGTTAAAAATTCTAAATAATATGTAATCAAAGCTACTGGAAATAATAAGAGAAACACCTCTATATCCAAGCTTCTCTTTAGAAAGAGAAGCTATGCGGAATGGAGAGGCATTTTTGTTGAGGGAAAAGAAATTTTGTCCTAAAGTGAGACTGGTTATTTCAGAATGGGAAAGTGGAAAAACACAGGGCAAAATTTGAGTGTAAAAAACACCTAGACTGTTTGTAAAAAAGGAATGCTGGGAAAGGAATTTTATGTGTGGTCAAGTTGGCTAAGATTCAAATGGATTTATCTGAGGGGCGTCTGGGTGGCTCAGTTGAGCATCTGATTCTTGATTTAGGCTCAGGTCATGATCTCATGGTTGTAGGATTGAGCCCCGTGTGTGCTAGGTGTGGAGCCTGCTTGAGGTTTTCTCCCTCCCTCTCTTTGAATAAAAAAGGAGTTTTAACATCAAAAATAAGCTGGTACAAAATTAGAATTTGGTTTCTCTCTGTTAAAACGACAAAGTTTTCTTGGATCACCAGTCTAAACGAAGTCTTTCTGACCCTGAGCTAACTGGAAATTTGCAGATGGCTCCTGGAAGATCTCAAAAGATTTATTCTCTCTTTTAATACAAAGGAGTATGTAAAACTAACTGGGCTTATTTGCTATGTTAAATTATATGGGAAGTATTGTTAATAAAGGAGTAACACTAAGCTTTCTTTATATTATATCTGTGTAGGTATGTAAGTATTCCAGACGCTGTATGAAATTCTTGGATCTCTATGTGTCCTACAATAATCTTATCAATATAATTCCACTTATTATACTGAAAGGTTGTATATCACAGAAATTACTCAATTCCCTTATCAAATGAACTCTCATCATTTTTAAGTCTTCGTCATTTGCAGAAAGTTACTCTTCCACTCTGATGCTCTTATGAAAGTGTTTTACAGTACTTCACCTTCAAAGAGAACAGGCGTGTACTTGGGAAAGAACTTTGGCAAGTACAGGTTTCTGACAACTTTAAGATCATAAATCTGTCCTCAGTAAACATTCCCTGAATTAAGTCCAATAAGACACTTCTCCTTGTTAACAAGACACAACTAAAAACTTGGGCTATACTACCGGAGCCTTGACTGAAATGTCACATTTAAGAGAGATATTTGTAGACTCAGATATTGCCAGACAGCTTGGAGGAACTGCTTGGAAAAATCATTTGGTACCTTGCTTATAAAAGGTTCCTACAGTCTTACCAGATGAGTAAGAAAGATCACTTACTGGTAGGCCTAGAAACCCCAGGATATTTAGGGGAAACTTGAGAAGAGAAAATTCACCTAAATTACAGGTATTGAAGGTAAAATCTGATGGGAAATCCTTGGCTTGGCTTCCTGGCCTCAGAGATTAAAGATTTCAATAGGATTCTTTATGAAAAGGTCCACAAAGCAGTCTTAATAGGAGCTTATATGGCTTATCACTATTCTTGTTGCATTTACGTACTTAATCAGGCCAAACAGGCCAAACTAATTTTAGTGCAAACAAATTAGTGTCACTGTGATCACATTTAATTTAAAAAATGGGGATAACTGTAGAGAGAAAAATTGTTCACACTTTTGTAGATATTAGATTCTAGTCCTGTTCATTTTCTTTGAGGTTTTGTTATATACCCATAAACTAGATTGGAGTCTAAATTCTTCTGGTTTCTTCAAATATCTACCTAGGACTCTCCAAACTAACATCTCTAATTTCCTTCCACCCTTCTGATTTGGAATCAATAAAGACAAAGACTGCCCTTCAGTCTCCTTGAAAGAGACCTTCCACACCGGGTCCTCCTCACCGAGATGGCAGCCAGACTCCCTGACTATGAAGAGAAAAGCTAACACCAAGGTAGACTACTCCCACCCAAGCCACTAGAGCCAAGACTTCATACTTTAAACATAAAATCCTTTCCTCCTCCTTTTCTGTCCTTTACTCTGGCACTGGCCAGGAAAGATAACACATCATCTGTATGTCCCAGGCCATTGCCGAGGGGGATAATCCAACCTCCAGAGAACTGCTGAATGTACCATAATGCTGGTGACTCTGCTGCTCCGCCTGTCACAGACTTCTGATTTCCAACGTCCCAGTTTCTCTGAACAAACTCTGCCCCATCTCTATTGCATCAGACTCTCTAACCCTGGAGGTCCATTTCTCAGTCTCTGATGAACAATTCCAGGGAACCCAGGGAGCCTTGCATCCAGGCTCCACACAAAGAAAGGAACACAAGGCAAGGGTAACCAGAATAAGAACCACCTGTGTGGTCTACAGACCCTTAGATTTTACTGGCCTTCATTCCGGCCCTGTGCCAAGGACACGAATGGGACTTATCAGGGAGCATTCACAATTCAGTTTTAGCCCCCTTTGGCAGATCCTTCCTTTCCTGGTTAGGAGTACAAATGAGGCTATGATGAACTTCTCCTCAACTCTTAAAGCAATAGCTGCCCAACAAAAATCCTTAGACTCTCTGATCAAAGTTGTTCTTGATAATAGGAAGTCCTTGATTATCTTTAAGCTGAGCAGGAGGTCTGTACAATGGCCAACACTATTTTGCTGTACCTGGATTAACACTTCAGGGAAGTTGAAATTCAGCTACATAAAATCACTGAACTAAGCCACTTGGCTTAAGAAAGTGACTCAACATGGTCTTTCTTTAGTTGATTTTGACTGGCTTGGCTCTTGGGGGCCATGGTTTTGAAGTGCACTCCAGATACTGGGAATTACCCTCTGTGTAGTAATCATAGCAATCTTCCTAGTGTGTGGTATTTCCTCAAAAAGTTGTAAATGCGTGTTCACAGCCAGTAACCACCAAATGATTGCCCTAAGATTGGAATGTCAAAAAAGGAATGAAGAGAATTACTGACTGAAAAAAATGTGAACCTGAAGTCATGACCTGTGAATCCCACAGAGATTCAGCAAAAAGAAGTCATGCCCTATGAATAATCACAGAGCATCAGCAAAAACTGTTAGAACTTCAGAGCAGTAGCTGGGAGTGGCGCTAATGCCTTAAATTTTCATCAATCTCTCAGTTAAGTTGAAAGTCAGATCAAAAGGGAGGAACTATTAAAAAAAAAAAAAGACAACAGGGCTAAAATGGAGTCACTTGTGCTAAGCCCAGGTCACAAAACCAAGACTTAAGGTAGGGGGTCGGGGACGTTCTAACCTAACTGTAGCTTCAGCCCCTCCCAGGAATGTTATCTTAGTCTGGAATTACTTGGTCTGCACTAATGAGATAATCTGCCTGATGGGACCCCTGCCATCCTCCAAAGAAAGGTGACCTTACCTGAAACAATCCACTCTTTGCTAGGGACTTCCTTGTCCTGCCCCCTTCTGCCCATCAAAGTCTTTTGTTTTGTGCAGCTCCTCAGAGCTCCTTTCTGTTTGCTAGATGGGGTGCTACCCAATTCATGAATCATTGAATAAAGCCAGTAAAATCTTTAAAATGTACTCAGTTGAGTTTTCTTTTTTAACATTTAATACTACTATGTGTCAGTCACTCTAGTGTCACTGGACTTTCCAAACAAAACAGATTGGAAGGCAAAGTGTGAACACGTGGAGAAAGATTTAATCCAGCTGAAGGTTTCTCAGCTAATACAGCCCCCCCACACACACACACTGCTGAGAGAAAAGTGGACAATCGTTCTCTTTTGTCTGACAAGTGCTGATGAAGTGTCTTGTATTTCCTAGGTATTGTGGGTAATGTGCTGACGAATCCAGGCAATTTCTTCACTCACTGCAGAGCCTGGCAGGCAGCCTCCAAACCAGAAGTCAGTCCTCAAGGTCAGCCACAGGCAGAAGTCCCATAACAACAACAGAGACACCAAGTACCAAGTGAGTGCAGGAGGCAGCAGGGGAGAGGAACACCATAAGGACGAGAGCCACTGTGTGTGACAGGTCAGGGTGGGTCTAAAGCTGTGTCCCAAAAGACAGGAAGGCTTGGGGTCATTGGGCAGGTGCAGAAGCAGCATTCTAAAGGGAGCAGCACATGCAAAGGCTGGCAGGAGGGTTGAAAGGGGGTTTTGAGAGCCACATACCTGCTAAGTTGGCGATAATGGATTGAGAGAAATGTGAAGTGAAGAGGTTTAGTCTTGAAGACTTATGATGAAAGCGTCCTTTCAAAAGCATGAAAGATGGACGAGTAAGACGGGGCTAAGGAGGTCAGGTGATGGATCATTGCAGTGATTTGCTAGGACACCAAATTAGTGTAGGCAGCGGGAACAGAGAGGGAAAACAGGATATGTGACATGAAGGATGGCTGAAAGGCTCTGGAACCTTTAAATGGGAGGGTATGGAGCAGGAAGAGGGCAGCTCCTAAGAAACGAGATTCAGAATTGGCTCACATGTCTAGGTTACTGATGGGGAGATGGGCTGGTGACAGAGGAAAGGGATGTCAGGAAGGGATCTGGCTTAGGGAAGAAGTCCGGGATTTCCATTTGGTAATGATTTGCAGAAGAGTATATAAACATGGGTGTGGAGCTGAGAATAAGGCTCAGGTTGGATACACAGACTTCGGAGAGAATATGGTGGATAAAGATGTCATGAGGACAGTCTGGCAAACAGCATATTGGAAAGCAGTAGGCAGTCAGTCCAGGTTCAGAGAGGGACAGAAGGGATGGAGCAGGAATGAACAGAAAGCACCAAGACAAAGCTGTGGGGAAAGGAGATGCATTAGGGGAGAGGTGAGAGAAACCGGGCCACACAGTCAGGCTGGGACAGAATGTCAAAGACATGCTGGGGTGCCCATTCTGAAAACCAGCCCTCTGAATAATGAGAACAGAATATTTAGTTAGAAAGGAACTTAGAGATCACCTGGCCCAAACCCTTCATTTTAAAGTTGAGGATATATAAGCCCAGAAAGTTACCATAGTTTTCCACAGAAAAGAAGTAAAAAGATAAATGGACCATAAGGTCCTTGCCTGAAAGTGAGCTGGGAAAGTGGAGAAGCCAGGACCGAGAGCCAATAGTCTTCTCTTGTATTATTATTATGTGCAGTTATGCTTTCCAACATACTTTATATACAAATGATCTGAATTTCTGATATCAGGTGGGCCCCTTGTGTTATAAATTCACACAATTAGAGACTCACTAAATAAATTTTCTGATTCCTAGGATAAGTTCTCTTCCCTAAAGCCCTGTATTCTCTTCGAAACCCTCTCTGCTTTTTAGTGCCAAGGAACTTATGCCTGTTAGGGGCAGCTCCATCAGGGACAGAGATGGTAACTCAGAGAATGGAGCACAAATGAAAATGGGGAGTGGGGTTCCTGACAAGATGATCAGTCCCCACAGGAAACTGGCCATCTGGAAAATCAAGGAAGATCGACTCAGACTTAAGATTTGATGAGGCCATGGCGATCACACAACTGGCCCGCCCAACTGGCCAGGGCACAGGCGGGTCCCCGCCTGACAGTGGAGACGTGGACGTCCAGAAAGTGTCAGTCTGTCCCTCAACCTTGAGTGTTCAGGAGTTTGCTCCTCTGCTGGCAGAAAGAAATACACTCCAGTGTTTTCCAAAGGATAATGAGCAAGAGTGTTTAAATAGAATCCCCTTGGATATAACTTCCTGGAGCTATTTTAGGGTTACATTCTATGGAAATCCAGATCATTTCCGGCTGCCGCTGCACCTGTCCCCGGATCACTTACCAGCATAGGAGAAATTGTCTAATAGGTCTGTCCTGGCATTTGTGCTCACCAGGCAACAACTCATTTTCTCCTATGTCTTCTGCAGTATCTTCTTGGCCAATTTAAAGTTCACTGGAAAAATCCTTTCTATGTCTATTACCATGATATGACTCTGAGTGGGCATCTCTGTAAGGTCGGTGGCTCAGAAGAGGTTTGGTTAAAACAGGTTTAAGCCTGGGGCACCTGGGTGGCTTAGTCAGTTAAGCGTCCGACTTTCGCTTAGGTCATGATCTCGCGGTTCGTGGGTTCGAGCCCCGCGTCAGGCTCTGTGCTGACTGCCAGCTCAGAGCCTGGAGCCTGTTTCAGTCTGTGACTCCCTCTCTCTCTGACCCTCCCCTGCTCACGCTGTCTCTCTCTCTCTCTCCTAGAAACAAATAAAAAATAAATAAATAAAACAGGTTTAATCCAGAAAAGAAGGCAATGAATTCTGGACCCAGGGGTCAAGGGTGTGGCTCTACCGCTTATCTGAAGTCAACCTGGCAGAGAACAGCAGTGGCGACTCCAACAAAGGGAACATGGGGCCAGTGCTCGGAACAAACTGGAACAAAATATGCTCAGGAAATGTTTCAGAATACAAAAGAGTTATGTTATATGAGCTCTGAGAGACGCCTTTGAACTCTGGCTCAGTGACGAGATCCTTGCAAAAGAAACAAATTTGATGAGTCTTGTACACAAATCAGAAACAGACAGGAAAGGAAAACACAACCTTATCAACAACCACAACCACAACACAACCACAACATCAGGGGATGGGACTGCCTCCAAGAGGTGACGGACACAGGGACAGGTCTGCAGAGGAACCATGTCCAGGAAGGGAAGTCTCACAAGGCAACCACCTGCCTGGCTCACCAGATCCCAAATCAGGCTGACTGAGGTTTTTTAAAAGGGATGCTATCAATCCAAATCCAGAGGGGGAAGGAAATGTGAAGGAAATGAACATTTGCTGACTGTACATTACACGAGGAGCAGAAAACACTGTGCTGGCAGCTTCTTGTATATCAGCTCATTTTGTCCTCATTACCATACTAATGAGGGGAGTGACAGCCTCATTTTGCAGCTAATAAAACAGGTAACATGACTAAGGTCACGATGCCAGTAAGTGTAAGGGCATGTATTTGACCTGGGGCTAATTATATGTGGACATCGTTTTTGATTTCGTTTTTTAAACAGGTCCTTAGTGATTTTAATTTCCTTTCAGATTGATTTCATTCACTTGACAAATATTTACAGAGAAGCTGTTATATAAGATACCACTATTCTAGATGTTGGAGACACAGCAATGACTAAAGCCTCTGCTTTCAAGAATTTCGTTCTAGAATATAAGTACTTCAAAGCCTCATTATTTCCAATTTTGAGTCACAGAGAGGAAAGACAGGGAACCAGTGACCTAAGGAATTTTAGTAAACATCCACTTCTAGGAGAGCTGAACTGCATGCATACTCGGGAGCTTACCAGTCTTCATTATTCTGACTTATGTATAACTTAAACATAGACCCACAACTTCAATAGATAATATGAAAGCTATCACACAAGTCAATGGTAACAGGATACAAAATGTGCCCAAACCAAAGAATATGCAACCGGTAGACACTCTATTAATATCACTAGAGAATCACTTGAGGAAGTAAAAGTTTTAGAAGGAAGTGGAAAGTTCAGTGTACTCTAGCCAAGAAATTAAAGACTTTCTTCATAGCTATTTGCTTAATGCACAAATAATATCATCAGTGAAAGAAAAATGCTTGAGAGGATAATACTTAAAAAATATTACTTCAAGCGCAGGGCACCCGGGTGGCTCAGTTGGTTAAGCTGTAGTCTCTTTATTTCGGCTCAGGTCATGATCCCAGGGTTGTGGGATCGAGCCCTGTGTTGGGCTCTGAGCCGAGTATGGAGCCTGCTTAAGAGATTCTCTCTCTCTCACTCTGTCCCTCTCCCCTGCTCATGTGCTCTCTCCCTCTAAAAGAAAATAAATTAATTTTTTAAAATGACTTAACGCTCTAACCAGAGAGAAATAAAATAAGTTTCCCATGAAGAGCAAAAGAATATTCCTCAAACTACTACCCTGCCTTTAACCCAACTCAACAGAGAATAAATTAATAAGTTGGCCCCTGGGATAACAAGACAACCAAGTGTTGTCTAAGCAAAATGTGGATGCATGACCCATGCGGCAAGGTGTCAAGAAAATAGGTGGGATTCTTCACTTATGGACTAGACCCTCTAGACAGACAGAGAGGGCCCTTCCAGGAGACTCACACAGGCCAACTCATGAAGAAATCAGTCTGGCTAGTGGTGGACACCCACTCAAGTCAGATAAAACTGGTACAATGTCACTTGTCCTCACTGTGAACTCCACCCAAAGGACAAAGACACAGGATTCAGAGGGAGATGGAATTTTCTATGTCAGACTGTTTGGATTCTAACTTTACGTCATTGCTGGACGCTCCCCGCCTTCACTTCCTTCTTGCTCTATGAAGAGCGGCAGAAGGCAAGGGAGAGGTGGACCCACACTAGCAAGGCAAAGGGTTTCAGAGACTAGAGGCCCCCCTACCCTTCCAGGGCAAGAGTTAGAAAACAAAGCTTTACAAATGTGGCAAAATGGTAACAACTGGTTAATCCAGCTGAAAGGTATGTGGGTTTCACTGTACTACTCTTTCAACTTTTCTATGTACTTGATATTTTTCTGAAAAAAAAAAAAAGTTTGTGTAAACAAAAAGATGTAGCTTCTGTAGCTTCAGAGAGGCTGAGATGGAGAGGGTGGAAATATGGTATCAATGCCCATATCTGGGGGCACCATTCAGTGACAAACTGGATAACTCTAAATTTTAAATTATCAGTTTGTACCAACAACCTTGGAAATTAAAAAAAAAAAAAAAAAGGAGGCTTAGGCCAGGCCCTCTGTCACTTCTGATGTCTGTTTCTTTCTCTCTCTCTCCTTTTTTTATGTTTATTTTGAGAGAAAGAGAGAGAGAAAGAGAGCACGGGAGGGGCAGAGAGAAAGGGAGAGAGAATCCCAAGCAGGCTCCAAGCCTCAGTGCAGAGCCTGATGTGGGGCTTGAACTCACAAACCGCGAGATCATGACCTGAGCTGAAAATAAGAGTTAGATGCTTAACCAACTGAGCCACCCACGTGCCCCTGATGTCTGTTTCAATAGGCTGAAGCCATGTGCTAGAGTCGGCACCACAGTCCAGGAGATTGTATCTGACCTCTGCAGTCTGGGGTCACTCTTCTCCCTGACCTTCTCAGACAGTGTGGCAGACACTCTCATCTGAGGACGCTAACAATACCAAAGGATTAATCAAGAGCAGTTTTTCCTATGCTGTCAATGTGGAAGTGGAAAAATTAGTTGCCAAGGGATGAAATCCATTCGAATGACAACCTATTCTACCACTGGCCTTTCCAGGAAAGTAGGGAGTGGAACTTTTTAATGGGAAAGGAAATCTGTTATTCTATATACATCATCATTCACTTCATGACTTAGCCCGGAAGGAAGGGAAATCTATTTGAGTTCAGCGCCTGTCTGACTAGCCCCTTACTGACCTCCCCATTCTGTCTGGGCCCCCTCAACCCCACCCTCTATAAAGGACAGAGGACCAAAATATCTCCCCTCTGTGCTCCGCAAGAACTCATGGGGCACCACAAACCCTCCCCGGAGCCCACAGCCTGACTTCCAGGGCTGGGATTTACCAATGTCACTCAGCAAGGTGAGGATGGCTCCTTCCCGCAGGCCACAGCAGTTCTCAAACTGGTTCAGGTACTGTCAAGAAGTTGAAAAGAAGCATCAGAGCAAGTGGTGCCCTACCACCACCAAGCCCACAATGTGTCTTCCCAGCTGAAGTCATGGGAGTGCCAACCCCCAGCCCTGGGCTTTGAGGACCTGAGGCCTGTCAAGGCAGCCTGGGGAGCAGAGCTGGTAGGAGTGGCCGAGGTGGAGAGGGAGGAAGCAGTTGTGGAACTCCCAGAAGCACTCCCGTACTCATCGGTGAGGTGTCTGAGTCATTCTAAGATGAGGTATTTTCGGTCTCACCTGAGCTGCAGTTCTGAGGGGGGCAGGCCAGAGGCTACACTCGGCCACAGTGGGACCACTCCTCCCGAGAGTCCCGCAGAGGGCAGGGGTGGAGGCACCCGATGAAAACCACCCTCTGACCATTTCCCCCGACATGGCCTTGCCGGTGGGATGATGGCGGTGGGTGGTGGTAGGGAAGATTTAACAAACACTTACTACATGCCCAGGACCTGGCCAACCTCTACACAGATGAGCTCAGTAAAGCTTTACTCTACATGGTCTCATTTTATCCTCCCACGGCCACAGAGGTAAGTACCTCACAGGTGAGGAGCCTGACACTGGAGGAGTTCAGGGATCTGTCTCCTCACACAGCCATTCCAGGGCAGCACTGGAATATAAAACCATGTCCATTGGAGGCCCGAGCCCCAACACTTGTCCTCTCTGCCCTCCTGCCCTCTGGGCTCAATATGCTGCTGGCAGCTGGCCTTGAATGAAGACAATGCAGAAGAGAACTTCCTACCTGAGGGTTAAAGTTATTAACTACTATTTATATCCAAGAACATCCAAGAGCCCGTTCCCTGAGCTGGGCACACACACTTTGGTCTTTCCATCAGTTCCGGCTTCCACATTTGCTCATGTGCTGGCCAAGCTTGTCTCTCTGTGCCCAGGGGAGTAGGTTTTGAACTCTTGAGAGGAGGGAAAGACAGACTACCTCATGTGGAGAACAGAGAGAGCAGAGATCCCAGGCGCTCTGGGCAGCAGCGCCCTCCCTGCCCACCCCCATGGTTGGGGCGGGAGGCGGCCTGGACAAAGACCACGCAGAATACAAGGGCTTCCTGCCTCCCACAGATCATCTTGTGCCCCACGCCAGGTCATTTACGCTGAAGTCTGCGTCATCTTCTTCCCTGGCTGACTGGCTCTTTGCTGCCTATGAGATCAAGTCTCAAGTTCTCTGCTGGGCTTCAGAGCCCTCCGTAAGTGGGCTCTGAACCATCCACTCAACTGCAACAACATGACTGACTTCTCTTTTAAATAACTGCATTTAGTAATCGGATGATTGTCAAAGGTTAGGAAAATAAAGAGGAAAATTGAAGCATTGTCAAGTTCCCCATTTCTCATCCGTTATCAGTCCCCTGCTTGTAGGTCATGCCAATGACTGCTTACATCCTGCAGTAACACTCCCAGGATCTGCCCGCCTCCCACCGCAGGAGAAAGCCACCCACGAGTGCAGATCAACACTCATGGGAAGTTTCCTTCACAAAAAGAAGGCGGAAGGGGCCAGGAAAGTACTGAGAACAGCACATGATGCTGAGGGCCCAGGAAACTGCCATGTCAAAACAGAAGTGCCTGGGTATCCTGCCCACCCCCACCTGTTACAGTATCTTCTTCCAGAGTGAAAAGTTAGGGGAGATGCGTACTAACAGAGCGATCTCTTTTTCAATACAAAAACAACTCTGTCATCCAGAGCTTTTATTTTTCCTCTCACTATGTGGCATCGTTCAGTTTCACAGATGGAGAGGTGGCCCGCAGTGGGGCTCCCATTGGCTGTGGCCCATGCTCTGCCACTGTAACCATGTGAGGCCTGGTCACGAGCCTCACCATTCTGGGCCATGACATCCATCCTTCATACAGGAATCATAGTTTTACCCAAATCACAGGGCTGGTGACAATCAAACAAGGCAACATATGAAAGCAGGCCATGTTTCGCACAATGCCGGGGAGGTGGGCAGACACGACCATCCCAGACAGGGGGCTGCCGCCACACACCCTGAAGTGTACGTCCTAGCAAAGAGAAGCGAACGTGCTAGAGGGACGAAGAGCCAGAAGATGAGTCAGGGGTGGCCCTGGCGTATCAGCCCAGTCCCCTGATTACTAAGCCAGCCCCTTCCTGCTCTACTCTGTGACCCTGTGTGCAGTGCCACCACATCTCTGGGAGAAAATTCCTCCTAATAAGGACAGCAGTGACGCTGGCACCGAAGGACGGCAGTGGCCCTGACGTGCCTCGGGAAGAAAAGTTTGTTTTGGAACTTATCCAGTCCTTCCCCGTCCTCAAAACCTGGTGATTTTTTCCTTGTCATTTTAGTAATCACTGTGCAGGACACACAGCAAGCCCTTCCCTGACTTTCTCGTAAGAGCTTCTGATTCAGGCTCTTGATTCACATCACACGCATGTGACCCCACCCGGAGCATGGAAGAGGGGGATATGAGGAGGAAACACAAGCCAAAGTCACTGTGGCTGCCTGAGCCTCCTGGTGATGAAAGGGGTGAAAGGCCTCCCCGCCGCTCCCTGCCCAGACAGGCTGCATCCCGCCCCGCCGCGAGACGCACCTTGCGGAGGTCTCCTCCTTGGCAGTACTCCATGGCCAGCAGAGGCAGGTCATTGGGAGCCAGGTTCTGCATCCCCTCGGGGACATCCCGGGCAGCCACCACATTGGGGTGGTTCAGCCTAGGAAGGAGAGGCCAGTGAGGGAGACACCCAGACTTTGGGCTTAAGCCCATTTCCATGTCTCAGCAAAGCTTTACGGCAAAGGCCCGGACTAGCCAAGGGCCCTCGGGAATTAGCAGGAGGACAGAAGTCAGGAACCAGCTACTCACCTTGGTGCCCGGTCAGCTAGCATCCACCCAGCTCTACTTTTAGCACTGTGAGCACAATGGCTGTGAGCGCATCATGTGCAACTGAATTTTCTTTAGAGTGCCCCATATCAAGTCCTCACTGTACTTCGATACTGCTTCTAAAAGCAGAGAAAGTAGAGGGATTTCCAATCTCATGCCATTCCAGTGGGGACAGGGCATGTGTGTGTGTGTGTGTGTGTGTGTGTGTGTGTGTGCGCGCGCGCGCACACACATGCGCACGCAACCAAGGTGACACCTTCCCCTTTTAAGAGGTTCGTGGAGGGAGCACCTGTTTGAGGTCTTGCAAAATTACTGGGTTGTGAGTTTACCTGAGCACTCACCCAAAGCCCTCACTACCTGGGAGGGCAGCAACCGTTCCGGGACTGACAGACAGTCCCTGTCTCCACACTAGAGGAAGAAGTATCCGCGGTGGAGAGTCGCATACCACCTTGGGATTGGAAATATAAGAAGGGAAAAAGCATCTTTGCTGACAAAGGAAAATTCACTGCCCTTGCTATTTTAAATTACTTAATATAACAAATAAAACTGACCAGGGGCGCCCGGGTGGCTCAGTCGCTTAAGCATCCGACTTCAGCTCAGGTCACGATCCTGCGGTTTGTGAGCTCGAGCCCAGCGTCGGGCTCTGTGCTGACAACTCCGAGCCTGGAGCCTGCTTCACATTCTCTGTCTCCCTCCCTCCCTCTCTCTGCCCCTCCCCAGCTTGTGCTCGCTCTCTCTCTCTCCAAAATGAATAAACACTAAAAAATAAAAATAAAATGACGAAAGCCCTTGGAAAGGTCCAGTGTTGGACACTAACAGCCACTCCCCTAGAAGTCATCTATCTGTTACCCTGATTGAGGGACTAAGGTTTAGGACTCTCTTTTCCAGATGCAGCTGGTGGGGCTCTTGCTCCGGAGGGCTCCCTCCTGATGTCTCTTCGATGCCCTAGGGCCCCTCGGCTCCTGCGGTCTCCTGGCCCCCCTACAATGACAGCCCTATCTTGGCTTGGAGCACCAGCCCTCACCGTCTCATGATCTGGATCTCCAGGCACCAGCGTTCTCGATTCCTGGGGCTGAGCTCCTGCCGGCACTGCTTGATAGCAATCTGCTCACCTGTTTCCTGTGGAGAGAACGTGCGCAGGGACAAGATTAGCAGGACTAACATCCAAACTCACCCAGAAAGCCATGAGTCAAACCTAAAATTGTCTCCTTAGGGCCCAAGGATGGACCGCATCACCTCTGGGATCCCTAGACCTATGTTAAATATCTGCTGATAGATGTCCCCAAGTCACCAGCCAGCCTGTCAGGCTGGCCTCCATATGTCCATCTCTCCCGCGTTTCACTCTCGTTTCTATCCATCCCGAGGCTACGTCAAGGCCTTGTTTGGGTCCCAACTCCTCCATGAAACCTCTGCTGACCATTTCTGTCGAAGAGATTGCTCATTCCTCTGAGCCCGAAATGCTGGATGGAACCATAGGACATTGCTAGTACTGACCATTTCGATCTACACAAATGGCACTTCCATATGACTCAACTAATAGTTACTGCCACAGTGCCATCCTACTTCATGCAAGAGTTCTGTCTCTCCAGGCACCCGGGTGGCTCACCGGGTTAAGCGCCAACTTTGGATCAGGTCACGATCTCACGGTTCGTGAGTTCGAGCCCCGCATCGGGCTCTGTGCTGACAGCTCAGAGCCTGGAGCCTGCTTTGGATCCTGTGTCTCCCTCTCTCTCTGCCCCTCCCCGGCTCACACTCTGTCTCTCTCAAAAATAAAATAAACATTAAAAAAATAGTCTTGTCTCTCCAGGGTGAAGGAAAGCCTAGCATAGTAGCTGGGAACACAGGATGATTCAATTTAGCATTTACTAGCTCTATGACCTGGGGCAGAGCACTTGGCCTGACTCAGTTTCTTCATCTGTAAAATAGCAATACCTAAATCCACCTTTCAGAGCTATCGTGAAGCTGAGCACCTAGCAGCGCCCAGCCCTTAGNTCATAGACTCAGTTTCATAAACTCAGTCAGTTGGCCTGACTCAGTTTCTTCATCTGTAAAATACCAATACCTAAATCCACCTTTCAGAGCTATCGTGAAGCTGAGCACCTAGCAGCGCCCAGCCCTTAGTAGGTGTTCAATAACACTATGAGCAGCAGACCAGTGTCTTGTAAGTACTCCTGGCATTTAAAATCCGCTGAAGCCTGGCTCCACCCCGTCCTCCCCAGCGAAGACTCCACCCGAGGCATCTGACACCACAGCTGGATTAGACCACCTGTCCAATCAGAGGCACGACACAAGCCCACCTCCAAACAGGCAATTCCTGCTCTTACCCTGCTCTCCAAACAGGCAATTCCTTCCTTACACATACCAACCAAAGACTCATAGGTTATTTTCTCTTTTCTTTGTTAATTTACAGGCTTGTCCATCTTCATGCACTTTAACCTCTTCCAGGAACTAGGACGACGCCCTCAGCTGGGGGGTTGTGAATGGAAGAGAAGGGAATCAATAAAATGTTTTTGAATAATTAAGTAACTGCCGGAGTCCCGAGGATTATCTCATCCTTTTTCCTTGGTGTTCTAGGCAGCACCAAGGAGCCCCAGGGGACAGACTAAAAGGGGAAGGCCCTGAGGCGAACCGGCTGACAGCAGTAGGGACAGTGGCTCTCACCACCACAGGGGTCACCGCTATACTGCTGTCACCTCCTCCGGCCAATATGGGGGCCCCCACGATAGCTGAGGGACAGCAGGTGCCTCTGGCTATGGCTGAAAGCTGGTCCCACTGTCAGTGAGCAAGCTGACTTAACACCAGTACCCTGTGTGTTTGGTGCACCTGCAGGGAGAACCTCTCCAACAGCCTACCTACTGGGGGAGAGCCGCGGCCTGCAGGATGGCTACAGGAAATCCTTCAACAAGAAAGATTCCAGAACGGTAGCAAAATTCTATGACTTGCCCAACTCAAGGATATTCTAGAGGCCCTGACGGGCCATTGTATGAAAATGCATACTGAAAAGAACCATAATTCTTGTAAGCGTAGCAATTCATATGACTGAATGGGACTTAAAACAGACATGTGGAAAACTGTGGCAGATGTCCTGGTGTGCACGTGGCTGTCCTTAGGGCAGCAGAACTGCATCGCAGCCACACATTTACCAAACTGGCAATGATCCCAGTGGGAACACAGGCCCATCCAGTAAGAAACGGAAAAATGGGAAGTCTCTAAACATGAGCAGAAATCGTCTAATAAAACCACTGAATCACTGATCGTTAGACTAATCCCTAAAAGGGACGCTGAAGAATGATAAGCTTCAGAAATAAGGTGGAAGCATCTTCTGACTATAGCACCTCTGTGATACTCTCTGAAGCTGCTTCTGTCAAATCCCACCACCGCTGCGGTTAGGCGGTGTGTTGTGCAGTGACCTCACATGTCGAGTTTTCTTTTTTTTTTTTTAACAGCTCTATTGGAATATAACTGACACACCACACTATTCATCCATTTAAAGTATGCAGTGTAACAGTTTGGGGTGTAGTCCGAGAGGTACAATCAAAACCACAATCCATTTTAGCACACGATCATTATGCCCCAAGGAAACCCTATACCAGTGAGCAGTCACTCTCCATTGTCCCCCAGTGCTTTGAGCAAGCACAACCACCAGTCTACCTTCTATCTCTACGGATGTGCCTGTGCTGAACATTTCATATAAATGGTAGCACACATTATGTGGCCTTTTGTGACGGCTTCTTCACTTAGCATAACGTTTCCAAGACCCACCCACACGGCAGCCAAATGCTTACCTTTGCAACAAACACTCCTTGGTGCCTCCCATGGTAGCAGGCATTGATAACCAGGCTCTGCTGTATTCACACGTTGCTAATTAGAACCCTGATCTTTGGTCTAGATCACGAGGCACTCTGAAGAAGAGCTGACCTCTCTCAAAAACCATAAATCCTGTTGCTACTGAACCAATTAGTACAGCTGTACAAGTGCACTTCGGTAGAAATTCATCTAATACTTTTCATGAGTTAGGGAATGTGTGAAAATACCATTTCTTCAATCAATGGACAGACTGTAGTATATCTCAAAAATGTTATGCCCTCTACGTCATGAACTTCCCGATTTCTCTGTCTGTTCTCTAACTGATTTGAATTTATTTTCAAGTTTCACTTCCCCTTAGTGTGGAGACTCAAACATTTTTGCCCAGTTCACGGTATCTTCATTGACAGAGGTGCTGACATGCCATTAGAGATGCTTGTTTCTTGTGAGGTGGGACCCTCAAGGAAACGGTGAACAGGATGCACCCCAGTTCTACAAGTGATGGGCCAAGTGTAAAGCGAGGGAATAATGCTGAGGGAGTCCATTCATCATGTAATGTTTTAATGGACAGTCTGATAAGTAAGAGTTTAGTATAAGATATTGCAATTCATGGTTTGTTACCACAGAATGACTCAGAGTTTAAATCAAGATATTTAAGGGGAGTGGCCCACATGGTGGAGAAGTAGCGGGATCCAAAGTTCCCTTCTCTCTCAAACACAACACTGTTGAGGCCAAAGGACTCTGAACTCCAAGAGTCTAGGCAGCAAAGAGACAGAGACGCTTCCAGGGACCCACCCAGACAACCTGATGGGCCACAGACAAATGACTGCAAACTGGGAAAGAGAAAATGGGAAGAGGGGAGGGATCTCCTTCTGTGGAGGGACAAATGGAAGAGAAACAGAGGCTGTGGAAGTGTAGGACTGTATCTGGACAAGAGAAAACCATGCACCAGGAGGGAGAAAGACCCCGTCTCTAACTGTGGTTCTTTCTCCAGACTGGGGCTGGCTGCCCTGTTGGTGCATCTGGGGAGGAGAGCCAGCCCTGGGGTCGGTACGGGCTCGGTAACTAGTTCAGAGTCGCAGTCCACAGTGGGAGAGAACAATCGCCTTCCTGGAGTGCTATGGGAAGAAGGTATGTATCCACTCAAAGGGGTGGCACTTCCCCAAAACCAGAGCGGACAGAGTGGGAACCTTAAAGACCCCAGGGTTTAAGTCCCAGCCGAGCATAAGGAAGCGCGGGAGTTGGCAGAGCGGGATGAACCGCCTCGTTAGCGCCCGTGGCACAGTGAGGGCGGCTCTAATAGAGTGGTTCAGGACATCCGGTCCGTGGAGGAGACACTGGGGTGTTGCCATTTTTCTCCCCACCACCACCAAGGGGGCACTCAGAGATCGGACAGCAGGTCCCACGGTGGAAGCGGGAACTGCCTACACCAAATCACGCCCCTCTGCGCAGGGTAAATGCGGATCTACTAGAGTAGGACAAGAGGCTGAGAACCAGATGGCCCCCTTGTTCAGGCCAGCACTGTTGCACTGCCTGATTTAATTCTCGGACAATTCTTATTATTTAGATTTAATCTTCTTTCCTTTTCTCCTTCTTATCTTTTCCCTCCTTTAGTCTGGTTACTCTGGTTATTGGTTTGTTTAAGCAGACATATTTAATCCATTCTGTAGATATATGTTCTACACCTCCTTCTTTATCTTCCTTTCTCTCTCTCTCTCTCTCTCTCTCTCTCTCTCTCTCTCTGGATTAAGCTGTATAGGTTCTCTGTCCGGTCAATTTTCTTTTCTTTTCTTTTTCTCCCCACCTCCTCCTTTATTTTCCTTTCTCTCTCTCTGGATTAAGCTATGTAGTTTCTCTGTCTGGTCAATTTTTATTTTGCTTTATTTTTCCCCACNCCCCTTCTTTATCTTCCTCTCTCTCTCTCTCTCTCTCTCTCTCTCTCTCTCTCTCTGGATTAAGCTGTATAGGTTCTCTGTCCGGTCAATTTTCTTTTCTTTTCTTTTTCTCCCCACCTCCTCCTTTATTTTCCTTTCTCTCTCTCTGGATTAAGCTATGTAGTTTCTCTGTCTGGTCAATTTTTATTTTGCTTTATTTTTCCCCACCCCTGTCTTTTCTCTATTTGTACAGCATAAGGCCGCTTCCATCAGCACCACCTCCACATTGTTGTTTGCTTGTAGCTGGTGTTTCTGATTTTTTGTTTTTGCTTTTTTTTGTTTGTGTGTTTGCTCATTTTGGTCTTCTGGGTTTTTTCAAAATTTGTTTGTTTTCCTTTCCAGGACTACTTCAATGAACAAATCAAAGCACACCTGGTAGAGGGTCCAAAACATCACTACAAGTAGGGAGATAAAGTAACAACAACAGAGAGCAAGCAACATTCTCCAAAAAATACCTCCTGAAGGGCCAGGCCCTGGACAGTGTATGACCCCTCACAGGTACAAGGCACATAACAAGCTTTAAAACACATAAGGGACAGAAAGCTAGCCAAAATGATGAAACAGAAGAATTCTCCTCAGAAGAAATTCCAGGAAGAAAGGACAGCTAGAGAATTTATCAAAGCAGATATAAACAATATAACTAAACAAGAATTTAGAATAAAAGTCGTAAGATTAATCACTGGGCTTGAAAAAAAGCATAGAAGACAGCAGAGAATCTATTGCTACAGGGATCAAGGAACTAAAAAAATAGTCATGATGTTTTTAAAAATGCTATAAATGAGGTACAAAACAAACTAGAGGTGGTGACAGTGAGGACTGAAGAGGCAGAAGGGAGATTAAGTGAAACAAAAGACAAAATTGTGGAAAAAGAAGAAGCTGAGAAAAAGAGAGATAAAAAAATTCTGGACCATGAGTGGAGAATTAGAGAACTAAGTGATTCAATGAAATGGAACACTATCCAAATCAAAGCAGTTCCATAAGAAGAAGAGAGAGAAAAGGGCTGAAGGTATACTTGAACAAATCATAGGTGACAACTTCCCCAATCTGGGGTAGGGAATAGACATTGAAATCCAGGAGGCACAGAGAACACCCTTCAGATGTAACTTGAATTGATCTTCTATATGACACATCATAGTGAAGCTGGCAAAATACAAAGATAAAGAGACAATTCTGAAAGCAGCTAGGGATAAACGGGCCTTAACCTACAAGGGTAGACCCATAAGAGTAGTAGCAGACCTATCTACTGAAACTTGGCAGGCCAGAAAGGAGTGGTAGGAAATTTTCATTGTACTAAATAGGAAAAACATACAGCCAAGGATCCTTTATCCATCAAGCCTATCATTCAAACTAGAAGGAGAGATAAAGGTTTTCCCAAACAAACAAAATCTAAAGGAATTCATCATCACAAAACCAGCCCTACCAGAGATCCTAAGGGGAACTCTGTGGTTGAATGTTGCAAAGACCACAAAGAACCAGAGACACCACTATAAGCATGAAACCTACAGATAACACAATGACCCTAAACCCATATCTTTCAATAATAACACTGAATGTAAATGGACTAAATGCTCCAATCAAAAGACAGAGGGTATCAGAATAGATAAAAAAAAAAAAGCAAGACCCATCTATTTGCTATCTACAAGAGACCCATTTTAGACTTGAGAACACCTTCAGATTGAAAGTGAGGGCATAAAGAACTATCTATCATGCTACTGGAAGTCAAAAGAAAGCTGGGGTAGCCATACTTATACAAACTAGATTTTAAAGTAAAGGCTGTAACAAGAGATGAAGATGGGCTATGTAATAATTACAGGGTTTATCCATCCAGAAGAGCTAACAATTATAAATGTTTATGCACCAAATTCAAATCACCCAAACATATAAAACAATTAATCACAAACACAAGCAATCTTATTGGTAAGAATGTGGTAACTGCAGGGGACTTTAATACTCCACTTAGAGCAACAGACAGATCATCTAGATCATCAAAAAGTCAATAAAGAAAAAATGGCCCTGAGTGATACACTGGACCAGATGGACTTGACAGATATATTTAGAACTTTTCATCCCAAAGCAGCAGAATATACTTTCTTCTTGAGAGCACATGAAGCAGTCTCCAAGAAAGATCACATACTGCATCACAAAACACCACTCAATAATTATAAAAGAATTGAGATCATACCATGCACACTTTCAGATCACAATGCTATGAAACTTGAAATCAACCACAGGAAAAAGTTTGGAAAACCTCCAAATGCCTGAGGTTAAAGAACATCCTACTAAGGGCGCCTGGGTGGCTCAGTCGGTTAAGCGTCCAACTTCAGCTCAGGTTATGATCTCATGATTTGTGGGTTTGAGCCCCATGTCAGGCTCTGTGCTGCCAGCTCAGAGCCTGGGGCCTGTTTCAGATGCTGTATCTCGCTCTCTCTCTGACCCTCCCCTGCTCACGCTCTCTCTGTATCTCTCTCTTTCTCTCACAAATAAATTAAACATTAAAAAAATAAAATAAAATAAAGAACGTCCTACTAAAGAATGAATGGGTCAACCAGGCAATTAAATTAGAAATTAAAAAATATATGGAAACAAATGAAAATGAAAACACAACAATCCAAACCCTTNGGGATGCAGCAGGCAGTCCTAAGAGGAAAATACACTGCAATCCAGGCCTATCTCAAGAAACAAGAAAAATCCCAAATACAAAATCTAACAGCACCCCTAAAGGAACTAGAAGCAGAACAACAAAGAAACTCCAAAGCCAAGAGAAGAAGAGAAATAGTTAAGATTGGAGCAGAAAGAATATAAAATAAAAAATAAAACAGTAGAACAGATCAATGAAACTAAGAGTGGGTTTTTTGAAAAAAATAATCAAAATTGATAAACCTCTATCCAGACTTCTCCAAAAGAAAAGAGAGAGGACCCAAATAGATAAAATCATGAATGAAAATGGATTTATCACAACCAATCCCTCAGAAATACAAGCAATTATCAGAAAATACTATGAAAAATTATATGCCAACAAACTGGACAACCTGGAAGAAATGGACAAATTCCTAGACACCCACACACTACCAAAACTCAAACAGGAAGACATAGAAAATCTGAACAGACCCATAACTAGTGACAAAATTGAACCAGTTATCAAAACTCTCCCAACAAATAAGAGTCCTGGACCAGATGGCTTCCGTGGGGAATTCTACCAGACATTTAAAGCAGAGTTAATACCTATCCTTCTCAAGCTGGTCCCAAAAATAGAAATGGAAGGAACACTTCCAGACTCATTCTATGAAGCCAGCATTACTTTGATTCCCAAACCAGAGACCCAACAAAAAGGAGAACTACAGGTCAGTATCCCTGATGAATATGGATGCGAAAATTCTCAACAAGATACTAGCAAATTGAATTTAACAGCATATAAAAAGACTTATTCACCACGATCAAGTGGGATTTATTCCTGGGATGCAGGGCTGGTTCAATATTCATAAACCAATCAGTGTGATACATCACATTAATAAAAGAAAGGATAAGAACCATACGACCCTGTCAAGAGACGCAGAAAAAGCACTTGACAAAATACAGCAACCTTTCTTAATAAAAACCCTCAAGGAAGTTGGGATATAGAAAGAACATACTTAAACATCATAAAAACAATTTATAAAAAGTCCACAGCTAATGTCATCCTCAATGGGGAAAAACTGAGAGCTTTCCCCCTAAGATCAGGAACACGACAGGGATGTCCACTCTCATCACTGTTGTTTAACATAGTGTTGGAAGTCCTAGCCTCAACAATCAGAAAACAAAATGAAATAAAAGACATCAAAATTGGCAAAGAAGAAGTCAAACTTTCACTTTTCAGAGACAGCATGATACTCTACATGGAAAACCCAAAAGACAGCTAGAACTGATCCATGAATTCAGCAAAGTCACAGGATACAAAATTAATGTACAGAAATCACTTGCATTTTTATACACCAGTAATGAAGCAACAGAAAGAGAAATAAAGAAACTGATGCCATTTACAATTGCACCAAGAACCATAAAATACCTATCAATAAACCTAACCAAAGATGTAAAAGATCTGTATGCTGAATACTATAAAAAGCTTATCAAGGAAATTGAAGAAGACACAAGAAATGGAAAAACATTCAATGCTCATGGATTGGAAGAATAAATACTGTTAAAATGTCAATACTACTCAAAGAAATCTACACATTCAGTGCAATCCCAATCAAAATTGCACCGGCATTTTTCTCGAAGCTAGAACAAACAATCCTAAAATTTGTATGGAACCACAAAAGACCCTGAATAGCCAAAGTAATATTGAAGAAGAAAACCAAAGCGGGTGGCATCACAATTCCAGACTTTAGCCTCTACTACAAGCTGTAATCTTCAAGATGGTATGGTATTGGCACAAAAACAGACACATAGACCAATGGAATCAAATAGAGAACCCAGAATTGGACCCACAAATGTATGGCCAGGCCAACTAATCTTTGACAAGGCAGGAAAGAGTATCCAATGGAAAAAAGACAGTTTCTTTAGCAAATGGTGCTGGGAGAACTGGGCAGCAACATGCAGAATGAAACTAGACCACTTTCTTACACCATACACATGTAAAAGCTCAAAATGGATGAAAGACCTAAATGTGAGACAGGAAACCATCAAAACCCTAAAGGAGAAAGCAGACAACAACCTCTTTGACCTCAGCTGCAGCAATTTCTTGCTCAACACATCTCCAAAGGCAAGGGAATTAAAAGCAAAAACGAATTTTGCTATTGGGACCTCATCAAGATAAAAAGCTTCTGCAGTACAAAGGAAACAATCAAAAAAACTAAAAGGCAACTGACAGACTGGGAAAAGATATTTGCAAATGACATATCTGATCAAGGGTTAGTATCCAAAATATACAAAGAACTCACCAAACTCAACACCTGAAAAATAAATAATCCAGTGAAGAAACAGAAGACATGAATAGACACTTTCCAAACATGACATCCAGATGGCAACAGACACATGAAAAGATGCTCAACATCATTCATGATCAGGGAAAGACAAATCAAAACCACACCGAGATACAAGCTCACACCGGTCAAAGTGGCTACAATGAACAAATCAGGAAACTACAGATGCTGGCAAGGATGTGGAGAAACGGGAACTCTCTTGCATTGCAGCCACTCTGGAAAGCAGTTTGAAGGTTTCTCAAAAAGTTAAAAATAGAACTACCCTATGACCCAGCAAAAGCACTACTAGGAGTTTATCCAAGGGATACACAAGTGCTGATGTATAAGGGCACATGTACCCCAATGTTTACAGCAGCTCTTTTAACAATAGCCAAATTATGGAAAGGGCCTAAATGTCCATCAACTGATGAATGGATCAAGAAGATATGGTTTATATATATAATGGAATACTACTTGGCAACGAGAAAGAATGAAATGCTGCCATTGCAGCAACGTGGATGGAACCAGAAGTATTATGCTAAGTGAAATAAAGTCAGTTAGAGAAGGGCAGATATCATATGTTTTCACTCATTAGTGGATCTGGAGAATCTTAACAGACCATGGGAGAAGGGATGGGGGGAAAATAGTTACAAACAGAGAGGGAGGGAGGCAAACCATAAGAGACTCTTGAATACACAGAACAAACTGAGGGTGGATGGGGGTGGGGGAGAGGGGAAAATGGGGTGATGGGCATGGAGGAGGGCACTTGTTGGGATGAGCACTGAGTGTTGTATGTAAGCAATGAACCAGGGGAACATACCCCAAAATCCAAGAGTACACTTCACACAACGTATGTTAACCAATCTGACAATAAATTATATTAAAAATAAATAAATAAGTAAATATATTTAAAGATCTGCACCTATATTAACTTCAATACACAGAACAGCATGTTAGTTTTTTTTTCAATTTTTTAATGTTTATTTATTTTTGAGAGAGAGACAGAGGCAGAGTGTGAGCAGGGGAGGGGCAGAGAGAGAGGGAGGCACAGAATCCGAAGTAGGCTCCAGCCTTTGAGCTGTCAGTACAGAGCCTGACGCAAGGCTCAAACTCAGGAATGGTGAGATCATGACCTGAGCTGAAGTCAGACACTTAACCGACTGAGCCACCCAGGCACCCCCGGCATGTTAGTTTTTTTTACTGCTACTATTAACAAATTGCCACGAACTTAGTGGCTTAAAACGACATGAAATTATTTCCTTATGATTCTGGAGGTCAGAAGTCTGAAACACATCTCAATGGGCTGAAAGCAAGATGTCAGCAGGGTTGTGTTCGGTTCTAGAAGCTTTAGAGGGAAATAAATTTCCTTGACCTTTCTAGCTTCTAGGAGCTGCCTACATTCCTTGGCTCCTGGTCCCTCCCTCCATCCTCAAAGCTAGCAAGGACAAGTTGACTCTGTCATGTTGCATCACTTTGACACTGACTCTCCTGCCTCTCTCTTCCACTTTTGAGCCCTGACCTAGACAATTTTCACATCTCAGGTCAGCCCCTCAGCAGCCTTCATTCCTCTTCCTACCATATGCACAAGTGCAGGGGATTAGGATATAGACATCTTCCAGGGGGGTGGGGGGGCTTTTACTGCCTACCACAAACAGTATGTGCTTCCTTCATAAAATTGATAAATAACTCAAACCCCAAAGGCAGATTTCTTAAATGACTTAGAAAACATTTCGGGTAATCTATCTATACACTGGATAATTGTAGACAACTGTGGTCTTCTGTTCAACACAAACTAACTAACACACAACTTTCACTGGCTCAACCAAGAGTCTAGAAATATATTTTGATATTGAAGACTGATATTAAAGGTTGAATGAAGATTTGGCATTGGCTTCAACAGCCTAATTCAACCCAGAGCATGAACTGGGCAATATGAATACGGAACACACTGGGGAGTAACTGGGCATAGCAAGCAGAGTGCAGCTTCTATCTGTGGACAGCTCAGCTTAGTCCGATGGTTGCAGGGGAAATCCTAACTTCCTAGGCGTGGGACTGTCCCACGCAGAGACAGACACACTTAAACTTTCTTATACAGTGGCCCTCTAGGCAGTATTCTAAAACATTCTAGTTTTCCATGAGTAGTTTGGAAACAGAAAACCAAACAGACTGACTTTCTGATGCTAAAAACATACCTGCTCTAGAAAGCAAAATTCAACTCAACAGTTTAGAAACAGACTAAAAAATACTAGTCGTGAAACCCTGGGGAGTTTGTTCTTCACCAGCAATGAAACTCAAAGAGCAGTGGATGACTTTCTTTATTTGGACTGGAACTTCCTAGAGTCTTAAGCTCAGTTCTGTAGAAACCTAGACTTGGCCCAAACCATCTCGGCATCCAACTTCCGGTAAGTGGATTCCTCATGCAGGGCAAAACTGAAAATTGGTTTGTAGTCTGAGAAAATGGAGAATGGCGCCAACAGTGTTATCCGTGTTGAATGTGGTTTCTTTCCTTTTTTTCTTTTTCTTTTTTTTTAATATGGAATGCTTCATGAATCTGCGTGTCGTTCTCATGCAGGGGCCATGCTAATCTTCTCTGTATCATTCCAATTTTAGTATATGTGCTGCCGAAGCGAGCATGGAATGTGGTTTCTTATGAAGGTCCCTCAAATCTGTGAATCTTGTGTATGTGAAAACATAAAACTTGTGTCGAAATGGGGTGTAGGACAAAGTGAAGGGGAGAGGAGCACCTCCTCAGACAGCTGAGAGCTACCGAAAAGTATGACAGCACAAGTGAGCTGAAGGCCAGTCGATACAGCAGCTGGCCCAGCTTCCCAAAGTTAGCCTTCGTCTCATGGCTAGGGGAACTTACGGGAAGCCAAGGGGTACACTCAAACCCTTAGCTCAGAAAGGTGCCTCTTGTTACCATGGCACCCATCCAACAGGCCATTGTGGTGAAAGGGGGTAATCGGTAATAACCAACTCATTCCTTCTCAGGTCCTGCCCTCCAAGATGAATACTTCAGAAAGTGGGCACAAAGCTAGGCCTAAAGATATCCTAGGGACAGAACCCAGGCCTGAGAGTCAAAAGGTCTGGCTTCAGCTTTAGCCCTGACTCAACATGCTGACCCATCTATGCTGAGAAGGTCCTGAGTCCAACCCACTCCCTTTGGGGTAAACACTCAATGGACATAGTGGCCTCCAAAGTCACCCACAGGGGCTTGAGGGGTGAAATAAGTCAAAGTGTAACTCCCTCATCCTTCACCTGGTAAATGTGGGACACAGAGCCCATTACTTAAGCTTCTAGGTCTTTATCCATAAGAAGAGGACTCTATCCCTCATTCAAAACAAGATGGAGTGTCTGATACAGAGTGAGCCTTAAGTAAATTAAGCAGTATGATTTCCTTTCTCTGGTCCCATGGAGATGTTACTCTACCTATTTGATTTGTCTTCTCTTCAGACTATTTCCAGTCTATCTCCTTCCAAGATTCTGCTCAAGTTCCATTTCCTCAAGAAGCCTTCCCTTTCCCCTGAGCGTTCAAGAGGTCATATCGATAAAGCATCGAGCCCAACTGGCACAGGACACTCTCAATAAATAGCAGCCATTATTTCTACACAACTTGGTGCTTATATCTAGACCTACTCAGTATACTGCTAGTTACTCATTTTACCTCCTCCATAAGAGCACAAGCACGCTGAAGACAAGGTCATTTCTTTTTTCCCCTGATGGAGCTGAGGTCAATGCTCAATAAATTCTTAATGAACTGACTGAAGTCTTCAAGACTTCAAAACACACACAGAGGGGAGCCTGGGTGGCTCAGTCGGTTGAGCATCCAACTTCAGCTCGGGTCATGATCTCGCTGTTCATGGGTTTGAGCCCGGAGTTGGGCTGTCTGCTGTCAGCGTGGACCCAGCTTCCAATCCTCTGTCCCCCCTCTCTCTGCCCCTCCCCCACACTCTCTCTCTCAAAAAAAGATAAACTTAGAAAACAAAAACACACATAAGCTGAAGTGAGTTTAATCTTGTCCAGTGAGGAGACAAGTAAAAGGCAGTACTACTTCATATAAGTGGTAATAACACTGTACCTTTTATACCTTTGTAACTGCCAGTGCATACATTACCACCTATCGTCTTTACAGGCATCCTTTGGGACCCCAGGGAGCACTTCCCAGCCTCTTTCCCAGCAAAGTGCACAGACAGTATGTTTACAAGGCACCCTGGAACATTCCCAGATGCTTCCAGAGAGCAGCTGCCCTATTTCAAGCCCAGACATGCTGAGGGCCGAGGAGCTCAACAACTTAGCATCCTCAAAAATCCACAGGGGAAGTTGTGGTCCAAAGTCATGGAGCCAGCAAGTAACAGAGCCAGGACTGGAACCCAGGTGTGTGTGATGGGGAGTCACGCGGTTTTCCCCCTTTATTCCCAGAAGTGCTATGGGCTCAGGTCACTCAGGTCATCTTTTCTTCTTCCTCTGTATCTAACACAGGCCTTATTGAAAATATCAGCCTCTCTCGACTACTGACAAATGGCTTGTGCTGACCCTTGGGTTGAGGATTCAAGGGAGTGTAGACACAGCTAGGACTGCCAAGGTCCATGCTTGGTAACAAAATCCACAAACTCAGGGAAACGGGGATAGGAATAGTTGATACACTGCCCTTCCTCACTAAGAAAGAATTCATCTTAGAGTTCTCTGTTAAACAAGAAAGTTTTATGCATGTTGTCCCCCATAGTACTTCAAAATGGTTTAGACTGACTGTAGAGAATTGACAATGTTCTAGGGGTTTCCCTAGCCTTGGATCACCCACCATGGCAAAGCCACAAGCCACAGCAGGGAAGGCAGGAGGCTCAGAATTTAAAAGATGTAGGTTCAGATTCAGCTCCTTCACTTACTAGCTTAGGCTCTTTAGGTGAATGACCTAAGCTCTTTGTGCTTCAGTTTCCTCAATGATAAACAGTAATAACGACAACAGTTCTTGGGGCGCCTGGCTGGCTCAGTCAGAGGAGCGTGCAACTCTTGATCTCAGTGTCATGAGTTCGAGCCCCACATCGGATGTAGAGATTACTTAAATAAATAAACTTAAAAGAAAAAAGGCAACAGTTCTTCCTTTTAGGGCTACTGTGCAGACTGGAGATAAAGTATGTAAAATGCCTACCCCAATGCTGCCAAAGAGTAGGTTCTTGATAAATGATGGGACTGAGTATTAAGCATCACATAGGTCAGTGCAGACACCAACAGACTCTTTCATGCAATTTCTCTTGTGAAAAACTAAAAAAGTCTCTCTTTTGTAGACAAGATAAAGTATATAGAGTATGAGGAAGTGTACATGGCTCCAAAGTGTCATCACTGTATCAGACTGGAGTTAAATGTCAAAACCCCCCTACCCAGCTGGCTTCTTCAAGACGCTCCAAACACAGGGGCAGCCACCAGAGAACGCACCACTCGCACTCATTAACTAAAGAGCCACTAAGCATCCATAGCAGCCCTAAGGATTTCCCCACCCGAGGATCTACCCAGGAGGGTGGCCAGGAGCCAGGCCCCCTGAGCATTTGTGAAAGCTGACTCCTCCGGCTCCTTCGGCCCTCACCTGCTACTCCACCGCTAAGTCCTGCCGATTTTACCCCTAACAGAGTTCTCGGAGCTGCCCACTTCTCTCCACCTCCACCATCATCAGCCTGCTCCAAGCTCTCACCTGGACCCCTCCAAAAGCCCCCTAGCTAGTGTCCCCACGCGACAGGCCAGTGCCAGTGGTGTCCTGGTACCAGCTCTCCTGAGATGGATTGTTAAATATTCAGGAATTCAGTGAGACCTGCTTATTAAATTGTCAGTGGCTTAAAACAAGCCCCAGTGAGGGTAGTTGCCCTGTGGAAACTGGTAAACACTACGAATCGGGGTGTTTTTCTCGGAGACGTTTTTCTCAGAGAGCCAATGTCCCAGCATACCACTGCCTGGGCCCCTCCAACAGCTTCCTGTTGCCCTTCAGATAAAAACAAAAACTCATCTCATTGTCACCTTCTACACCCCAGCCTGCCTTGCCCCTGGCTCCCCTCCTCCTCCCTTCTTCATGTGGGGCTCTCAGTCCCACCTGCTAGCCTAGATCTGCCCCCAGGGGCCATTCACAGGTTCTCTGAGTAGGCTGCTCCCTCTGCCTGGGTCCCTCCCCCCAACTTTCTCAGCCCGGCTAACTTCTACCAGTAACTCAGGTCTCTGCTTAAGCGCCACTTCCTCGAAGAAGCCTACCCCGCCCGCCCTGCTGACGGATCCCACTCTCTGGTAGAAGGTACCACTGTTCTGGGTCCCTCTCCTGTGTCACACTTACGATAGTTGGGAGACTACATTTATAATTATTGATCAACGGCTCTTTCCCTTTTCCAAAAAGATCTTTACAGAAATGAATGATTTGATGCACCCAAAAACACGTATAACATAAAGACAATTGCTATGGGGGGATTGAAAGAAAGCCACAGCCAGACAGGGCCCTGGCTGACCAGGAACTTAGAGCCTTGACAAGACACACTCCTACACACCGACAAAAAGGCAGTGTATGAAACATACAAAACGAGTGGAGCTGAAGGCATTCAAGGGGAGAACTAATTTCCACTGAATGAATGGGTCTGGGGCAGATTTGTGGAGGAGGTGGTCTGGAGCTGACTCTGGAGGAAAGGGCGGAATTACGTACAGCTGCCCAGGAGACAGACGCCTGTCCCAGAGAGCGCTCGGCCAACCAACTTGTTGGGAGCCAGGAGGAGGTGATGCGAGAAAGGCGGGGTAAGGCTGTGAAGAGTCCTCGAACAGCAGACTGAGGAGTTTGGCTTCGGCTTTTAAAAAACAAAGAACTTGGGGCGCCCGGATGGCTCAGCTGATTAAGCGTCATGGACTCACGGTTCGTGGGTTCGAGCCCCGCGTCGGGCTCTGTGCTGACAGCTCAGAGCCTGGAACCTGCTTCAGACTCTGTGTCTCCCTCTTTCTCTGCCCCTTTCCCCCTCTCTCTCTCAAAAATAAACATTAAAAATGTAAAAATTTAAAAATTATAATAAAAGATAAAAAACAGAGAACAATAAAAACAATTTAAAAAAGAACAACCATCAACAAAATGAAAAGGCAACCTAGAGACAAGATACTTGCCAATGATACACTCAGTAAGGGGTTAATACCCAAACTGTAAAAAGAACTTACACAACTCAACATCAAAAAGCCTAATGATCCCGTTAAAAAATGGGCAGAGGACTGGAAAAAAATTTTTCCAAAGAAGACATACAAATGGCCCACAGACGTATGAGAAGATGCTCAGCATAACTCATCATCGGGGAAATGCAAATCAAAACCACAATGAGATATCACCTCACATCTGTCAGAATGGCTAGTACCAAAAAGACAAGAAATAACAGGCGCTGGCAAAGATGTGGAAAAAGGGAACCCTCACGCACTGCTGATAGGAATGTAAATTGGTGCAGCCACTATGGGAAACAGTAGGGAGGTCCCTCAAAAACTTAAAAATTGGAGGGATGCCTGAGTGGCTCAGTGGGTTGAGCGTCCGACTTGGGCGCAGGTCATGATCTCATGGTTTGTGGGTTCGAGCCCTGTGTCAGGCTCTGTGCTGAATGCTTGCTCAGAGCCTGGAGTCTGTTTTGGATTCTGTGTCTTCTCTCTCTGCCCCTCCACCGCTCACGCTCTCTTACTCTGTCTCTCAAAAATAAATAAATGTTAAAAAATTAAGAAAAAAACCTTAAAAATGGAAATACACTATGATCCAGTAATTTTACTGCTACGTATTTAATCAAAGGAAACAAAAACACTAACAGATGCACCCCTATGTTTACTGCAGCATTATTTACAACAGCCAAGCCAGGGAAACAACCCGAATTTCCGCCAATAGATGAATGGATAAAGAATATTCCTCAGCCATAAAAAAGAATGAAATCTTGCCATTCATGACAACACGGATGGATGTAAAGGGCATCATGTTATGTGAAATAAGTTAGAAGAAAGAAATATCGTATGACTTCACCCCATGTGGAAACTAACCAAAACGAATGAACAAACAAAAAAAGGAGAAACAGACTCATAAATACTGAGAAGTGGTGGTTGCCAGAGGGGAGGGAGGGGGGACAGGTGAAATAGGTGTAGGGGATTAAGAGATACAAACTTTCAGTTGTACAATAAATAAGTCCTGGGGATGAAAAGTACAGCACTTTAAATCTATGGAGTCAATAATACTGCAATAACATTGTTTGGTGACAGATGGTAACTATATTTATCATGATGAGCACGGTATAATGCACATAATCATCAAATCACTTGTTATACACCTAAAACTAATATAACAATGTATGCCAACTCTACCTCAATTAAAAATTAAATAAAATAAAAATGAAAAAGAAATTAAGGTTTTTGAGCAGGGAAAGGAACTTGAAAGTAGTAATTTTAGAAGACTAAGCCATACACATACACAAACATTTACACATTTTCGGGCCCATTTCTAATAAGCCAGGAACAAATCCCATCTGACCATAGCTTTCCAAACTCACAGAGCAGATGGAGGCCATTTTGAGCTAGAGATGACAGACACAGGATGCATTTGGACAGAACCCCTTTTGAGGGAAACCAAATGTCTCTAGTTCAGCTGCTGCAAGATGTTTTCTGTTGTCAAGAATCCAAAAGCCTTGGCCTGTCTAGAGCAGCCCAGGTATATGCAGGGCCATAAACCAATCTGAGTCTTCTGCTAAGTCTTTTGAGTCTTAATGCTAAGTCCGTAGCTATACTCAGACCAGAATATATTTGAGCCAGTTGTGTTTAAATTTTTTTAAATTTATTTTTGAGAAAGAGAGATAGAGTACGAGCGGGGGAGGGGCAGAGGGAGACACAAAATCCAAAGCAGGCCCCGGGCTCTGAGCTGTCAGCACAGAACCCAACGCGGGGCTTGAACTCATGAACAATGAGATCATGACCTGAGTGGAAGTTGGATGCTTAACCAGACTGAGCCACCCAGGCGCCCCAAGCCAGTTGTGTTTCTAAGGCCCCCTCAGCCATAGGGTTTGCTGGAATTCTGGTTTCCTAGTTGAATGTGAGAATCACCACCTACAGAACTGTACTCTGCCCTCCAGCTCTGACTCCCACATTCCTCCGCGGATCATTTCATCCACTCAGAGCTGACGAGACTCAGGCAGGGTCTAGAATGTCTTCCAACTACTGATGAAGGACAGTGGCTATCTGGAATGGTGCTCTGACACGGCTGGCCAATAGCCTTGAGCCCCCTCCCCACCCCCCGCCGCCACCCCCTGCCCACTGGCTGCTGCAGCCGGCTCCTGGGAAGTGGTACACAATTTGCCATTCCCTCAGTCCAAAAAAGTGCTCTGTAGCCCCTGAGCAAAAAGCAGGTGCCCTCCTTCAAGGACTTCAGGGGTCTGGCTTTGGGGTCAGGAAGCTAATTTTAGCTTTCTGGTAACCGACGGTTCCCTAGAGCAGTGGTCTCTAAATTGGGTATATGTGCACCAAGAGTTACCCAGGACTGGAATCCAAAAACATAAAAAAGAAATTAAGCTTCTCTGATATTAACTTTATAGCACCGTCCTCAGATAATTTTTCAGAAGGTCACATACATGTCACGCACGCATGGCACTCTAAGTGTCCTGAGGAAAATGGGCATTCCATGGGCCGTGGCGGACAGGGGCCTAGGGAGACACGTGGCAGGTCACATGTGCCCCCGCTAAGAGTACATTATGGATTACACTACCCGATTTCAATAAAATGACTCGCATAAAATGGACAAGTGGCTGAAGAAATTCCTGTAGAGAGCCTCCTTCCGTACATGTAACATCAGCACAAGCCAACAGGAAGAGGGAAGAGCTAAACACTTCTGTGAGCAACTCATTTCAGACACATAAGGGATAAAAACAATAAGGACTGAATCAGATCTAAAAGGAAGTTAGTCCAAATAATTCAAAATTATAAAAATGACTTGAAATATGGATTCCCCTCCACTATCCCTAACAAAAATTCTTTCGTATGATCTGTGTATTGTGTGCTGTGCAGCACTGCATACAATACTGGGAAGACATCATAACTGGCACGCATTTAAAATGTTTTTAAATGAATTTTTTTCAACACTTCAGTATATTTCACTATGCTCATCCTTTTTTTCCTATTTTTGTATGTTTTAGAACATGTAATATATTAGTATGCAACATATCAGTACATGATAGTATAATGGCAGCACAAATTCTAACTTAAATATATATATATCTCTGAGGGGCGCCTGGGTGGCTCAGTGGGTTAAGCATCCCACTTAAGGAGTTCAAGCCCTGCCTCCAGCTCTGTGCTGACAGCTCAGAATCCAGAGCCTGCTTGGGATTCTGTGTCTCCCTCTCTCTCTGCCCCTCCCGTGCTTGTGCTATCTCTTTCTCTCTCGAAAACAAATATCAAAAAACTATAATAATAAAATAAAATATATATATTTGGAGCTGAAAACTTAAAATATGTTTACCATTTATTTGAGA
>NW_027531880.1:3317174-3318103 GCF_008692635.1 Crocuta crocuta
CCTGTCTTCCCCAGCTCCTACCGCTGCCGCCCCCTTGGTTCTTGCCAGCTGCAGAGTCCCTACCTGATTGTGCCATCGAATGACGTTTCCAAATCCCCCTGTCCCAAGTCGTTCTTTCATCTCCCAGGCCCCACAGGTCTGGGTTGGCAGAGAAGGTGACCAGCTCATACTGTGGCCGTGCTAACTCTGTAAAGCAATTTGGTGTGGGGGACAAAAGATTACGGTTAAGAAAAAAATGGAACTCAAGGAGATGGAGAAGGTAAGAGAAACCCTCGCCCTTCAACACGAGAGAAGAAAAACTGAGCTGGTTTTCATTTTGCAAATAAACCAGGTTGTCTGGCTTATTTTGGGGTTTTGGTGGCAAACTTTTGTCTTTCTCACTCTTCTCCCTCCCCCCACCTCGGCTGGTGTAGAAGGAGGCAGGGAGGAGAAGTCACTGGAAAGAGATGATACTCCGCACCCCCTGACCTCGAAAGGGCATCCCAGCGGGGACTCCAGCAAGGGGCGCCCCGCCCCGCGCGCATTCTGCCCAAGGTGGCTGGGGCAGAATCTGTTGCTGTTTCCCCACGGTCACGTGTTGTCTTCACTTAGTCCAAATGAATCACGGCTCTCTCCCAAAGCCACCCACCTCGAAGCGGCCACCTGGAACCACCCAGGCCGGGCTGCTCCGGGCCTCCCAAGTCCAACCCGCACAAGAAATGGCTTCTACGACCGGAAAACCCCAACTTATAAACTCGATAGAAGTTTCTTCAGCAGCCTCAAGTGAAGAGGGAGGTGCCAGCTCGCCCGTTGCAGAGGAGACGCAGGGTCTGCAGGTGGCACCAGGGGTCCCCGCGGCCGCCCGAGGGACTCACCTGTCGTCAGGGACGCGGGGCAGGGGAGCCGCTCCCAGGGGCGGGGGAGGAGGGGGCTGGGGTGGCAGAGCCGGG
>NW_027531880.1:3318349-3370596 GCF_008692635.1 Crocuta crocuta
TATGGCAAAACCGGGGGCTCTGGCACCTCCCCGAAGACATTAAAATGCGGGAATCTTAAACCTGCCAGCCCAGCGCGACTTCCTCAAACACTTCCTGCTCTGACGTCATGGAGCACGTGGGCTGCGGCCCGCCCTTAAAGGGGCCGCGGGGGGCGCCAGCCCAGGCCACGCCCCTTGCCTGCCACCTTAGGCCGCGCCACCCGACGGGACCCCCAGGCCCTGGCCCGGGTGACCCGGGAGGGAGGGGGGAGGCAGTGTGTGGCTTCTAGACAGCCCCGGTCGGTCATGGACAGGCTGTGCTTCTTGAGATAAAAGAGCGGCCCTGAGATGAACCCGAATACGCCCGCGCTGTCTTCAGAGAGCGACTTTAACCTGAAGCGGTTTCTGGGACAGGGGAGATGGGGATTTCCTCACTGGAGCCCCCCTGGGGTGAACTTGACTGGCTTCCTAGACTTTTAACTAGGTGGAATTTCCCGCGCCCCCGCCTGGATTGATTTAGAGACTGTTTACAAGAATTGCCTCGGGCCTCCTCTCCTCGGGCTGCATCCCCCTTATCGGGAGGATTTCTGGCTCAGTATCAAGAATGATAAATCTTGACAGCCCCCACCCGCTTAAAAACAAAATAAAGAAAAAGGGGGAAACATCTAGTAGGGTTCATATGAAACTGCAGTTTCAGCCGCAGTGATGTAGGGGAATTGAGAGAGAAGCTCCCAGCCCTGAGGTTCACCGTTCAACTTCTACCTACTTGACGTAAGAAGGTCTTTGCTATTGAGTTTCTTGGTTCGGCGGCATTGTATTATCACACAAAGGTGTGTGTGTGTGTGTGTGTGTGTGTGTGTGTGTGTGTGTGTGTGTGTTGGTTAGATTTACTCAAGCAGGAAAAAAAGTATTAAAGGAAACATGAAGATAATAGCTCGCATTTATAGAGTGCTTACTAAGTGCCAGGCAGCATCTAAACTCTTAGAACTTCTCCTTCAGTCCTCAAGGCAACCTACAAATCGGACAGTAACTGCATTATTGTGAAGCCCGTTGCACAGAAGAGAAAACTGATGCATGGAGAGGAAAATATGTCAAAGTCCCTGTCCAGTAAGTGGATGAACTGATAGTCCAACCCAAGCAGCTGGTTCTTGGGCCCAAGCTCTTATTATTTGGTTAAAAGGAGCATACTAAGAAATGCAAAAGGAGGCAAACTGGGTTTTGAATCCTAACACACTGCTATTGATTATTTTGAGGCTTTAGGGCCAATTACTTAACCACGCCAAGCATGGGGTGGTAACTTAACCACTCTTCTTTAAAACCTGGACAACATTGGGTCAAATCACATGAAATTGTCATTTTTTAAAAAATAAAACAAACACAGTTGTGGGGCACCTGGATGGCTCAGTTGGTTAAGCATCTGACTTTTTGGTTTCAGCTCAGGTCATGATTTGGGGGTTTGTGAGTTTGAGCCTGGTGTCAGGCTCCATGCTGACAGCATAGAGCCTGCTTGGGATTCTACCTCTCCCTTTCTCTCTGCCCCTCCCTAACTCTCTCTCAATCAAAACAATAAACTATTTAATTTTTGTAATGTTAATGTTTATTTTTGAGAGAGAGACAGAGTATTTATTTTGAGAGGTGCCTGGGTGACTCTGTTGGTTGAGGGTCCGACTTCCGCTCAGGTCATGATCTCACAGTCCACGAATTCGAGCCCCATATCGGGCTCTGTGCTGACAGCTCAGAACATGGAGCCTGCTGCGGATTCTGTGTGTGTGTGGCTCGCTCTCTGCCCCTCCCCCACTTACGCTTTATCTGTCTCTCTCTCTCAAAAATAAACAAACATTAAAAAAAATTAAAACAAACAAAAACCAAAACAGTTGAAACAGCAACAAACATAAGTGGTTCCATCCAGTTCAGCCTGAGTCACTGGAGGACAGGAGGGCACACAAGTCACAGGAAGGGATCAGCAGGGTCATTGCAGACAGAGGAGTATAGCAATAGTTATGCCTGACACAGAGGACACTTGTGACTGCACGGAGCCCGAGGCTGAAGTTAACTTTTAGGGGCATGTGTCAACCCAAACAGATGGGATGGGTCTTAGGTACCCAGGGCCACCGGGTATTTCTCGATTTACCCCATTCTCACTGCTAATTAGCACATTGGGTTTCAAAGCAAGAAGAGAAATGAACATGAGTAAATAGTTATAAAGCATTCCAAGCGCAATAGAAGTTTTTACTTAGTACATAAAACATGTATTGAGCACCTAGATGAGCTGGCCCTATTTCCTATATGACATCATAAAATAATTTCTCTTCTGTCATGTCACTTCTGCAAATCACTGTCCCTGAGAAACTTAGATATCCACAGATCTGCCAAAAATTTATTCTGCACCCTTATAATTTCAGAGTGCTGGGGGCACCTGGCTGGCTCAGTCAGTGGAGCGTGAGACTCTTGATCTCGGGGTTGTGAGTTCAGGCCCCACATTGGGTGTAGAGATTACATAAAAACAAAATCTTTAAAAAAAAAAAAGTTCTCAGTTACTCAGCTCAAAATAACTTGGTTTTCTTTCTTTCTTTTTTTTTAAATGTTTATTTATTTTTGAGAGAGAGAGAGAGAGACAGAGACAGAGTGTGAGTGGGGGAGGGGCACAAAGAGCGGGAGATACAGAATCCAGAGCAGGTTCCAGGCTCTGAGCTCTCAGCACAGCACAGAGCCTGATGCAGGTGTTGAACACATGAACCACAAGATCATGACCTGAGCCAAAGTCAGACACTTAGCTGACTGAGCCACCTGGGCACCCCAATAACTTGGTTTTCAACGGAATATAAATCTCTCTGGTAAGATCACATATATTTAGATTTTTAAACATTTGATGATGGCCCAGAAAGAGGGCCTCCAGATTTTATCATATCCCACGATATTTATCATCTTAAGCCCTGTTTTCCTTCCAGATAAGACGTGTCCACTGCCTACATCTGTTCTCTATCCTGCTCTAGACAGACATGAGCAAACTGTTTATAAAAAATATTTTCAGATGCAGCAAAGAAAAATATTCCTTTTTCTTACTGCTTTGGGGTTAATGCGCTTTTAGCTGGGACTACAGGGTAATCGAGAAACATGGAGCAGCCTGAATGCCTCACACAGTCCCCGGGCACCACAAACACAGGGATATAAGCAACATAACTCTCAGCAGAGGCACCTAGAATCTTACTGAGGACTACAGACCCACAGAGAGCCATTAAGTAAGTGATGAGTAATTAGGACCAGGCAATAAAAAAATCTGTGCTAATTTGTTCTCTGTGGAGGCAGTACAGTACTAGTGATAAGGATACACATTCTAAGGGATTTATTTTAAAATAAATTCTTCTTCCGAGGGTAAGTCAAAGATAACTATCTTCTTACGCAGTCTTTTTGTGTAATCAGTTGAGAAAACTCTGCTCTCTCACCGAATAGCAGGCAGGCTAAGCAGTACTGAGCTCTTTTGAATGAGGAAAGAATAGTTCTCTGAACAACCTGGGAGCTGAGTCATTTTAAGAGAAGCCAGCTTAACTGATAGGAAGGTAATAAAACAGACCACTCAGAATGAGAAGGATTTCCCCAGCCCCCCAGAGAGTCTCAGCTGTTCAGTGATTTCAGCAACTCTCATTATCTCTCCAATTTTGTTTTACCCCAGCCCTGCAGAGAGAAGACTCTGCAAGTCAGGACTTGCCCCTTCAACAAACAAAAATTCTGCCTGATAAGTTGGAAAACTCGTTAGTTGGAAGACATGAAGAAACCGCTCTTCTAGGGGAGTTGGTGGGAGATGGGGGTGGACTGGTGGAGACGTCAGCCAAGACCCCTCGAGGATCCGCTCAGAGCTAGCTGCAGAAGAAGGAAAACGAAAATGTGGCTAACTTCCATCTCTGTGAATGAGATCTGGGCCAAGAGTGAAACTTCAGAGAAGCAGCTCCTGCCAGGCCACTGTGCCTGAAATCTTGCGTGAAGCACCGAAAACAAAGGATTTAGGGCACTGAGTCACCCTTTCTGGAGGAAGATAGCTTGAGGGAGGAAAACACTTTGCATGTTCCCTTCACTTTTACACATGCATATTTTTATTCCAGTAAATCAAGTTAAAGAGGAAGAAGTAACTAAAGGACGGCTGCCCACCCCCTTGGCAATGACAGCAGGGAAACCGTGAATATGTGCTGGGTGTGTGTGTTTATAGCACCTAACGGGTCTGTTTCTTCTCTCACTTTCATTCGAAGCTTTTACTCGGTGGAAGCAGAGATTTGGTTCACTGCTACATTCCCACATTCCCAACTCCTGTACATGATAGAGATGTAACTCAGTGTAAATTTACTGGCTGGCTGACCGAATGAATGAACGAATCGACCAATGTAAAGATGCTGTGTGCTTTAGTACTTGGTTATACAGGGTGTCTGGAGTCTGAGAGACACGGTTCTTTCTTTTGTTTTTAATGTTTCCTTATTTTTGAGAGAGAAGGAGAGACAGAGAGCCTGTGTGAGATGGAGGAGGGGCAGAAAGAAGACAGGGGATCCAAAGCGGGCCCCACGCTGACAGTGGAGATCCCCATATGAGGCTCAAACTCAAGAACCATGAGATCATGACCCGAGCTGGAGTCATGTACTTAATCGACTGAGCCACCCAGGCACCCCTGAGAGATGTGGGTTCTAATGGTGGCTCTGCGTTTTCTTGGCTTTGAGGACTCAGGCAGTTTATTAAACCTCAATGCACCTCAGTTTTCTCATCTGTAAAATGGGGGATGATAAAACTTACTCCTTATGGTTCTAAGGTATAAGTGACATTATTTACACAAAGTGTCTAGTATAGAGCTTTGCGCTTATTAAGCCTTCTGAGTAGTAATTATTAATGCTGATGTTTTTAAAATGCAATATTCCTGAAGTCGGCTGAGGTCCCTGTCTTCTGTGGTTCAAAATGAAAGGGTTTCAAACCCCTCTGTGCACCTTACAGTGAAAGGTTTTGAATCCTTGCACCTTTCGCATCTCTCCAGGAATTCGGTGTAAGAGGTGGTGGTGTGTGATTTTGGGTGAAGAGGGTGGCATGTTTCTTAGTTAACCTCAGATTCTGATCTCCTACTTTTGTAAACTTCTTTTTTTTTTTAATGTTTTATTTATTTTTGAGAGAGAGAGACAGCATGAGCAGGAGAGGGTCAGAGAGAGAGGGAGACACAGGATCTGAAGACAGGCTCCAGGCTCTGAGCTGTCAGCACAGAGCCTGACAGGGCTTGAACCAGCGAACTGTGAGATCATGACCTGAGCCGAAGTCGGACACTCAACCGACTGAGCCACCCAGGCGCCCCTGTAAAATTCTTAATCACCCTTTTAAAATACGTCCTCGGGGGTGCCTGGATGGCTGTCAGTTAAATGTCTGACTTTGCCTCAGGTCATGATCTTGTGGTTCATGAGTTCAAGCCCCACTTTGGGCTCTGCGAGGACCCTGTAGAGCTTTTTTTTTTTTCTTCCCAGGAATGTCTCACAGATCAGCAGAATATACCTCTGTGAAGACAGAAGCTAAAATAATGCTAACTGTGAATTGCCTCTTCTTCTCATGCAAATCCATAAATTGCCACCAATCGACAGAGGGGAGCTCAATGAGAAGATTGTAGAGCTTATTTTGGATTCTCTGCCCCTCCCCCACTCTCTCTCTCTTTCTCTCTCTCAATAAATAAATAAACTTTAACAAAATAAAGAGGGGTGCCTGAGTTACTCAGTGGGTCAAGCATCTGACTTGGGTCAGTTCATGATGTTACGGTTTCTGGTTTCTAGCTCCACGTCAGGCGCTATGGTGACAGCTCATAGCCTGGTGCCTGCTTCAGATTCCGTGTCTCCTTCTCTCTCTGCCCCCTCCCACTCTCTGTTTCTCTCTCTCTCTCTCTCTCTCAAAAATAAATAAACATTTAAAAAATTTTAATAAATAAACAAAAATAAAATATGTCCTCCTCTCTACCATAAATGGAGATTTCATCCCTACCCCTTTAGTCTAGTCGTTCAGAGTTCTGCTAATCTGTTTTAGAGAGTTCAGCTTTTTTTTAATTTAATGTTTATTTGTTTTTGAGAGAGAGACAGACAGAGCATGAGCAGGAGAGGGGCAGAGAGAGAGGGAGGCACAGACTCCGAATCAGGCTCTAGCTCTGAGCTGTCAGCACAGAGCCCAATGTGGGGCTGGAACCCACTAACTGTGAGATCCTGACCTGAGCCAAAGTCAGATGTTTAACCGACTGAGCCACCCAGGGGTCCCTAGCGAGTTCAGCTTTTCATGGAACATGTTACAAAAGAGATCTAATCATAAAGACCAAAGTCATCATTGGACTCCTCCTTGCTTCTTTCTTTGCTTTCAGGCTCTTCTGTGCTGAGGCAGCAGCCGTGGTGGTGGTTGGCCCTCCTCCTGGGGCAGAGCACAGGCTCCTACACTGTAGCTCCAAGTTCCTGATATTGACCTTGGCCAAGAAGAGCAGATATTTGGTAATAAGAGGTTTATCCTCCCATCCAGATAGGTCATTCAGATAAAAGTTGTCTCTGGTACTAGCACTCTCTCTGAGCCATACTTCCCCATCTAAATTCTTTTAGGTGGTTAAGAGGGAGGTCGAAGTTTTTCTTGAGTCTGCTGGGTCTCGATGGCCTTCACCTCCAAATAGTCCACAACCAAAGTGGCATAATTTGGGGCTACATATTCCAATCCCCGTTAAGGGCTGAGTAGACGTAGGCGAGCTCAGAGTGAGGCCATGGTGCCGGTAAGTGCCAGGCCAGTGGGTGCCTGCCATGGTGCTAGTTAGTTGCCATATCAGGTAAGGGCCTTCCTCCAGCTCAGCCTTCCTTGGAAGGACTGAGCACCTTACCACAGCTACAGAAATATTTAACACAATATTAGTTTACTGTTTGTTGCCCACCTCCTGGTGGCAGCTTCCTGCCTGCCTATTCCGGGCCCCACATTGCCTGCTACAGGCCACAACAGCTACAACATCGTCATCATAACAGCAAACATTTGTGACTGCATGGTGGGTGCTCTATCATTCTTTCTGTATTGGAAGAATGTAATCAGTTTATGGATCATTTTGCCATCGTGGGCTTGTGAATCCTGGTCTTTGCCCAGGCCTGGAAAAGGCCTGGAAGTCAGCCCTTTTCTTCAAATTCACCCCGATGATCATTCACAGGAAGACTTGGTATTTCACAGATTTCACCAAAGGTCTGGCAAGATGGAAAGACCTACATCACGGTGCCGCAACAATTTGAAATTAAACATCAGACAATTTCTCTTTAGAAGTTCTCATTTCTTTTTTTTTTTTTAATTTTTTTAATGTTAACTTACTTTTGAGACAGAGAGAGACAGAGCATGAGCAGGGGAGGGGGGGAGAGAGACAGAGAGACAGAGAGACAGACAGAGAGAGAGAGAGAGAGAGACCGAATCTGAAGCAGGTTCCAGACTCTGAGCTGTCAGCACATAGCCCAACACAGGGCTCGAACCCACAAACCCTGAGATCATGACCTGAGCCAAAGTCGGACACTTAACCGACTGAGCCACCCAGGCACCCCTAGAAGTTCCCATTTCTACCACATGAGTTTCAGCCCCTGCCAACCCTCCCCACTCCCAGCTTCCCAGACCTCTTGTTCTTGATCAAAGAACAGATCCCTCCTGCTTTTTCAGGCAGAGCAATCAGCTTTCCTCAGCCACAAGCCCAGACCTCAGCTGGGTCCTGAACCGGAGCTTGCAGCCAGGGGCTGTGAGATTCCCAGCACAGCCTCTGCCTTCCATTATGGCTCCCACTGCCTTAGGCTGCAGCCCAAAGCCTTTCCTGAGTTCCTGCTGGGGCCACATCCACCAGCTCACAAGCTGCGGCTTCTCAGGCTGACATGACCCATTCTAGACTCTCTGCGACCCCTTGAAGGCCTCCCCTTGGCATGGGCAAGTTTTGAGCTCATGGGCCATCTGCGCTACGTCTAATTTCTTCTTGTGTCCCTGCCCAGCCACTGTAAGAAAAAGGGACCTATAGTGACTTGCTAGGACTCGTGTCTTCCCTTAGAAGACAGAAACGCCCACCTGAATCAATTCACACCGGTCCAGTGGGCAGGTCTGCAAAGTGGGCAAAAATGGAATGATTCCTTGGGGAGAAAGAACAATAGACTCCTACTCATTTTATTTTCAGAGGATGTCATACAATTTAAATACATAGACAATGTCTCTACTTCATTTTGGTCCTTTTAAAAACTCAGGTTTATAAAGATATAAAATTTTACATAATAAAATTTACATAATTTTAATGGGTTATTTTACAATTGTATGTAGCCTCGTAACTATTGTTAAGAATCGCCCCATAGAACATGTCTATCACCCCATACTCCCTCACCATAAACCCCCTCCCCCAGCCCCCGGCAGTTTTGCAGTTTGGCCCATTTTACTTTAACTTCTTAGTAACCATTTCTAGAGAACTGCTAAGGTGTGGCCAGACCGCTGGGTTGGCTGGATTTCTCATGACAAAGAGTCAGAGGCTAGAGATGACCAAACAACTGACCCGACAGGGAAGGGCTTCAGAATAATGCGAGGCTGAGCTAGCCCAGGCGGGAAGGACTGCCACTCACTGAGCCTGCAGTGTTTCTGCCAAGAATGAGGAACAGAGAGGAAAGGGAAAAGACAGTGCACAGTCTAGGGTGGGGAAGAAGGCCACACAGCAGGCCGAGATGGGAACTTTAAATACAGGCAAGGCTGTGTTGCAATTCAACTGTCAGACCCAAATCCATCGTGAGCCCGCGCTGCCCTCGGCACTTCCTCTTGTCAGGGCTCTGTCCCACCTACCTGCGGGTCCCAACTTCTCCTTTCTGCGGGGAGGCTGTGGGCCACTCAGGGCTGCCAGATCACCCAATAGGTAAATTGGATCTCGGTCCACTGGCCACCACCCCTTCCCAGATCCGGCGCTGGGGGGCGCTGTCTCAGTGCACCCAGCTCCTTTCTCGGTCTCCACCAAGTTCAGACCCTTGTCTATCAGTGGGGCCCTTTGCTGGAGCATTTGATTTTTAACTGGAAGAAGGAAAAGAAGGAAGTAAATTAACACGTATTGAACATCTTTTACCAGACGAAAGGAAAAATTCAAACAAATAGATGCAAAATTAAAAGTAAAAACTTCTCTCTCCGGGTCTTGATTTCTAGCCTGTCCCCCAAGAGCTGACATTGTCAAACATTTCTAGTATGTCCTTTGCAGGGGGAAAGGGAGGGGATTGTTTAAAAGCGACATAATGTAGACGTGGCTCTGCACCTTCCTCTTATCACCATATAATTCATCTTGGAGTGTTTTCCATGCCAGCATGCATATTAATTTTGGTATAATTTCAAACTTAAAGAAAACCTGCAAGAATAATAGACAGAACTCATGACGCAGATTCACCAATTATTTACATTTCACCCTTTTACCGAATCATTTTCTCTGTATCTATCTATTCATTTACATATTATTTTTCCTGAGCCATTTTATTTTTTTTAATTTTTTAATCTTTATTTATTTTAGGGAGAGAGTGGGAGACAGAGTGTGAAGGGGGGGAACGTCAAGGAGAGGGAGATACAGAATCTGAAGCAGGCTCCAGGCTCTCAGCTGTCAGCACAGAGCGTGACGCGGGGCTCGAACTCACGAACCAGGAGGTCATGACCTGAGCTGAAGTCGGGCGCTTAACGGACTGAGCCACCCAGGTGCCCCCTGAGCCATTTCAAAGTATGCTGGAGACATTGTACCCCTACCCCTAATTTCCTCAGTGTGTATTTGCTAAGAATAGGACTTTCTTTGATATAACCACAGTTCAATTGTTACAATCAGGAGACTGAACACTGATAAAAAATTGATTCACAGTCTGCACTTAAATTCTGTCGGTTGTTCCAGTAGTACTCTTTTTAGCTATTTTCCCCCAGTCCAGGACTCAATCTAGGGTCAAATACTGCATTTGATTTCCTATCCCTTAGTCTCCTTTATTCTGGAAAGTTTCCCCAGCCTTTCTTTGTATTCCTTCATTTTAACATTTTTGTAGAATATGGGTTTGTCCGATGTGATGTTGGGTCTGTTTCAGAGTAGTGCCTCGGGGGGCACACGATGTCATTGCATCGCACCCATTTCTGGTGCCCTTGACTTTGATCACTTGGTTAAGGCGAGATCTGCCAGATTTGTACCCTTGAAAAGTTACTATTTTCCCTTTGTAATTAAGATGATTTATGTAAATGTCCAGTTCTTCATCAATCTTTCGTCCATTCAATTCAGCATCCCTGGGTGATTTTCTTATGGTTGGAACTCCACAGTAAAGAAGCAGACTTTTTTAGCTGACGTTCTACTATTAAAAAAAAAAAAAAAAGCTTTCCTTTCTCTGCGATTTATTTATTTGTGTGTCAGTTTATATTGGTGTAAACTCTTAGATTCTTACATTATTCAATGAGTTATAATCCAATGCCATTATTTTTACTTATTTTGATGCTCAGATGATCCTAGATGGTCAGTGAAAGCCACTTGAAATTTAAATGTCCTTTTGATATGTCCCTGTCATTCTTTGGGCTCTTCTTTACATCCTGGTGTAACAGGATGTTTTACGCTTTCTATGTGACAGCCGTGCAATCAGCCTTTCCTCCCGGAAGTCCTGGCCCCTTTTAGCGGAGAATGAGGTTTGGACACCAAGGGCATGCTGCTAGCAGCTCATACATTTTCACCTAATTGACTTATCAGCCAGGTATTATTCTATGGTATGTATGTAACATGATTTATAGAACTAGTCACCTTCAATGGACATTTGGAGTGCTACCAGTTTTTTGCTAATACAAAAGTGTGCTGTTGTAAATGTTCTTGCACGTATATCTTGGCTTACATTTGGGAATATGTTTGCAGAGCAAATTTCTTTTTTTTTTTAATGTTTATTCATTTTTGACAGACAGAGAGAGAGAGAGAGAGAGAGAGAGAGGTGGAGGGACAGCAAGAGAGGGAGACACAGAGTCTGAAACAGGCTCCAGGCTCTGAACTGTCAGCACAGAGCCCAACAGGGGACTCAAACCCACGAACCGTGACATCATGACCTGAGCCGAAGTCGGACACTTAACCAACTGAGCTACCCAGGGTCCACTGTAGAGCAAATTGCCAGCAGTGAAAAGCTGGAACAAGTTTATACACTCAAAAATATGATATATTTCCAATTTTTCCTCAAAACGATTAGAAAGTTACACTGATTCACAAGTACTCCCATCATGGGGGTATGGGAATGTTCACTAATACAAATCTTACTAACTGTAAATACTACCAAATTTTTAAAATTTTGCCAATTTGATTAAGGTTTTTTGAGTTTCAAGTGATGTTGAATATATTCCATTGGTTTATTGATCATGTATATTTCATACCTCCTGGGTACATGTCTTCTCATAAGTTTATATTTTCTTTATTCTTATTGATATGTATGCCTTTCCTATAAATTGAGAAAATTAGTGTTTTGACAAAATTTTTCCCAACTTATTTTCTGATACTGCTTCATGTGATTTTTTGTTGTTGTGAAAAACTTTTAAGCATTTGCTTTACCCAATTTTCTAATGTTTTATGGCTTCTGGGCTCTATCTTCTGATTAGACAACCCTTCCCTACTGCAAAGTTATAAATAAAATCAAATTTTCTCTCTATACTTTTGTATTTTGTTTCTTTCTGGTTTTTTCAGGGTTAACAATCCATTTTTTTTTAATTTTTTAAATGTTTTATTTATTTCTGAGAGAGAGAGAGAGACAGCATGAGCAGGGGAGGGTCAGAGAGAGAGGGAGACACAGAATCTGAAACAGGCTCCAGGCTCCGAGCTGGCTGTCAGCACAGAGTGCGACACGGGGCTCGAACCCAGAAGCTGTGAGATCATGACCTGAGCCGAAGTCAGACGCGCAACTGACTGAGCCACCCAGGCACCCCAACAATCTGGTTTTTTTTAAGTTTATTTATTTATTATGAGAGAGAGAGAAGGGAAGGATTGGAGAGAGAAGGAGAGAGCGAGACTTCCAGGCAGGCTTCTGCGCTGTCAAGTGCGGAGCCTGACACGGGTCTCAAACTCACAAACTGTGAGATCATGACCTGAGCCAGACGCTTAACTGACTGAGCCACCCAGGGGCCCCTAGGGTTAAAGATCCATTTAGAAGTTCTTTCTGTATGAAGAATAAGGTAGGGATTCAGCACTATTTTCCTCCCCCAAGGAGCTAGCTTATTGTTCCAGCCATTTATTTAAAATCCATCTTATATCTCACTCCATTGAAATGCCACCTTTATCAATCTCATTTGTTTTGAGTCTATTTCTGAACTCTATCTTGTTCAGTTCAGCTCTCTCTTATTCTCTGGGGTGGGGTGGGGTGGGGAGAAAGATTGCAATTATTGTAGCTTCATAAAATGTTTTAATACATGAAAGTAATGAATGGAAAAGATGACACATAAAAGATAATAAATACATGAAAATATTTCTCCAATCATTGCTACTGAGGAAATGGAACAGGGATGAAACAGCTTGCCCCAGACTACAGGGGGGTAAGAGCACGCCTGCATTCCCCCTGCGCCAGCCTCTCCATTTCTCTTCAGGGCCTGTGTGGAATGCGCTGCCTTACAGCAGGATCTAGTAGGTTCTGACATCTCACTAGGATTTCAGAAGGGTTGTGATCGCTGCTGCCTGCCCTGTGCCTGTCCCCCCAAACAACAAAAGTCTTGCGGTTAATCTTAGTCCCAGCTAATGGAGATATTCCTCGATCTATGTAATAGATGTTTTTGAAAGGTTGTATTAACCAATTTTTATAAAGTGAATCCTGTTTCATATGAACCAGAAAGAGTCTCTGTTGAAAAGAACTCTTTAAACATCTTCTAGTAGAGAAGAGTCTTTTTGCAACTGTAAAATTTGCTCCTTCCTGGGGAGGGATCTCCCGATCAGATGAGGGGGCCACCAAATGTGGGGTGACCTGATTGGGTGGAGGCTGGAGGTGTGGGAAGTGAAAGGATTCACCCAACACAGAACAAAGGAGATAGAAGTTTACTGAGTATGGTGGGCAGGAAAGCATGAGAGAGAGATCTGTCATGAGGCAGTGATGGGGGGCTGTAGTTGGAGGGGGAAGGTGAGGAAGTATGGGAACGTACGGAATTTTCCTTTTTTGGTGCCTGTGTCCAGGTATAAATAACCCATGGGTCAGCTAGGGCTTATGGATATTTTGAAGTGGGTCACCTCACGGGACTATCTGTACTCGTCCAGGGGGTTGGAGGTCACTGTGGGCCCTTCTGTCTTACTCAGATTTCTACTCTTCGACTTGGTTACCTAAAAGCGGCCTCCACACTAATCTGTTTTGTGATTCATATTTGGGGAGGATGTCTGGGTCTCTTAAGACCCAGAGGCATCTCCACACCGTTACAGTCCAATCACATCATGGCCAATGTGTGGTAAGACCAAAGATATCTGTGAAGGAAGCAATAAGGTATATAGATCAGAGCTTCTGGGGAACACTCTCCTTATTTCACCAGCACCTGATAGTCACTGAACACTTGTCCGGCAAAAATGACCGGCAGGACAAATGATGGTATCAATGGTCTAAAGAACCAGTTAGGAAACTTGCAATTGCTATGATAGGGACAGCCATAGGGCTAAAAAAAAAAAACTGCAGGAGAAACCGTTTTCCACTGGCTCTCCTCACAGAGATGCTGTGGGTTTCAGCAACAAGATCAACAAAATATCTCTTGCACTAAGATGTTTATTGGTATTGCAGAGCTTGGATTTAGTGAGCATCACTCACTCCGTGGTGGGTCTGTGCAAGGGAATTTTTATAAATCTGTATGTGTATAAACTGGATCCTCATACATCAACTTCATTACATACACTTTTCCTATTTAAATGCATTTTTAAAATGCAAGACAATTTTGGGGGGGAAATCAGAGCGATAGAGCAATGTATAGTATGGAAAGTGAAAACCCACAGAGATACTCTTCTGCAATCTTGTTCTACTTAATACTATGTCTTGAAACTATATCTCTGTCTATTCTTGTTCTTTTTAATAGCAGCTGCATATCCTGTCCGATGGATGTATCACTTCTTAACCATTTCCCCACTGTTGGCTGTTCGAAATGCCCGCCGTTACACACACTGCAGTAAGCATCCCTGTGTGTGTATCTTTGCACACAGGTCAAGAGTTTCATAAAATCCCTAGAAGTGGAATTGTGAGTTCACAAAGTATGCAGACATAAATGTTGTAATAGTTACTGCCAAATTGCTTTCCAAAGTGTTTATGTTTCCAAGCATTTTCTGTATGAGGCTCTTATGTCTGGTAAACTAAGGGATATCTTTCCCCTTCAGTCTGAGTCTTTCATTCCCTTGTGATCACAGCAAGATGAAACTACAGGATCCTGGAGACAGGATCTCACTCTTTATTTTGTGTCAGACGCTTAGCAGGTGGTGTGCAGATAAAGCCTCCACTGCTCTCTGCCTGCCCGTGTGACTGTCAACCACCCAACGGTTTCTCCGCCCCAGAGCCGGGTGGCCCCTGGGCGCTGCTGACAGGTGCCCAGCGACCTGACCTGCTGCTGAACCTTGGTGCACACAGTCAGTTGGAGGTATGGAGGGGATGAGGTTTCTTGACCTGCATTGCTGCTTTCCTCAGCTCAGAAGTTGCAGACCTCTGGTGTCATCCAATCCCAATGCTCTCACTTCTTTGGGGGGGAGGAGGGGAAAACAGAGAGCTATTTCTCACGTGCGGAGAATTGTAAGAAGTGTGATTTCTAAACAAATGCTTAAGAGCCCCTTTAGACCAGGGCTTTGTCGATGTTCTTTAATCATCCCCTAAGTTGCAGATATACCCTTGGTCTGGGAAAAGGCACACAGACCTTGATATGGCTGGCTTAGGAAAACAGACAGACCACAGCCTGTGTATCCCCACTGACTGCCATTCAGAGGGCAAGTTCATTTGTAGGAGATTTTACTGAGACCTTCCTATGTATTGCTAGAGTGATCAGTATGCCAATCACTGTCTGAACCCAGGTCTTGATAATTCAAAAGCCTGCGCTAGGGAGTGGGCAGTCTTTTCAACAAATGGTCTGAGAAAAATTGGATATCCACACACAAAAGAATGAAATTGGATCCTTACCTTGTACCACATACAAAAATTAACTGAAAGTGGATCATATACAACCCTATAGCAAAAATAAAAACAAAAACCCAAATAATCAAAATTAAAAATGGGCAAAGGACCCGAGCTGACATTTTTCCAAAGAAGACATACAAATGGCCAAGAAGTACATTGAAAAGTGCTCAACAACTAATCATTAGAGAAATGCAAGTCAAAACCACAATGAGATCCCACCTTACATCTATTAAAAGATGGTTACTGTAAACAAAAACCCACAGAAAAACATCAAAAAATAACAAATGTTGGTGAGGATGTGGAAAAATTAGAACCTTTGTACACCGTTGGTGAGAATGTAAAGCTGTGGAGTGTCTATGGAAAACAGTATGGTAGTTCCTCAAAAAATTAAATATAGAATTACGATATGGTCCAGCCATCCTACCTCTGGATACATACCCCAAGCACTTGAAAGCAGAGACTTGAAGAGTATTTGTACACCTATGTTCATAGCAGCATTATGTGCAATATGCAAAAGATCGAAGCAACCCAAATGTCCATTGACAAATGAGTGGATGAATAAAAGTGCTACCTAAACACGATGGAATGTTATTCACCCTTAAAAAAGAAAGGAAAGTCTGACACATGTTACAACATGGATGAGCCTTGAGAACATTATGCCGAGTGAAATAAGCCAGTCACAAAAAGACAAACACTGTATGACTCCACTTCTATGAGGTAGCTAGAGTAGTTAAAGTCATAAAAACAGAGTAGAATGGTGGTTGCCAGGGGCTGAAGAAAGGGAAAGTGGGGAGTCATTGTTTAACGAATACAGGGTTTTTGTTTTGCAAGTTGAAAAGAGTCCTGCAGAAGTGTGTTGGTGATGGTCGCCCAGCAATGTGAATATATTTAATTCCACTGAACTGTACATTTTTTTAAAAAGTTTTTTAATGTTTTATTTATTTCTGAGAGAGAGAGAGAGAGAGAGAGACTCCTTAAAAATAAAATCTTAAAAATATAAAAATAGGAGAGCCTGGGTGGCTCAGTTGGTTACATGTCCGACTTCGGCTTAGGTCACGATCTAGTGGTTTACGTATTCGAGCCCCATGCCAGGCTCTGTGCTGACAGCTTAGAGCCTGGAGCCTGCTTCTGTGTGTGTCTCTTTCTCTGCCCCTCCCCTGCTCATACTCTCTCTCTCTCTCAAAAATAAATAAAACATTTAAAAAATAAGTTAAAATAAAATAAAATAGGGGCACCTGGGCGGCTCAGTCTGTTGAGTGTCCAACTTCAGCTCAGGACATGATCTCATGGTTAATGAGTTCGAGCACCACATCAGGCTTGCTGCTGTCAGCACAGAGACAGCTTTGGATCCTGTCCCCTACCCCCTCTATCTGCCCCTCCCCTGCTTGCACTCTCTAAAAATAAACCTTTTAAAAAAATGAAAAATGGGCGCTTTGGTGGCTCTCAGTTAAGTGTCTGACTTCGGCTCAGGTCATGATCTCACAGTTTGGGATTTCAAGCCCCAGGTTGGGCTCTACACTAGTGGCATAGGGCCTGCCTGGGATTCTGTCTCTGCCCCTCCCCAGTTCTCTCTCTCTAAATAAATTAATTAATTTAAAAATGTTTTTTAAAAAGTATAAAAAGAAAGAATACACTCATGAAATACCAGCTAATAAAGCAAAATATGCTCAGTGATTACAGTCCTACAACAATCATCTGAGTTTGGCCTGTTTTCTACTTTCTTGAGGGTTTTTATCAAGAAAGGATTCTTTATTTTGTCAAATGCTTTCTCTGTACCTATTGAGAGGATCATATGATTCTTATTCTTTCTTTTATCAATGTAGTGCATCACACTGATTGATTTGCAGATATTGAACCAGCCATGCACCCCAGGTATAAATCCCATTTGATCATGGTGAATAATTCTTTTAATTTATTGTTGGATCTGGTTGGCTAGTATCATGTTAAGACTTTTTGCACGCATGTTCATCAGGGAAACTGGTCTGTAGTTCTCCCTTTTAGTGGGGTCTTTGTCTGGTTTTGGAATCAAGGTAATGTGGCTACATATGGATTTTCTTTTTAATTTCTTTTTAATGTTTATTTATTTTTGAGACAGAGACAGACAGAGCACGAGTTGGGGAGGGGCAGAGAGAGAGGTAGACACAGAATCAGAAGCAGGCTCCAGGCTCTGAGCTGTCAGCACAGAGCCCAACATGGGGCTCGAACCCACGGACCGCGAGATCGTGACCTGAGCCAAAGTTGGACGCTTAACCGACTGAGCCACCCAGGCGCCCCTACATGCGGTACATGTGGGTTTTTTAAAAGAAATTCACTACAGTACTGTAAATGTGCTTTCCTCTTATGATTTTCTTAATCACATTTTCTTTTTTCTAGCTTACTTTGTTTTTTATTTTTTTTACATTTTTAAAAATATTTTATTTGTTTCTGAGAGAGAAAGAGAGGGCGTGAGCAGGGGGAGGGTCAGATAGAGAAGGAGACACAGAATCCAAAACAGGCTCCAGGCTCTGAGCTGGCTGTCAGCACAGAGCCCAACGCGGGGCTTGAACCCAGGAACCGTGAGATCATGACCTGAGCCGAAGTCAGACGCTTAACCGACTGAGCCACCCAGGCGCCCCTTTTCTAGTTTACTTTGTAGCTTACTAGTTTTTCTAGCTTACTGTAAGAATACAATATGCAATATATATGACATACAGAATATACATTAATTGACTATGTTATTGGTTAAGTCTTCTGGTCAACAGTAAGCTCTTAGTAGTTAAGTTTTGAGGAAGTTGAAAGTTATACATGGATTTTTGGCTGTGTGGGGGTCAGCATCCCTAACCTCGTGTTGTTCAAGTGTCAAGTCTAGTTAACATTTATCATCACACATGGTTAAAGAATTTTCCCGCTGAGCCAATGTTGATATGGGAGGCGGGGGAGGGGCTCCTCTTTACTGCAGAGCCCTGTGGGAGTTCTAACCCCCCATGTGGTCTCCACTGACACCCAGTGTTGGGGGTGGAGACCTCGTTATCACTAGTGATGGAGAAAGTCCTTGTTCTTCACTAGGCTCCAGGAGGGCAGGGTGGCAGGAACACTTCATTCCAGCTGGGGGAGAGTGATGGTCTAGGCTCCCTGCTCAGCCTTTCTGGTGTGGGTGACTGTGGTCCAGTTTTTCTGAAACATTTGGAGAGGGCAGAGCTATTGTCTCCAAGTTTTCTGTCTTGCTAGGCTCTCCCCTTCCTTGATCCTTTGGCAACAGAAAGCAGGGTTTTCTTAAGGGCTTTTTGTGTGTGTGTGTTTGCACCCTCTTGGCATTTCTAGGTGGTTCACTTCTTCACCTCCACGTGTGGGATATGTGATGCACAGAGAAAGCCCAGGAAAAATACCACCATGCTGTTTCTTGGATCTCACAGCTGCTGTCAGTCTGTCTTCTCTCCACCTTTCAGAGTCGTAAGGTTTTTTCTTTTTTTTTAAGTTTATTTGCTTATTTTGAGAGAGACTGAGACTGCATGAGTGGGGGTGGGACAGACAAAGAGGAGACAGAGAATCCTAAGCAGGCTCTGTGCTGCCAGCACAGAGCCCGACACAGGGCTCAATCCCAAGAACTGTGAGGTCACAACCTGAGTCGACCACTTAACTGACTGAGCCACCCAGGCACCCCCTTAAGTTTATTTTATATGTAATGTCCAGGGTTTCTAGTTGTACTTAGCAGGAGGAATAGAGAAGAGCATACCTACACCATCTTCCTGGAAGCAGAAGAACTTACCCATTTTTACTATTGCCTGTAAGGGATATATTTATAACAAGACTTAAAATCATAAATGGCTTTTTTATCAGCAATACTAGCTACAGCACTCACTCAAGTATATGAAAGTTTATAGGTGCAAAAACCCTTATGCTCTCTCATGGTTGAACTTTTATATTATTTATTTGGTAATTGAAATCATGAGAAAATTCATTGGATTACTACTTACTTATTTGAGGACTTTGAACGTCACAATCAGCTGAATTAACAGGCTAACTCTTCCTCCTGTTAACCTAATTGGAACAAATTTGTAACTAATACTTTTTTTTTTTTAAATCAAACATTACTGCTTTACTGATAGGTCCAAATTTAGTTATTAGAACTCTTTGTAATTGTACAGAGTCATTAAAATAGAATGTAGCACATCTATAAGCCATTTTAATTGTACTAACCCATCTTTTATACATAAACATACATAAATGTACATGTAATCTCTCTTGTACTTCTGTAACTTAACCGTAAAACTATTCTTGGGTTCAAGTACTACAAATACAATTTAAATTAAACCTTGGATTGTGATTCACTAAGAGAAGCTTTTTACTTCTAAGAAGATTTTAAGAATTTCTAGTTCCTGTTACTTGTATAACAGCGGTTTTTTTTTCCCTTCAGATGTTAGATAATGGTAGTTATTTTTTGGTTTTAGGTAATAATAACCTGATGACTGCTTTTTCTACCTTATCTACACATTTCAATAAGTTTTATTAATATTCACGTTACCTTTAAATAGATATTTCCCATCCATTTATAATCAGCCTTCTCCCTGGTCTTACATTTAATAATGCAGGACAGATGACTTCTATTTGTCAGACCTGTATCAATCAATAATCCAAGTATTTAAGCTAATCATAAGTGTTAAGTTTAATTCTATTTCAGTAATCTTTATTCCTACCGCGCCTTTGATAACGTGATCAATTCTGAAATTTTCAAAAATGAGTACATACTTATCTAAATATTAATCAAGTACTTTAAACATTTAACCTTTATAGTCACTATATACAGTTGTTCTTAACAATATTAGTAAAACTTTTATGGAGTAAGAAGGCATAGAAGTCATGTCATGTTATGAATTGGTTGATGATACGGTCAGACAGGTACAAACACAGCATCTCCTGCAAGAAGTTTTCTGTAACTATGTTGAAAAAGTCAGCTTTGAATCATGTTTTGAAATTTTTATAACGAACCCTACTTCTTAAGCTTTTAGCTAAATTTTTTAATGTTTATTTTTTTGAGATAGAGAGAGACAGAGCACGAGTGGGGGAGGGGCAGAGAGAGCGGGAGACAGATTCGAAGCAGGCTCCAGGCTCAGAGCTCCAAGCTGCCAGCACACAGCCCGACACTCACAGACCTCGAGACCTTAACCTGAGCCAAAGTCAGGCCCTTGACAAAATGAGCCACCCAGGTGCCCCTAGCTAATTTTTAGAATCGACGCTACTTGGATATCCGTTTGGGGATTACTTGAAGTACCTACGAAATCACCCCAGTGTGGCCTCTGGTCATGACTGCTTTCTACTGCAGAATTCTTCTGCTACTGACAAGCTTACCTCATTCTAGGAAAAAAGTAGGAACAGGGTTTGTTTACACTATCTGAATCTAATATCCCCTAGAGAAAATAAAATAAAAGGAAAAAAAACAAAACAAGACACTTAAACCATAATCATCTGTTTATGAGCCCGGACAACACTACTTACAGCAATCTATTAAAAAACTATTTTAAAACTAGTTCCTTTTTCACCTTTTGACCTATTAGGAGTAACAATAATGCCAACTGGAATTAATCAAACCTACTTAGAAAGAAGATAAACAGATGGCAAATAAACATATGAAAAGGTGTTCCTCATCATATGTCATTAAGGAATTACAAATTAAAATAACAGAGTACCGCTACACACCCATTAGAATGGCCAAAATCCAAAATACCAGCAATATCCAATGTTGGCAAAGATGTGGGGCAACAGGAAATCTCTCATTCATTGCTAGCAGGAATGCAAGGGCACAGCTATTTTAGAAGACAGTTTATTTATTTCATCTATTGCAAAACGAACCATATGACCCCACCATCCTGCTCCTTGGGATTTACCCAAATGAGATGAAAACGTACGTCCATGCAAAAATCCACAACCAGATGTTTATAGCAGCTTTATTTATAATTGCCAGAACTTGGAAGCAACCAAGATGTTCTTCAGTAGGTGAAGGAACAAATAACCTATGGTACGTCCAAACAATGGAGATGTATTCAGCTGTTGGTTTGCAACCCTCCTGGGAGCTTCCTGGGTATAACCTGAGACGGAACCTCTCTAGTCAGAGGGCAGGGAGAGAACAAAGAAAGATGCAGGCTGCTCCAGGTTGGGGAGTGGCAGTTCTTTTTTTTTTTTTTTTTTTTTTACAAATAGTTTATTGTCAAATTAGTTGCCACATAACACTCAGTGCTCATCCCCAAAGTGCCCTCCTCCATGCCCATCCCCCCTCCCCCCACATCCATCAGTCCTCAGTTTTTGTCAGCATTCAAGAGTCTCTCATGGTTTGCCTCTCTCCCTTTCCCCCACCATTTCCGCCCTTCTTTTCCCCCTTGTTCCTCCGTCAAGTTCCTCCTAATCCTCCTATACGTGCAAACATACGATATTTGTCCTTCTCTGCCTGACTTATTTCGCTCAGCATAACACCCTCAAGGTCCATCCATGTTGCTACACATGGCCAGATTTCATTCTTTCTCATTGCCATGGAGTATTCCATGGTATAGGTAAACCACATCTTCTTGATCCATTCATCTGTTGATGGACACTTAGGCTGGGGAGTGGCAGTTCTAACAAGGCGTGGGTGGCAGTAAGATAGAAGGGTCCCTGTACCACCACCCCTCCCCCGCCTCATCTTAAAAGTTTATATCTTTTTATAACTGGGTTCAGTCAGGTACACTGTGCGGGTGTTTTCAACACCACATCACCATCTCAACGTTCTGTTCTTGGAGCAGGATCTGAGATCAATAAAGGCAGGAGGAACCCACATTTCAAGGACAGGGAAGGGGGTGAGGAAGCTCTCTGATTGCCACCTCCGGCTCATAGGTCAACTGGCAGTCGTGTCTTTTTGATGACCTTCCCCAACATGGGCACTAAAAAGATCTGAGCTATCAAGCCATGATAAGACACAGAGAAAATTAAAATGCACATTACTAAACGAAAGAAGGCAACCTGAAAAATGCTATAGACTGTATGATTCCAGCTACATGACGTTCTGGAAAAGGCAATATGAAGACAGTAAAGAGATCAGTGGTTGCCAGGAGTTAGGGGGCAGGGAGGAATGAAAAGGTGGAGCAAGCAGGATTTTTAGAGAAGTGGAACTGTTCTGTATATTATAATGGTTGGATATATTTGTCCAAATCTGTAGAATGTATAACGTCAAGAGTGAACCCTAATGAAAACAATAGACTTTGGACAATAATGGTGAGTCAATGTACTTCTGTCAATTGTTTTTCTTTTTTTTTTTAATTTTTTAACGTTTATTTTAGTTTTGAGAGAGAGAGATAGACAGAACTTGAGGGGGGTAGGAGGAGAAAGAAAGGGAGACACAGAATCTGAAGCAGGCTCCAGGCTCTGAGCCATCAACACACAGCCCAATGCGGGGCTCGAACTCATGAAGCATGAGATCATGACCTGAGCCGAAGTCGGACACTTAGCCGACTGAGCCACCCAGGCGCCCCTGGAAGTCTATCACTATGCATATCATCTCTACTTTCTTTCTGTAATCAGTAAACTCATAAAAAAATTAAAAAAAAAAAAAAAGCAACCCTGTTGCAGAAGATCTTTCTTCTTGGTCCTGGCCCAGTGTTCAGAGCCCTTTCTTCTTCTGCTTTGTCTTCATCTTCATCTTCTTTGTCTCCTCCTCCTCTTCCTCCTTCTTCTTCTAAGTAATCTCTAGACCCAACTCATAACCTCAAGATCAAGAGTTGCATTCTCTACTGATTGAGCTAGCTAGGCACCTCTCAACACCATAGATATTTTTTTCTTTAATTATATTAAATCCAGTTCACTTCCGTTTTTTAAGTTAGCTCTCTGCCCAACATGGGGCTTGAACTCACAACCCCATGATCTAGAGTCACATGCTCTACCTACTGACTGAGCCAGCAGGGAGCCCTTCAAAGTAGTTTTCAAGCTGAGCCATGCCTAGCTTTTTTCAAGATCATACAACCTAAAATTGCCCTTAATTCCTCTTAAATAAAACATCATGATAATGAATTCATGACTAATTGGTCCATAGTCATGCATAACTGTGTTTTCATCTTCTGTTTTACTTTGTTTTAAGGCAACGTTAATACACATACAGAAAAGCACATAAACTATGAGTACAGCTTGATATAACTTAGATCACATGGTATCTTATTATGCTATAATCCAGATATGTCCATAAAAACCTAAATAGAGTCCAAGAACTTGCAGCGTGTAATCTATGAATGCTATTTACTAAATGCTTGTGAGAAGTAAAATAGATCTTTATTTTGTGAAAATTAATGTAATGAAGATATGCACATGGGCACAAATGCATTTGAGTTAATTAAATATAAACTAGAAGTAGTTTATACTTACAAGTAAGTATAAAATTGGTGCACCCAAGGGGTGCCTGAATGGTACAGTCGGTTAAGCATTCGATTTCAGCTCAGGTCACGAGCTCACGGTTCATGAGTTTGAGCCCCACATTGGGTCTCTGCTGTCAGCGCAGAGCCTGCTTGGGATCCTCTGTCCCCTCCCCCTCCCCCCCCCCTTCCCCACTCGTTCTCTCTCTCTCTCTCTCTCTCCCTCTCAAAAATAAACATTAAAAAAATGCAGAATCTCAATATTGGGTTGAAACCTCAGATGCCACATTAAAAAAAAAAAATGGGGCGCCTACATGACTCAGTCAGGTGAGAATCTGATTCTTGATTTCAGCTCAGGTCATGATCCCAGGATCATGGTATTTAGCCCCTGCATAGAGAGTGAAGCCTGCTTAAGATTCTCTCCCTCTGCCCTTTCCCCCCACTCACATGCTCTCTCTCTCAAAAAAAAAGTAAGTATAAAATTAAATTTATTTAATTTACTAACTGCAAACCCTCCTACTTTCCTGAATTACCTAGCCCAAATACATTTAATACCTGTTAGACTTCTAAAGTAATATTAGTATATACAAGAGTGATACTTACTATCCTGCACTAAAAGACTAATTTTTAAGTATAGCTAATGTAAAAACTACTAATGTATCTTATAGAATGTTTACCTTATTTTGACATTTATGTAAACCACCCGATTTTATGCTTCACTGTGGACAAAGAATGCAAAAGCCTCCTGAGTTAATTTAGCTTATATTAAAGCTGGGGCAATGGAAATGCCCAGATGGGCTTTTATAGGCTTAGAATCATAGAGGTCAGGCCTGGCTTCATTGTGAGTTGTTTACCCTTAGGATTAAGCGTGCAAGCACCAACACACCAATGCGAAGCACGTCTAGTTGGCTGGAAACTGAAAGGCCCTAGCACCCAGAACACCACACGGCAGCTCACCACATCATGCTTGACCATGTCCCCAGGGAATCAGCAGTGATTTAAAAAAATAGAAAAACAATAAATGAGAGTTTGACTAAGCTGTCCTTAAAATGGTTGGTCAATTTTATGCTGGTAATTGAGTTCATATAATTGAATGAACGGATACTTCCTTGTGTGAAGCTTGTCTAAGATTTTAAAAGTGAAGTTAAAATTCAACTACTGTGGATAGTTCCAGCTAAAATATAAAAGGCGATACTTCATTTTCTCCCGTTATTTTTTAGGGGAGGAAGGGGTGGATTTCAAACACTCAGAAAAGCTGAAAGCTCGGTGCCGTGAAAATCCTCATACCTTCCACCCAGAACAAACAACTGCTAACATTTTGCCTGCCGTATTTGTACGCCCTCTCTTTCTCTCTCAGTCTCTGCCTTGAGATCTATCAGATCAACTGATAGATCAAAAGATAGGTAGGTAGATGGATCGGTACATCGATAGATGTACAGTTGCGTAACGTATGTTTAGGTTTCGCTATGTCATTCGAAAGTAAGTTGTAGACATTAAGGCAGGATGATAGGTCATCCCGAGAAATTCCAGATTGAGTCTTCTAAGAATAAAGAATATTCTAAAGAATAATCTCCCACATAACTTTTTATCACAGCTGAAAAACTAGTAATCATTCCATAATGGCATCTCTATACAATCCATATTCAAATTTCCAAATTGTCCCAATAATATTTTTATAGCTTTTGTTGCCTTGTGCTTGTCACATGCTCTTCAGTCTCTTTCTACCCAGCGTTCTCCCACTTCTTTTTTTCCTCAGCGACGTTGACCTTTTGATGTGTCCAGGACAATTGTCTTGTGGAATGTTCCATAGTCAGGATTTGCCTAGGTTTGTCTAATTGACTTCTGGATGTTTTTTAGCCTTCCCCCCTCCCCTGTACTTCCTGTGAACTGGAAGTTAGGTTCACAGCCTTGATTAGACTCAGGATGAATATTCTAGGCAGTATTTTGTCTTGATTTTGTGTGCTTTTTACATTATGTTAGGAGGCACATACCCAGATTTTCACACAATTTGTGAGGCTGACTTTGATCACTTGATTAAAGTGATGGTCACGAGGGGCGCCTGGGTCATTTAACCGTCTGACTTCAGCTCAGGTCATGATCTCATGGTTTGTGAGTTCGAGTCCCGCATTGGGGTCTGTGCTGACAGCTCAGAGCCTGGAGCCTGCTTTGGATTCTGTGTCTCCCTCTCTCTCTGCCACTCCCCCACTCTCACTCTGTCTTTCTCTTTCTCAAAAGTAAATAAATATTAAAAAATAATAGGATAAGGGACGCCTGGGTGGCTCAGTTGGCTGAGCATCCAACTTTGGCTCAGGTCATGATCTCACAGTCTGTGAGTGTGAGCCCCGAGTCAGACTCTATGCTGACAGCTCAGAGCCTCGAACCTGCTTCAGATTCTGTATCTCCCTCTCTCTCTGCCCCTTCCCCACTCACACTCGGTCTCTCCCTATCTCTCAAAAATGAATACATGTTTAAAAAATAATAATCACATAAGAGAAAAAAAGAATAAAATGGTAATCACCAGGGGCACCTGGCTGCCTCAGTCTGTATAGCATGCGGCTCTCAATCTTGGGGTTGTAAGTTCATGTCTCCCGTTGGGTGTAGAGATTACTTAAAGAAAATAAAATCTTTTAAGAAAAATAAAGTGGCGACCACCAGGTCTCTCCACAGTAAAGTTACATGTTCTCTTTGCAATTCATAACTATTCCAGGAATGGGATTTTGGTGTGATGAAAATATTCTGCTCATTAATAATCTTCTACCTGATGCTTTTAGCATCTATCAGTGATCATTGACTGAATAAATTATTACATTTGGGGGTATAAATTGGTGAGTTAAGAAAATGACTTTAATGTTAGAGAATACGTAAGCCAAGACATCAATTAGAATTAGATACTTTACCATGCTGTATCCTAAACTTACACAAAGCGTTTTTTTTGCTGAAGAACTGCTAGTAACGGCTTCAAACTCAAATAATGTGTGCTTCTTACAGGTCTCTGAGAGTCTGTTCTGTAACCGATAGTGTCCTTCACCTCAGCCTTTCTTACCCCCATAACAGCAAAGCCTTTGTTCGGTAGAAGAGTAAGCAGACTGAACTTATGCACAGTCATAAAACCAGCAGGAACAGGTGCAGCATTTGGGTTAAGTCCCTTCATTCTGGGGGGAGGAGGTCAACTGTAAAATTAATGTGTTCTTTAAAAATCAAATGCTATTGCGGCACCTGAGGGGCTCAGTTTGTTAAGCGTCTAACTCTTGATTTCAGCTCAGGTCTTTAACCCCCCGGCATCAGGCCCTGTGTGGAATGTGGAACAGCTTAAGATTCCCTCTCTCTCTCTCTCTCTCTCTCTCTCTCTCCCTCTGCCCCTCCCCTCACTGGCACTCTCTGTCTCAAATATTAAAAACTAAAAAAGGAATAAACTACATTCTGTAGAGCACAGTACTTATGAAAGTCTCCACGGTTAAACAGTCCAAAGGAGGTTTAATAATTAATAGAAAATTGTGTAAAGCACTCATACAACCACTTCACTCTGTCCTCAGTATCATGTGTGATGGGGACTTGGAGAGGAGATGAGTCAGATCATGGTAAAACGACTGAAAAGTACCCTTGAATGAATCCAATTGTGAGCTCAATCCAGAAACCTTATTTCTCTAGGGGACCCCTAGTTACACTGAACTCACCCTAGTCCTCTCCTAAGTCTAATTAAAGTGTGCTTACCATTTCCTCAAACCATGTTGGCTTATACAAGTGTAAAACATCAAGGATTTTAAGAAAGAGCTGAAACAAAATGACAAAGGGATTGTGAAAGTTAGCAAAAGCTAACACATCTTTGGCATAAAACATTAACCAGAACCTTACACCCCAAATCCTACCGGTTTGAATCCCGTAACTAAATGAACAACTCATGAACAATTAATACGGTGAAGTCATCTCTGTCGCAATCTAATGAGAGGGCTTATTAGTAAGGGGGAGAGGCCAAGTCCGCCTGGAGATAGTCAACTGTCTAAAATGGGATTCAGGTTAAACTTAAAGTGCAGTTTCAGCAACGATAACCTCAAGTCTAAATTGATAGGAAAAGGAGGTACAGGTCTTTTGAAGTAGGAGATACTATTTTTAAATAAATGAAACTGCCCAAAACTCCAGTAGACATAATAGCAGGCATTGATTAAGTGGCTCAATTCCGATAACCAACCAGCACTCTTTAACAAACTATTGGACACATTTGTAGAAGAAATAATCCTAGGGGCCCCTGGGTGGCTCAGTTGGTTAAGCGTCTGACTTCGGCTCAGGTCATGATCTCATAGTTCGTGGTTTCGAGGCCTGCATACAGCTCTCTGCTGCCAGCACCAAGCCTGCTTCAGATCCTCTGTCCCCCCCACCCCGCCCCTGCCCCTCCCCTGCTTGCCCTCTCTCTGTGTCTCTCTCAAAATAAATAAATAAACTTTTTAAAGAAGAAATAATATTTACGTAAGTTAGAAATAAGAAAATCGGATTTTTAAGCAACCTTCATTTAAAGGAGTGGGATAGAGGCATGTGGGTGGCTCGGTCGGTTGAGCATCTGACTCTTGATTTCAGCTGAGGTCATTATCTTGAAATCTGTGGGTTTGAGCCCCACATGGGGCTCCTTGTTAGTGACACAGAGGCTGCTTAGGATTCTCTCTCTCTCCCCCTTTCTCTCTCTCTCTGCCCCTCCCCTGCTCGCTCGCTCTCAAAGTAAATAAATAAACATTAAAAAACAAACCCACAAAACTGTAAAGGGGAAGTAGAATAGAAGTCTGGAAAAGGCAGCAGGGAGCCAGGTGGGAAAGAGTTTGCACATCACTCCAAAGGCAGCAGGGAGCCAGTGAATGTTCTGGAGCAAGGTGACAGTCTGAAGAAGGCATCATTGGGAGATGCACGGAAGCAACCGTCTGGGAAACGATAACAACTAATTCGGGGCATCCTCTATGTGCCCGGCTCTCGGCAGGCCGGGTGGATATTCTTTCTCTGAGCCTCACAGCTGCTCTGTAGAGTGAATATTGTCCCTGTTTTACAAATGAGGAACAAGCCCAGAGAGCATGAATCTCACCAAAGGCCACGCTACTGGCAAATTGTGAATCTAAGTTCAAAACCATGTGTTGACTCTGAAGCCGGTGTTCTTTCCTTTACCCCAGGCAATGGCCATGAAGAGACCCTGCCTTCTGTGCAGGGAAGCCGACCAGCTGAGAACCAAGGGCCGTAGGATTTCTGCTGTCTTTCCAGGGACAGTGGTGCCACTAGAGGATTCTCTTCCTCCTGCCCAGCCTTTGCCACTTTATTAGCTGTGTGACTTCGGAAAAGTCACCTCACTTTTCACTCTAAGCCTGCAAAGGCCTGGCAAAGGAATGAAGAAACAGGATATCCGTAGCTACGTAAGATGGGAATTTCAGAGGTGAGGTGTTTGGTTCTGATCCTCAAATGTGTCACTTCAAAAATTTTCTACTCTCACTTCCTTTTTACCTAGCCACCTTTCACTGCCACTAGAAGCAGGAAGGGGACAGATACATACAAGGGAAGAAGTCGTGAAGGGGGAGAAACTTGTGGGGGTTAATAATGTCATCGGGACTCAGAGGACTCAGACTACAGCTGGATTCAGAATAGATAAAGAACATTGTTTTTGAGGATAAAGTATGGGGTTAGACACCATTTTTAGGTACAGTGGCAAAATCAAGAACTGCTGTTTCTTAAACTCAACTGCACGTCTGAATCACCTGGGGATCTGATTAGAATAAAGATTCTGATGTGGTAGGTCTGGGGAGGGCCTGAGACTCCCCCCACCTAGTTGGTGTCCATGCCTCTTGAAGTAGGAAGAAGCCAGACTTCCGTAAAGGACAGCCCTCTGTGAAAGGGCTTCAGCAAGCGTGAAAAACTAAATAAAAGACATTTGTAGACATGATATACTTTAGTAATAATTGTTTCATTCAACAAATATTTATTTCGTTGCCTGGCATGGATGGTAAGGGAAAAAGAGATCTGTCCTGCTGAATTACCCTAACTTTCAGAGGGTGGAATCAAAGAACCAAAATGTTCAGCAACTAAGCAACCGAGTTGGGGGGTGGGAGAAGAGCCAGGGATGATGCCTCAGCAGGAATCTCAGGAATTCCTCACTTCATGACCTCAGGCCCAGGAGGAGCCGGCCCTCCCAGGGCTCACACACTCTGCACTGAAGGCACTGCCCTGTCCCCGCAGGGACCCAGGCTTTCCTGGCTCCCAGCCTGCCTTCAGAGCCAGGGAGAACCCGCTGACTATCGGGATGACTAGCCAACGTCTCCCCTCCCCGAGATCCCATTTTATTTTCCACACCCTGCAGGAGATTTCCTCCACCACCTAGGGTTTAACTTGTTTTCCCCGTAAAGTCCCGCCAACTCTGAGACATCAGTGGCATTCTCTTAACCTTTCCTGCTGGCAGCCGAGCAAGGGACGAACGGCTCCCGGGTGCTTGGGCCGCCCAAGGGGCAGCGTGTGGCGACAGCCAAGAGCCTGGCACCAAATAGATCTGGGTTTGAATCCCGACTCTGCGCCTTCAGGGGAGCAGTGTGAACTTTGGGTAAATGTTCCTATCACAAATTAATGCGTAATCACAGATTATTATTGGTTAGTAATACTGGGATGATAATATAATACAGATCTCACCGTATTTTGTGAGAATGAAATGAAATTGTCGATGTAAACTATCTAGTATAGCAGCTGAAAGACAGAAGCTTCCCGCGTGTTTGCTCTCCTGCGCCTCTGCCCTGAAGACAGAGACCGAAGTCCCCAGGGTGGCTCGAGAGCCTATCTGAGCTGACCTCAGCTCCTTCTCTAGCCTCATCGCTGGCTCCCCATTTCCCCCCAGTCCCTAGTCACACGGATTGGTTGTGGCTGCCTACACTCCGCTTTACCACGTGCTTCCCTACCCGGCGATGCTGCCCCTCCCCCCAGCCCGTATGGAAAATCCATACTCCTCTTGTGCCACCTCTCTTTCATGAAGCCTGTTCAAAGCTGACATCTCCTCAGTAAAAGTGACAACTCCTTCTTGTGAGCCACGCCATGCCAAGGGCTTCCTTCCATCCTGTACAGCTGTGTTTTTGTCCAGCCATTGGCAGACTACAGCCCTCCGGCCAAATCCAGCCTGCCGCCTGATTTTGTAAATAAAGTTTTATCAGAACACAGCTAACTCTGGGCTGACATATTGTCTGTGGCTGCTCTCATGCTGCAGTGACAACATTGTATATTATGACAGAGACTGTATGGCCTGTAAAGCCTACAGTATCTATCATCTGACCCTCTACAGAAGAATTCCGCTGACTTCTCTAGCATATTGTAAAACTATAATGGTATAGTTAGTACAGTTAGGGGTGCTGACCTCCCGTGCAACTGAAAATCTGGGTATAACTTTTGACTCTCCGGCAATGTAACTACTAAGAGCCTACTGCTGACTAGAAGCCTTACCCATAACATGACAGTTGATGAACACGTATTTTGTACTCTCTATTATTACATAGCTGTGTTCTTACAATAAAGTAAGCTAGAAAAAAGAAAATGTTATTAAGAAAGTCGTAAGATTGGGTGTCTGGCTGGCTCAGTTGGTGGAGCATGCGACTCTTTATATCAGGGTTGTGAGTTTGAGCCCCACGTTGGGTATGGAGATTACTTAAAAATTGAGGCACCTGGGTGGCTTAGTCGGTTGAGTGCCCAACTTTGGCTCAGGTCAGGTCATAATCTCATGGTTTGTGGGTTTGAGCCCCGCATCCGGCTCTGTGCTGACTGTTCAGAGCCTGGAGCCTGCTTCAGATTCTGTCTCCCTCTCTCTCTGCCCCTCCCTGACTAGTGGTCTATCTGTCTCTCTCTCTCAAAAATAAACATTTAAAATGTATTTAATAAAAAAATCTTTAAAACATTAATACACAAATAAATAAATTATAAAAAGGAAAATACATTTATAGTCCTGTACTGTATTTATCAAAAACTAAAAACCCGAGTCTAAGGAGACCCACACAGTCAAACTCGTGTTGCTCAAAAGTCAACTGTACAAACTCATCTCCCGTCCCCAGACTGGGAGCTCCCTGGAGGCAGAGTGTCACTCTCCTCCATCACCCCAGCATGCAGCGCACTGCCTGGCACAGAGCAAGGTATCCGGTAAATGTTCGAGAGGTGACAGACTGAACACATAAATCAATGAATGCACAGGCCTTCTTCTGTCTCCCTGATCCCTAGGTTTAGTGAGGACCCACTGCATGGCTTGAATTTAGAGGCCTACGACTTGTTTGACTGACCCAAGTTTTCCCAGATCTCAGTGTGTATATCAGAATGAAACAGTGAAATAAAATGGCGTTGTTTATCTGGATCATGGAAAGCGCAAGCACATAAAAGAGATTCGCTCTCTGCAAAGTGCTCCTGAAGATAGCTCCTGGGATACCCCAGAAGTGCAGAACAGATTGTACAGACAGAATGACAGGAGGGAGACTGGCACTTATGTGTACTCGCTTCGATCCCTTCTGTCTGAGGAAGTTATATCGTCAGATTTTATAAAGAGGGAAACCAAGTGATCAAATCAGTTGGTCATGAAGTGATAATGGCTTCATGTATTAAATTGACTGGTGCTTTTTTTTACCTATTTTTGTGGAGGGTCATAACTGAGTCTTTCCTCAGATAGACAACAGCTCTTATCCTGTGGCCATGTTTAACTTCGTCTAATTTCATTTCTTTGGGGCAGTGAAGTTTATTTCATGGTGTTCTGGAGAGAGGGGGCTGGGTCAAGACAACTGGCATCTCGGTTCTACCCCCAACTGGTTGAGCACCCACATGTCTCAAGTGGTGGTATGTTGTGTCTACTGCCTTAGTCTTCTCACACCCCCTTCTGGTAACAGTCCCCACTCACCGGGCAGACATGGACATAGGAGCCAGGCTGAGCCAGGCCCCAGAATCTTTCCTAGGTAATGGATTGTAAGAATCTGAGCCAGCTGTCACATCTGTGTCCCCTGGAGCCGGCCTGAGAGAAGCTGACGCACAGAGAGAAGAGGAGAGATGACGAGCAAAGACCCCGGTGTGTTGCCCCTCGTGCCCGCTTACTGACTGCGCCTGCTGGTAAATCCCATCACTTGCTCAAGATAGCTCACAGGGACCAGACCTCACCAGCACATGGAGGGCTCCTGGCCTTTTCATAGCCCGCCAGGCATCTGTCTTCCATAGGCGCCAAGTGCTTGCTGCCTTTTTACTGGCCTTTCCCTTCTCCCGGGGCGGGTCTCATCTGGGAGCACCTGTCTTAACTGGGCAGTGTCGCACTGTGGCTGCCCAGGCAGATTCTGGAGTCAGGCGGGATTAAATCCCTGTTCTGTCGCTTACTAGCTGTATAACTTTGGACGAGTGACAGCAGCTCTCAGTGCTCTGGTTCTCTTGTCTGCAAAATGGGGGCAATCACAGCACCGATCTCACAGAATTAAATACCTGTGAGGTGCCTGACTATGGAAAGTGCTCTAAAAGAGGTAGAGATTCATATTCTCCATAGTAACCCGATCCTCCTCTTTCAAAAAATATTATTTTAACGTTTATTTATTTTTGAGAGGCGGGGGAGACAGAGAATCCAAAGCAGGCTCTATACTGACAGCAGAGAGCCTAACACGGGGCTCGAACTCACAAATCATGAAATCATGACCTGAGCTGAAGTTGACGCCTAACTGACTGAGCCTCCCAGGCACCCCCCGATCTTCCTTTTAATAAACCTATAAAACTAGTTTTTAAAATTATGGTCAGATCAAGGGAGCCAGAGGTGGCAAAATGCTTGAAACCTTGACAGCGGGCGTGTCAGCGGCCTCTCTGTCGGGTCTAGCAACGGGGAGGACCCCAGAGGCAGCCGCTTCTCTCCACATGGTCAGGTGGGGGCACAACGGGTCATACAGGACCACAGAGCCGTGCCTTTGCGAATGGCAGGGTCGCGCCAGGGTCTGAAACTGCTGGCACATAAAAATGTAGGTTCCCGGGTTCCAGAAGCACGCCGATGCGTGCCGCTGGGGGTCAGGAGCCCGGCTGCCTCTGCCACAGCTGAACAAGGTTACGCCGTTCACTGATCAACGGTCTCCCTTCGGCGTGGAGGACACGACTAATAAACAGTTGTGTCTAGCTTTTTATCCAACTCTCAGCCGGATAGAACCACTTCAGATGTTATTTTTCCTTATTGCTTCACCTTGAATTATTTATATGAATCTAGCACTCAGGCATCACTTCCTGTTTAGGACAAGCAGAGTGTTTAAAGGAAATGGTGCCAGCTGGCCTTTCTAGCTCTCTGCTCCCTACACTGTTGACCCCCCCAGGACAGACAGCCCCACCTGGACAGCTACCTGACACCAGGGGGGCCCGAAGCAGGACCGATGGAGCTGGGTTGGCAGGTGGAAGTGTGCAAAGTAGCTGCACTTCCTTCCCCACCTTCCCTGCCCCCTACCATCCCTTCGTCCTGTACCCTTTATGAAGGTACTTCATAGGGAATAATAACTTGACTTACTGGGGACTCCTGGCCGGCTCAGCTGGTAGAGCGTGCAACTCTCCATCTCCGGGTCATGAGTTCAAGTCACATGTTGAGCGTAGAGCTTACTTAAGAGAGAAAAATGACTGGTTTACCTAGCAATGTCTCACCAATTATCATGTGATCCTCCAAAACTCTGCGAAAAGTAGACAGTGTTGGATTTCATTCCCATTTTACAGATAAGGAAACTGGCTCTGAGAACTTAGGGTGCTTGTCCTCTGCACCGTGTTGGTGCTATTACAGGCTGTCCGGGCCGTTGGGCGGATATGTTCCAGATGTGAGCCTGTTCATCCCACTCGCTTCCTGTTGCCTCGCTCAGCTAGAGAGCAGCTTCCCCAGCCTGGCCCCAGGCAGCAGGCACACGGAACACAGCACTCTCTGGCTCCCACACTCTGGCTGCTCGTGGAGTACAGGCCAGGAGACCCACCACCACAGTGAGGCTTGTGCCCAGTGGGAGGTCACATCTACGGGGACAACTTTAACTACTCTGGCAAGGGCATGCCTTTGGCATCTCTAGGGGTGGAAAAAGAGTGATCTGTCCCGGGCTCGACAGGGCGGAGGCAGGTGGGAAGGGCAAAGTGCCATGGCGGCTGGGGCTTCTGGGTGTTGGTGCCCTCCCCCTGACCAGGAAGCTGTGGCAGGTTCCGACCAGTGGTTCCCCAGGGGGGTGGGGGGGAGCCCTACTAGGGGGTGGGAGCTGCGATGCCCTGGAGGAGATGTGGGGGCGGTCATACCCATCAGTGAGGGAGACAAGCAGGAGGAAATGTAATACGCAGTCTCAGGGACATTCTGTGGAGGCAAGAGCCCTCTGGAAGCCTCTGCCTTGAGGACACGAAGAGCTGAGGGGTGGCGTGTGCTACAGGAAGCCACTTGGCACTCAAACCTACCACAACAGGATCCCTCTGGCCAACATGCCATGAGAGCCTGTGTCTGATGTGGCATGGCTTCTCCTGGGTGCAAGACAGACAGAAACATCAACAAACTCAGTGGTCACTTGAGTGGCCTCCTATGGGAGGCTGATGTTGGGTTCCCTACTTGGCTGCTGACAGGTGACCGAAAAGATGACAGCAGCCCTGCTGCGCGGGGTCGGGGCTGGAGCCCAGGTTTTACTTTGGTTGAATGTGTTGGGCTCCCTCATTATGAGTGAGCACTTCTGTGGCCAGAGGGAAGTCCTCTCTGGGCCTCCGTTTCTTGCCCTGTGAATTGGGCAGATCACCACCTCTGTCCCTAGCATAGGATATCGCATTTGTGAAGAACAGGCATGAAGGTGTCTGTGGAAGAGCTTTGTAAAGGACCAAGCACCATGTAAAATCAGTTATTAGCCACAACCACATGGCGGGTCAAAGCAGGCTTACATGGAAGATTCCGGCTTCTCCTTGTTTGAGGTATCCTTCCTCTCTCTATCTTCTCTCCAAATAGACACACTCCATGGGTACCATAGCTGTGCCGTGGTGACAAGGAGGGCCGCATGCTCAGCATCAGTCTCAGAAATAATTTCTACTTTCCTTTATGACTCAGATTACTTCTGGCTTCCCCAACGACTGCTTTCCTTCTTAGCTTCCTGTTTCCTGCCCCCACAGCCTTGCAGTTCCCCACCTCCTGGTCCTCGGATCCCCACTACTCTTCAGCACCAGCAACCCCCATCCCTGACCACTTGCTATCCGCCAGCCTGGACACAGGGACCCATCGCCCAGGGCCCATTACATGCTAGAAATTCTCATGCTAGAAAATGGTATTCTGACTCCAAGGTTTGGACATTGGCTCTCTCTCTCCTGAGAGGCTCACCCTGCTTCCTTGGTTTCAAATATGATTTGAGAGCAACTGCTTCTCAGATCTTTAGCTACAGCCTCTCCTACGCTGTTTACACTTTGGGGAGTATGTTTTGTTATAAGTCAGCACCACAGTGTTCTGTAACTTGATGTAGCTCTTCACATTCCAAAGTAGTTTCCATATTAGTCCCCAAATAGCAACTTGACTTGAAAATGGGTGGGTCTGTGGCCTTGACCTGTTGACAGCTGGGATGGTCACGACAGGTAGGTAAGGAGGGGCTCACAAAGACTTTCTTTTAAATTGGCGATCATGTCGGAAGTTTCAAATCAGGAAGAGCTTGTTCAGTGCTCTGAGTTCTGGCAACTTCTCTCAATTTCTTTTTTTTTTTTTTTAATTTTTAATTTTAGAGAAAGCCTGCAAGTGGGGGAGAGAGGCAGAGGGCCACGGAGAGAAAGAATCGCAAGCAGTCTCTGTGTTCAGCTCAGAGCCCAACACAGGGTTCAGCCTGAGATCCATGACCTGAGCCCAAATCAAGAGCCAGACACTCAACGGACTGACCCAGCCAGGTGCCCCTCCCTTAATTTCTAATAAAAGCCGTGGACAGAGCCACCCTGCCCCTGAGCCAACACAGTGAGATAGGATGAGTGGCATTTGGAAGGTGATTACAGCTATCAATCTAAAATCAAACAGGAAACCCTGTACCCGATAGATAACGGAAGGATAGGGAAAACTTTTGATCTCAGGTTCAGATTGGTGCAAACCCCTCACAGGGGGAAAAAGAAAGTTCATGTCCATCAGGAAGAATTAAAAGAGCATCTCGTAAAATATGCATCATTTCCCCAGGGTGGAGTTTGGAGGAGCGGGGAGCTGTGGAAAGCTACACCAGAACTGGATTCACTGGGCAAAAATGCCTGACTCAGGAAGAAGGCCACCAGAGCACAGTCCAGTGGGAAGGCGGGTCCAGTGTAAACAGTCCGTTCCTGTCGCCCCGAACACGTGCTGCTCCCCAGCTGGTGACCAGAACTGATGCAGAGCCTACCTTGCGTAAGTGAGCACGCCTCCCCGATCAGCGATGATGCAGAGGTGAAGAGGTCTCGGCGGCTCCCCCCAATGCCTGTCCCCGACCCGGCAAGGACCTAACTGACACTTCAGGGTCAGCAGGAGGGCAGACCTGATGGAGTGTTCTGTGCTCATTTGGCTTTGGCTATCACTGCCGTCGCTGCTTTAAAACAAAAGAAATGGCCAGAAAGGCTGAAAGGAGACAAATCAAGTCCTTGAAGGAGGCTGCTAGGTTAGGTGGGACCACATACACGGCAGGACACACGGCAACAGAGAGCAGCGTCCCAGCACTGACCCGGCAGCACCCACACTGTGACCCGATGCGGCCACTTCTCAGTGTCCTCAAGGACAAAGTAAGCGATTAGAACAGCTCAGTTCACTTAAATGTGATGAGCACAGACACCCTTGAAATCATAAGATGTTGATAGAATATTTAACAGATACTGACTAAGTAAGCTATGCCTACATATAAGGAGATGTGAGAGGGGGTTTCACAGACCAGCTGATCTCTGCAAAGAAAGTACGAAAACTAGATTCTTACGTATACATAAATATAATATGAACATATAACTTTATAATATCAGAAATGCCTGTATTTTGCAGGTTCAAATGAATCTTTTTTTAAATTAATAGGCGTTACTTTTTAGAGATGTTTTTGGTTACAGAAAAATTGAGCAGGAAGTACGGAATTTCCCCCATATACCCTTCCCTCTCCTCCCACAGTTTCCCCCATCATGGATTTGTGTAGTAAAATTGTTTTTATTTTTATTTTTTATTTTTTTGTTTATTTTTTTATTTTGAAGAGAGAGAGCACAAGCAGGGGAGGGGCAGAGAAAGAGACGGAGACACGGAATCCGAAGCAGGCCCCAGGCTCTGAGCTGTCAGCACAGAGCCCGATGTGGGGCTCGAACCTTGAATCGCAAGATCATGACCTGAGCTGAAGTCAGATGCTTCACTGACTGAGCCACCCAGGTGCCCCGTGGTAAAATTGTTTTTAAAAGAAAAAAAAATAATTAGCATTGATTTTTTTTTTTTTCTCAAGTGTGACACTAATATTGCTTGGAAGACAGTTTGAGAAAATTTGAGGTGGGTGCTCTTTAAGGTCCCTTTCGGGCTCTCCAGACAGAGCGAGTTTTCCTCTACAAAGGGCTTTCCATTTGAGGATAGATGTGGGAAAGGCACAGAGCTGCAAAATACGTTTACAAGACGGCTTATTAAATTGCCAGCAGTATGTCATCTGCCTGCAAGTGTTTTCTTTCCTGTGTTATCCCATTTGAGCCAAATAATAATTCTGTGGGTTTATTGCTCTCATCTGAAGCGCAAGAAAGCTAAAAGCACAAGGCAAACTGGCCTGGAGTCATCCAACTAACTTCGGGGGAAAAAAGACAAACTTCCTGATTTAGAGCCTCAGGCTCTCTCCAGCAGCCTCTAGGCTCACCGGGGTGCACAGGTGGACAAGGTTGTGTTTACCCATTCTAGAAGATTGAATCGTAGGTCACGCCTCAGAGGTCAAAGGGGTAGCTTAGAACCAAAGACAGGAAGTTGTTTTAGAGAATCAGAAGGGAGAAACTCGATTCCCTCCAAGAAGGAATTGATTGAAGGTGAGATGTATTCAAGAAGAGTTTGAATAAACGCACGGATAATTTTATAACAGGGTAAGGAAAATTCCTAACCTTCCAACACATTGTTGTAATCAAGTCTGCCCTTCCGGTGCCTATGTCAGAGAGAAATTGCTAGACACACTCACACTAGCCCGGATCTGCTGTGGAGTCAGTTAAGTTTCTTTTTGTGAAAACAATTTAAAAGTATTGCAAAAGCAATTGAAAAAAATTCACCTGAAAGTACAGTGCTCCCGCATTTGATTTTCTCTGCCAATCTTTATCCATACATATACGTGGGTACTTACACATATATGTTTTTGTTTTCTATGTCTTTCGGGTAAGGTAGTTTATGACCAGTTTTGAACTGCTATAAAATAATATTATCAATCATTATAATGGCTATGTAATATTGCATTATACTATCATGCTTTATAATACTATTGCCCTATTTTTGGACATATGTTATTTTCAGGTTTTAGATAGCCAAAATAATGTTTTATACCTATGTTTTCTTGTGTGGGAATTTAAAATTTTTTTTTCATTGCGCTAAATACAGCTGACCCTTGAATAACACATTTAAAAATTATTTTAAAATGATTATTCATTTTTTGAGAGAGAGAGAGAGATGGAGATAGAGTGTGAGTGGGGGGTGGACGCAGGCAGAGAGAGACGGAGACAATCTGAAACGGGCTCTAGGCTCTAAGCTGTCAGCACAGAGCCCGACGCGGGGCTCAAACCCATGAACCATGAGATCATGACCTGAGCTAAAGTTGGATGCTTAACTGACTGAGCCACCCAGGCACCCCTGAACAGCACATTTCTGAACTGCATGGGTCTACTCATATGTGGATTTTTTTTTTAAATAGAGTACTGTAAATGTTTTTTCTCTCCCTTGTGATTTTCTTAATAACATTTCTTTTCTTTAGCTTACTTTACTGTACTAATACAGTATATAACGCATATAACACACAAAACACATGTTCATCCACTGTCTATGTTATCCATAAGGCTTTCAGTTAATAGCAGGCTATTAGTAGTTAAGTTCGGGGGTGGGGAGCCAAAAAGTATACATGGATTTTCAACAGCATGGGGGATTGGCATCCCTATTCAGAAGTAACATTATTTCTCCAGTAGAACAACCCAGTTTTAACCTTTTTATTTTGAAGCAATTTCAAACTTAAAGAAGAGTTGCCAACATAGTACAAAGCACTCCTATACCGCCCGGTGAATGATTCTTAACAAAAACAGCCACATTTAAGGGCACTTCCCAGGCATTCAGCCTGACCGTTTGATGTTTTGAGGTGTCCTGGTAGAATTCAGGCCCCTGATACAGCTGAGCGATATGAGGGTCTCTAGTTGACCTGAAGCCCCGACAATGCGTGCCACATAACATCGGTTGTGATATTTAGCCCACTCCCTACCAAGCCCGATGGCTAACAATTAAACCTCCTTCGACTGTACACAGCATCTCTGTCTTCTGGCCCTAAACCATCTGGTCCTTCGGCTCTCATCTTGGAATTTCCACAGACGTCACGTCACTTCTTAGTCAGCCGATTGGGGTCTCGGTGGGGTCCTTCTTCTCCTGGGCCGTCCCTGCACCCACACTGGTGATAAGGGGACCCCGCTGGTGACTCAGGCATTCTGCGGGGGGTGGGGGTGCCACTGCAGAAACAGCGCCAGGCTGGGAAAGCGCTGTATACTTCCTTCCAGCTTCTCTGCGCCCACTTTGTCTCCGCGTTATCTGGCCTTGGTTTTATTTCTCTTCCTTGAAAGCGAAGGGTTTTGATACAATTTTCCCAGAATGTGATTTCACCGAGTTTTCTTTTCTCCCCCCACCCCCCGCCTCCGCCCCCCACAGTCTGCCGCAATTCCTTCACTAAAATCAAGGACCTCCTTGTCGCCGTATCAGCTTCCCTACACGTACCTCCTCCTTCTCAGGCTTCCCTAGAGTCTGTGAAAAGGAAACAATCTCATATTTAATAGGAACACAAAGGCCACCCCAGTTCCTAGTTTCCTAGCAAGGTATTATCTGGTCTGAGTCATTTAGTTGTATTTCAGCAAAGCTCAGGGGCACCAGAAACCCTTTCCTCTTAATTTCCTGCTCTTGGTCTATGCCCCCCTCCCTCAAGCCCCCAGACCTGCAGCACCCCAGGGGCCAAGAGACAGCTCCTCCCACCGGAGACTACTTTGAGGATCGTAATTAAATGTAATTTGCATTTTACCTGGGGGCTATCAAGTAAGGGAAATGCATTTCTAAAGGTAGACTGGTAGGTGTCCCAATGCGTGGTGGGAAAGGACTCTCCCTCCCACTGCCGGACCACACCCTGGTGTATAGATCCTGGCACATATATCCCGCCCCACTGCTCAGACTTTGGGACCCAATACCCAGACCGCAGACTGTATGTGATCCAAGGATTTAAATGTAATAATCATTTGGGAGCAAGTCATCCTCTACAGGAATTCAGATCAAAGATTCTGTATACTACCCCGGGGCGCCCGGGTGGCTTAGTCGGTTAAGCGTCCGACTTTCGCTCAGGTCATGATCTCGCGGTTCGAGGGTTCGAGCCCCGCGTCGGGCTCTGTGCTGACTGCCAGCTCAGAGCCTGGAAACTGTTTCAGAGTCTGTCACTCCCTCTCTCTCTGACCCTCCCCTGCTCATGCTTTCTCTCTCTCTCCTAGAAATGAATAAAACATTAAAAAAAAAAAGATTCTGTATACTACCCCTCCATCCCTGCTGAACCAAACTGCCAGAAAAAGCCTCTGACCCTGATCATGGTTTCCCACGTTACAGGGAAGTAGATACATCTCCATGGGACAGGCCACCCTTTGCTGCAGCTTCTGACGTCCCGGCCCCATCCCTTTGCAGCTAACCTGGCCCCCATGTTACCCCTTTTCTGTAATGGCCATTGGCAGAACTACAGCTTGATAAAAATATGGAGACACAGCTTGACTTTGGGCCCGACTGCCCTATTTTCCAACCTCAAGATCAGCTCTCGATCGCTTGACAAACGTGAGCACATTCAGGATCAGAATAGATGAAATCTGGCTTCTCCCAAGAGAGCTGGTTCTCTTTCCATTTTCTCTGCCAACCTGCGCCTCCTGGTCCTTCTCCTGGCATCCCTCTTCCTTCTCTCTCTTTCACACTGCCTTGTCTCAGCCAGATACCAGCCAGTAATGCAGATACCACGCATCGAGCCCTACGACGTGCCAGGGATCTTATGTACACTGTCGCTCTCTAATCTGCGCATGTGACCTCTGATGCGAGAGCTCAGCATAATTGCAAACCCTGACTGAGGTCACATCCCTCATTACGGGTACGGCTGATTCAAGCCTAAGCCTTTCCCTTACACCTGCTGCTTTTCTTTATCAGTCATCTGCAGGTATTAACAAGTCAAACAGGCTATCTATTTCCAGGAGCATTTACATTTAAGAGCAAACTCCAGAACGTGGGAAAGCTTCCCTCCGTTTAAGGGATGGATGGCTAGTGATAGAATTTCAAGGCAAGGCTGTGTAGAAAAAGCGTGTAGACAGAGCATTGACTCCAGCCCCCCTGCCTTTATTCCACAGCCCCACTCGGGGAATGCTGGAGCTTGAAGAGACCTCAGCCAAGTGAAATGAGAGCCAGGGCAGGTACTTGATGCAGATTCCAGGCTGGGTTACTTTCCACTGCAGAGGAGCGCTGCCCGCCTTTGTTTACTGGTCCCCTTTCCCCAAGTGCTCCAATCTTGGCACTTCTGTGCCCGGAGAGAACTGGTCCACCTGCCCAGTCCTTCCAATCTCTTGTGTCCAGAGGGGCAGAGTCAATGCTGGAGACTCCAGAAGAACCCCGCAGCCTCGTCAGTGTAGATTTCTTAGAATAATAAACTCCTCTTTCCATGATAGGTTTACAGCCTGCTGATCCCGACGGTCTCTTTTAGGTCATCGACTCGGACTTGAAAGGAAGATGATCGTTAAGGTTCCGTCCAACTCCCAAATTCCTGTGATTCGATGACATCAGGATTGTGAATAATCAGCCTGGCCCGAAGCCAGGCTGGGCTGTGCTGCTTCCATCACAAACTTCCTCCCCCTCTTTATAAAAACAGGCCCGCCCCGTTTGGCTCCCTCATGGCCCTGTCCACTGGGCATCTTGCTGCTGCAGAGAAACCCGCCCACCCAGGGCCACCAACCCCACCCCCTGCCTTGAAATTTAAAGGAGGCCGGAGCTGTGCAGGGAGATTGGAGCTGAGGTCCTGCAAGAGCCCAGGGCTGAAGAGAAAGCCTCTCCGAGGGACGAAAGGAAGGCAAACAGTGGCGGTAGGTGAATTCTGTGCCTCTCAGCCCGCCCATCTCCTCTTCTCTCTCTTAAAAGTCTTTCTGGCAAACCGAGCCAATAGAGGGATGCCTTAATGAGGGACTGACTTTGTAATGCAGGCAAGAAGAGGATCAGCCAGAATCGGTGCCCAAACAGAGCCTTCGTTCTGTATCTGCATTTCATTGGGATTGGCTGAAGCTGTTTTGGAGGGGCGAGGTGGTCAGGGGAAGAGGGAAGAGGAAAGATTATTTATTGGAGGAGAAATCTCTGCTTGCAGAGTAAAGGGGAAAGTGAAAAGAATGATAGAGAAATGTTCTGAATAGACAATGGGAGCACCTCATGACTAATGGGCAAGAAATGTGAACTCAGCTGCCTCCGGGACTTGGGGCCATCTGAGCCTGGAGGGTCCTGGGCTGAGTCCGGCTGCCCTCCCTACTCCCTCCGCCCCTGCTCCCAACGGAGCCCGTTAAGACCTTTAAGGGACCGGGGCTGGAGATGTGGGATGGTCGACTTGCCTCTGAGCATGATTAATTAGGTGGGAAGTGCTGGGAAAGAGAAGGACGTGTCAGAGAAAGGTCTGAGCTCCCCCCATGACCCCCTCCCCATCTCCACCGGTCAGTTTGTCCGCTGGCGTTTTGCCCGGTGTGCAAGTGTGAGGTCCTCTTTAAGGACTTCTCAATTACAGGAGAGAAATAACATCAATGGCTTTCCTTCCAAGAGCACTCTGCAGGAAGCACATCAGGGCTTTCTAGATTTTCACTGTTACTATCTCTATTTTCTTAACCACACTGGGAGCGAGGACAGGAGGGAGCCAGGAAAGCAGGAAAATGTGCCCAGCTCCCAGGTAACTAGTGATAAACTTAAATGAAATGCAGACAACTGTGGTACCGAGGATTGAGCGGGTGACCATGCTAGAATAATGGTGGTCTCCTGCAGTGGACTGACGACAAAAAAATTGCGTGTGCGTGGTTGTGTGTGTGCGGTTACAATTCCATGAAGAACTTCTGCAAATACAACTCTTAAGTGGAGTCTCCTCAAAGGTGACTTCCTAGCAATTCTTGCCCACGGCCAGGAGGACTCATCCTGGGATCCCGACACTGACTTGTCCAAAATCAATAGATGACAGTCAGCGTGAGCTCTTCCTGTAAGAGCAGAACCAGACTCGGGGCACCAGCAGGGATTTGTGAATCTTGAAACAGAAACAGCTCCATTCCACCCATCAATTTATTCTACCTAGAGTGTTCTCAGAGACGCCAGCCTCAAAGCTCTGGATCTCATCAAGAGCAAATGGTAGCTCCCAGCTGCCAAATGGCTCCATCTATGTCCAGACTGCCCGAGACCAACTCAGTTTACTTTGTGATGCCTCTTATCAGATACTCCGGGTATCTGTGCTACCCGTCAGTGGCTTCACCGGGACAGCCCCTGCAGCCAGGGAATAGCTGAGGGAACAGCAGGGATGCTGTTTTTGGTGCTCATTGAGGAGGGGCTTGCCTTGGCTAGGACTTGGCTTTTATCTCCCTGGGTCCTATCATATTGAGCAGAACTATGCTCAGTGCACTTCAACCTATTGCAACCAACAGCCCAGCCACGTCTAGTGACCATACCCATCTAAGGCTTTTGTAAATGACTGGCTGGGACCACAGAGCATTCGGGGGAACTTACTGTCCAGGGGAGGCCTATTACTAAATCTGCAAGCAACGGCATTTCTGATTATGGGGCTTTATAGCGACGGAAGGGGCCCTCTGGCTAAGATCATCATTTGGAAGGAGCATGCTAGCTTGAGGACTTTCAAAGCTTCTAGTATGTATGCATGTTATTTTCTATCAGCCAGATGAGGGAGCAGCATGGTTCATAGCAATGGTAATGAATTTACCTGTAGTCAAATTACAAAGTCCATACACTTCTCAGAGATACTGAGTATCTGGTGGTGAGAAAAAATTGGGGTTTGGAGTTGAAATGTTCAGTTTCACTTGATTATCTGGCATTGTGCACCTGCAGCCTCAGAGTAACATTTCTATTTTCTGTGAGTGAATTACAGCTCTGCTCCGGTAAGATGGTTAGGATGGACAAGGACTGGCCAGAATATTCCATTCACTCCTTCTTTGGGTCATTAGCTTTGCAGGGAGAACAGTCCTGTCTGTAGTTTCAGGCTATGAACTTCGGGCAGGTTCTGGTACTTATCCTGATTACCCAGAACGTGCTAACTAGCTGCTCTTCCTCTAAAACTAATACAACGCGGTGTCCTTAGCAGCTGCCTAGCACTATGTGTGCAAACAGCCGTGACCCAGAGGGTGACTCTTGGCTAGCATGTCCCCTAGCTGAGGTGCAAAGGATGGTTTGGCTACGTGGGCTCCAGATGCAAGCATCAGTGGCTTGGAGAGGTCGGTTGGGGATTGATCTATAAGATCTGATTCCACCTTGAGCTCTGAAGTAACCACTGACCCCAGATACTGGGATACCGTTGTATTCAAAGCCTTTTCTGTTTATTATATGGTCACAAATATTCCATTAATTAACAGCTAGACTTTAGGGAATCAAAACTGAACTCATGCCCCAAAGGCTCCTATGTCCTTGGAACTCTTGGGCTTTCCAAACCACACTTCCTCCCAGGGATGCCCTTGAAGGGAGAGGCTGGGGTTTGTGAATCAACTTCCTTTACCCAGTGGAAGGTATTTGTGCTGAAGGGTAAGCGGCTCTGACCGCTTGCTGCTGTTATCCTGGGCCCCACGCAATGGTCCCATCTTGGGGGATGTGCTCTGTCGGGAACGCGCCTTCATTCCGTTCAACAAACAGCTTCTATAGTACCCATTCCAGGCGCCTACGTTGACCAGCCCCCTACCTCAACAAGAGGGAGCTAGATCTCCTTCCTCCGCATTCTCATAAGACCCCTTCTTCCTCTGCCTTTCCACCTTCTATCCCAACATCCCTGCATATCACAGCGCTGATCACATTGTACTGTGATTACCAAATGACTTGCCTGTCTGTTCTTAAGCTAGGAGTTTCTGAGCATAGAGCATATATGTCCTTATACCATGGAGCCTGTGCCTGGGGCGTGGCTGGTGCTCAAGAAGTGTTTGATGGCGAATACATACAGTTGGTAAATCTTCGCCTGTGAATTCGAGAAAGGAGGAAATGAGACTGAGCTGGGGCTTGAGGGAGAGGTGAGCGGGTGGAGGATCTGATAGGTAGCACCCAAGGACGACACTCAGAAAGAGGTTCTCAATCCCCTTTGTTAGAGATCTTTGCACGAACGGTTTGATGTCAGCTGAGTTTTTTGCAGGTTGGGGACAGGATGTAGGGAAGCTAAAACCTAGTAGCCTACCGTAAATAATCTAAAAGAGAAAGACTACCCGTCAAATCTGTCATGTTCATAGAAAAGAGAAGCTTTTGCCTTGGGTTTATTTTGCCTTGTGATAGCAAGAGCCGGTGTCTGCCACCTGGGCTGCAGAGAAAAAAGGAAGTGTTTTATTTTCTTTTTCTGGGAAGCTCCAGCTTCCTTATTTTTATCACATAATGTCTCTGGTTTTTGAACATCGCATGTGGTCGGCATCAGCCAGGCCTTATCAGTAGTATCGGCCCAGGTTTTCCAGAGGTCTCGGGCGCTTCCTCCGAGAGTCCAGAACAGCCCTGGCATGTGTGGTGTAAATAGGTCCAGGAAAGGCAAATGAGAAAAACAGATTGAAAATAGGATAAGAGATACCACCCATCCAGGTAATAAGGGCTCCCGTTAATACTGTTCTGTGCGTGTACATGAAGGATGTGAACTTTTCTTTCAGTCATAAAGAATCCGATAGCAGATTATCATAAGATGCCCACATGATCATGATCCAGGAAACGGTATTTTGGTATTAATCCTTGACCACCCTGGGAACCCCATAGAGGCTGGCATCTTTTCTGCCTTGGTAGCTTTCAGTTGTTTTTCCAGGGAGAAGTTGTAGACTTTGGTGCTCCCATTGTTGAAGGACACTCGTGGCCGTGAGTGCAGCCGACCTTACTGTCCACTGGCCACTGAGAGGGCGTCTGCCTGCTTCTTCTCTAATTGCTGTAACAATTCAGCAAGGTGGGAACGATTAGCCTGTTACAAAATCCAGGAAACCACACACAACCTGTTAAGTGGTTGTAGGAATTTGAAGTTAAGACTGCAGAGGCTCCGTCCTTGCATTGGACATGCTGCCCTTCTCAAATAGCGATTCTGAGCCCATTCAAAACATTACAGTCCAGAGGCTCCTGGGTGGCTCAGCCTGTTGAGCATCCCAGTTCGGCTCAGGCCATGATCTCAGGGTTTTGTGAGTTCAAACCCTGCATCAGGCTCACTGCTGTCAGTGCAGAGTCTGTTTTGGATCCTCTGTCCTCCCCTTCTCTTTGCCCCTTCCCTGCTCACTCTTATGCTGTCTCTCTCTCTCAAAAATACATAAACTTTTTTTTTTTAAGCTTTAAAAAACATTACAGTCCAGCATCAGGACACAGTAAGGAGGGCTGGAAAGTGTGTTGAGTTTGCGTCCTGACACCATTTCTCACAAGGTGTCTCTTCTTAAGGTCAAGATCTTTGTACCTTTTTTATTAATTTTTAAACGCTTTTATTCATTTTTGAGAGAGAGAGAGTGCGAGCAGGGGAGGAGCCGAGAGATAGAGAGAGACAAAGAGAGACAGAGAGAGACAGAGAGAGAGACAGGATCTGAAGCAGGCTCTATGCAGTGAACCTGACCCAGGGCTTGAACCCATGAACTAGGAGATCATGACCTGGGCCAAAGTCATGTGCTCAACCAACTGAGCCACCCCAGCACCCGGGCCCTTGTACCTTTTTGAAGTTCAGTTCTCTCACCTGTAAAAACAAGATCATAATATTGCCTTAAACGATTCAATGGTTGTAAAAGTACTGTAAAGTTTGTAAACGGTAGGTACTCAAATGCCTGTTGAGCAAGTGGCGTGAATCCACATACAGTTCTCAAAAACATAGAAGAACATCCCTTCCAGGTGAGCCCAGTAAACTGTGGGCAAACTCAGTAATGATACAATGAAAGCTTCCGATCACTTTTCTCATTCATGTGTGTTGAAATCTGGGAGTAAACTGAAGAATCAAGTTACCGCATACTTAATTGCCTTGTGGTGATGTTTGCTTTAGGGAGTGAAGGGATATGAGAAATTACCTTTGTGCTTAAAACGAGACACTGTTTTAGATTAACATCAGATTGTTTAGCTTCAGACTTTGGGTTAACATTTTATTGCCCTGACTAATTGAATTAGCTTTTGGCAGCGGAACTTTTTTTTTTTCATAAGATTATACGTTTACTAGGGAAGGGTTGCTTTTGTTTTTATGGTAAAAGGAGCAGGATGGACTTCTCTTTTCCAAGACCCACATCCAACATGCCCTCATTCCTTCCAAATATCCAGAATTATCTGGCAGGGCATGGGACATGGAGCAGATGAAAGTGCTCGGGGTAGACTTTTCTGAGTAGCCAGGTTAATGTAGACCCAAGTCATCTGCCTAGATTTCTAAGATGCCTCGGAGAGAATTCTGCCCTTGAGTAACTGGTGAGATGGGTCGGAGACAGGAGAGGATTCTATTCCATCACCTCACTGGAATGAATCAAAGCAGATAAGAAACACGCCCTTCGTCTCTTGCACCCCAGTTGTAAAAGAGCTCTATTCAAGAAGAGAGGAAATCAACTTGGACGCACAGAAAAGGAAGAATTGAAAAGTTGAGAATTGTTTACATGATGTCAGTTTTTGAAAATGGTTTTTATTCTGAGAGCAGGGCCTTTGCAAAGAACAGGACCTGTGTATGTGGACCAGGGTTAACCAGGTCACTGGCCCCCTGTCCTGTGCTCCCTCTGGAACCAGATTTTGTGGGGGCCCCACCACCTTTCCATTGTCCGGTTCCTCCCCCATCTCACCCCCTGTCTTGCCCTGACCCTAGTGACATGCCTTTTGCTGTTCCAAGGAGTTTTTCCTTGCACTACTTTTTTTTTCTAACTTCTTGGCATCCATTCTGGGCCACGATGGTTGGGGGGGTGGAGGGAGGGTGTTTTTGTTTTAAAGCCATGAGTCATTTTAGAGTATTGGTGTTCTTGGAGACGGACTCTCTCTTACTCAGGTTTCCAGAGAGAAGCTTTGCAAAGCAATAATAACCCAATTATCTCCTCTACCAAAGATTAAGGTAGCAAACCTTGCACACGATGTAAAATTTGATCATAGTGTCAACTTACTTTTGTCTTTCCCATGCAATTTCCACCCTCTGTCTGGCTTGCTCATATTTCTGCCTTCGTCTTGCAAGAGTAGCAACCTCAAGTCCTCCAGTTCTCTACCAGCCGGGGCAATTGCATTGTTTGTTTCTAGAACCACAAATCTTGATTGATTGTATTTGTGCAGCTCTTTTATTGCGGATCGCTTCCAAGCATGTGGTTGTGTTTAAAGAAAAGTACTTATATTCATTTATAAATGTGTTAGTTTGCACCCATTATATCATTTGTTCTGACAACGGCGAGGACCCCAGACTGTTAGCCCTGGAGGAAACCTCCAGAGTCCAGACCACTTGGTTTTGCATCCCGGGGAGCAGATTTTATGTCTCAAAATATAGATGCTTTTGGGAAGGGCAGCATATCAATTTTTATTCAGTCACTCTAACCTTCTGTGAATGAGCATAGCGGTTCGTTTCCGGAGGGCAGATTTTTCAGAGGGAGGATGGAGAAGGCAGGACAGTGGAGGGGAATGCAAAGGGAAATGCAAAGGCACTGAGGACAACAGGTCATCTCCTTTTCCCCGGGTCCTTCCTCTGGCTGTGCCGCTACCATTCCAGGGGACTCACCCAGTGCAGACTCAAACAGCTATTAACAGGTGCCCATCAGTCCCATCCCGTCGGGTTACCACTGCAGAAATGAACACTTGAGTTTCTGCCTGGCATGATCTTTGACTTCTCAGCCACACTGGCACACTTCCTAGGCTGTAGGAGGAAGTGTTACCAAGCCATCGTTCTCATTTGCCCCCCAGAACAGTCGTCATTCACTGTTGTTCAGAAGGGCCAGTGAACACTCCTGTCGCCAGCAGGGCCCAACGCAGCTTTGAGGCAGGGAGGTCAGAGAGGCTCTGGGAGCAGATGAGGCTGCAACACGCAGACGTGCCAGCTGAGTCCCAGCCAAGGATGCCCGTCCATGCTTCCTTGGAATCCAGGCCCTGCTTTATTTGCCAGGCCTTATGTCCTGTTTGTTAACTTTGCACAGATTCTTTGTCAACTTGCCAAGCTCCGTGTCTGTTGAATTCCATCCACCAGAGAGGGTGCCTTTTGCAAATTCGCTGAAATCAACTCTCTATGCTGGGGTGGGCCTGCCGGGCTGGGTCCTTAGGACCCTGGGGACCACAGGCTTTATGGCCATTCTACCATTACTCTCACACGGTGTTGCTTTCAGTGATTCAGAGATTCTGGTCCAACCAAAGTGAGACATCCTGGTGGTTTGTCTTTTTTCTTTTTCCTTCTTCTCCTTCCTTCCTTTCTTTCATCCCTTCCTCCCTCCCTCCTTCCATTCTCCCTCCCTCCCTTCCTCCCTTCCTTCCTCCCTCCCTCCCTCCCTTCCTTCCTTCCTTCCTTCCTTCCTTCCTTCCTTCCTTCCTTCCTCTTACTTCCTTGCTTTTTTAGCGCTCTGACTCTAGGAAACTATTAAATATAGCAAAAGGAAGAGAACACAGAAAAAATGACAAGTCTTTGTATTTATAAAATAAACCTCAGGGCGCCTGGGTGGCTCAGTTGGTTAAGCGTCCGACTTGGGCTCAGGTCATGATCTCATGGTTCTTGGGTTCTAGCCCTGCATCAGGCTCTGCTGACAGCTCAGCCTGGAGCCTGTCTTTGAATTCTGTGTCTCCGTCTCTCTCTCTGACGCTGTCTCTCTCTCTCAAAAATAAGTAAAACATTGTGAGGGAAAGGGAGAGAGGCAAACCATGAGAGACTCTTGAATGCTGACAAAAACTGAGGACTGATGGATGTGGGGGGGAGGGGGGATAGGCATGGAGGAGGGCACTTGTGGGGATGAGCACTGGGTGTTATGTGGAAACTAATTTGACAATAAACTATTTGTAAATAAAAAAATAAGTAAAACATTAAAAAATTTTTTTAAATGAACCTCAAAGGACTTCTTCCCCTTACACCTCACCTCTCACTCCCACCCTCCTCACTGTGAGCACATGGCGCTTCTGCCTTTGGTGGCCGCCTGTGGTTCATGTCGCTGAGGTCTTGCCCTGGCAGGGGCCCCCCACACCCAGAGTCTGAGCCCCTGTTTCTGGTATTTACTTGGTTCTTTGTCTAGGCACTGCCCCCAGATCGCTACGCCCACCCCTTTAACGAAGGCGAGACAAGGACACATTTTTTTCCTCCTCTCCTTCTTTCTCCCTTGTCTTCGGTCTACACTGCTGGTCTGCTTGCGGGATGACTCACTTCTTTGTCATCCTCTTATCCCGTTCAGCCTGTCCAGCTGCTCTCATTGCCTCTGTGCAGAGAGATGGAGCTGTTGCCGTGTTTGAGCCTGTCACCGGATCAGCTCAAGGCCCAAAAAAGTGGAGGAAGAGAAGGACAGACAGAACAGAGACCGTCTCGAACTCTCCCAGGGACAGAAGACAAAAATAGACTCCTTTTGCCCTTATGTCCCTTAGTCGCCAAAGGGTTTTACGTGATGTGGCTGTGGGAGCCGCTACTCCAGTCCTCAGTCACGCCCCACCTCCCTGATCTGGTCCCCCTCCCCCATGTGTCCAGGGAACACAAATGCGTTAATAGTCCACTTCTCGCTTAGCCACTGTCTACATCTAGAATGGTGTTCCATTTAGGAGGACCCAGAATTTATTGTTGTTGTTGTTGTTGTTAAGCGCCGGAGTTCTTGAAGTAAAACAGTGTCCTGGTGGGCGTTCAACCCCCTGGGCTTAGGGTAATGAGTTTATTGAAAGGGCTGGTAGGTTTGACAGGCAACACTTAGAAGGGTGAAGTGCTTTGCTGATAGGTGGCTCCTTTCCTCATTCATTCATCGTTTCATTCATAATTTCTTCATAAAGTCCCCCTAACCTCAAGGCCTGGCCCAGATAATCAAGGATGGGACAATCTATAGACTATGTGAATCGAGACTAACATCAGGAAGAAAGAGGAGGAATGCATGTAAGAAGATCTCTTCTAAAGGGGTATAAGAAATGGGATAAAATGAAGAAGGGAAATTTAAGGGTGGTTTGGGGACATTTTAAGAAAGGGGAAATGTGAGGACAGCTAAGAAAGAAAATCTGGAGCAGATCCCTGGGATCAGAAGATTACACCGAGTGCTCTTGTTTCTGATGATCTCAACTCCCTACTGCTCTCTTCCGAAACTGCGGGAAACCTGTGCACGGTAGAGAGCTTCCTCCTCTGAGCGAGAAAGTCGCCACCTCCCCTCCCCCTCCCAGAACACACCCTACCCTGCCCAGGAGGGGGGCCTTGCTTGACACACCAAGTTGGAACAAGGGCCCAGATCCTGCCTTCTTTTGGCTTCCTTCACAGTGGGGGAGGGCCGTGCTGGTTGGCCAGACGCCCTCTGAAAGCCTGGGTGTGCATTTTCTTGTGGGAATCCCATTGACCAGCATCCTCGC
>NW_027531880.1:3370692-3461947 GCF_008692635.1 Crocuta crocuta
CTCCATTCTCCCTCCTCTGCCTGTCCCCTGCAGCCTCAGAAGCAGCAGTGGGGCATAAAGTCCTCCCACCGCCCCACTCGCCTTTTCTTTGTCATCCTTGCTCTGAAGGGGGGCCTGTGGCCAGTGAGGGGGAAGGGTGCTTCCAACTGGGAAGCTCTTTGCAAAGACACAAAGAAGGAGCCAGAGCCAGGCCAGGAAAGTGCTGGAAGCCCCTGATGTGACAGGGCCCTTAGGACCCTGGGGATGGGGGGGAGGGGTGGGACCAAAAGTTGTTGTGACTGAAGGGAAATGAGTCAAGGGAAGAAATGCCCTGATTTAATTCTTGTGGACAAAGGAGTGAGTGGGCCTGCCAGACCACAAAATAACACCCCGACCAACTAACCTACTTTAAGCTGCTGAAGGCAAGATCACTGGGGAAAGGCACATGGAAACTGAGAATTTTGGGTCCAGGAAGATCTGAGTCTAATGACCAAAAACCAGATGGCTCTGTTCCTTTCTGCCAATCTACACTTCGGGCTTGTCTGTAAAATAAGAGACAGCCCTTCCCGGGGGTAGTGGGGAGGGTGTGAGCTGGTGCAGGGGAGCCTTTCCTGTGCTGGACAAGGAGGCATGCCAGTTATGAGGGGAAGGACCGAGGCAGTCTGAGGTAGGCTGGCTCTGCGACATGCCTGCAGTCGAACCCCTACGCTGTCCTCCGAAAAAGTCAGACAGGGGACATTTTCTGTGGTTCTATCTGGTGGTTCCAGGGCAGGAATTCACTTCTAGGGAAAGGGTACCCAGGCTGCCAAGAAGTGCCAGGGATGGTCTCGCCATTCAGCCCCCAGAGATCTCTGGGCAAAATGATCTTCTAGCAACCCGTGTCCATTGATGGACGAATGGATAAACAAGACGTGGTCTTTATAGACAAAGGAATCTTCTTCAGCTTTTAGAAAGGAGGAGATTCTGACACATGGCCACCACATGGATGAACCTTGAGAACATTATGCTAAGTGAAATAACCCAGTTGCAAACGGACGTTGTGTTGTACGATTCCACTTATGTGAGGAACCTAGAGAGTTGTCACTTTTACAGACACAGAGAGTACAGTGGTGGTTGTGGGAGGAGTGGGGAGTTGGTGTGTCGTGGGTGCAGAGTTTCAGGTCGGGAAGATGATAAAGTTCTGGAGATGGTGGTGGTGATGAACGTGCGTAATGCCACCGAACTGTACACACGTATCAATGGTTAAGATGGGAAATATATACAATGAAAGAAATCTTCCAGATATTTGTGGCATTTCCCTCTGTGGGAGCAGATGCTGGAGGGGAGGGACTGGCCATGATGAAGTCACGGGTTTCTTGAGTTTTGTCATACTCCTTGATACCTCAGTCACACGAGTGAGCTTTTTTTCCCTTCTTCTTCCAGAATTTAAGGGACGCTTTGAAGGAACGATGAATAACTTGAGAGAGCTGGTGTGTACTCTGCTGCTTTGTGGAGCAACCCTCACCTTGGCCAGCCAGGTGGGTGTGCGGGTCAGGAATGTGCTCTGCCCCAAGGCCCTGTCGACCCTCAAGGCCTTTGGGAGCCCAAGGTGGGCCAATGTCAGAGTGGAGAGGCAGAGGTCAGCAGTCGTGGAGGATAGTGCACACACTCCTCTCGGGGTGGACTGTTGGGGATTCAAGGTTCCGGGGGGCAGAACCCTAGGCAGTTCCGCTGACCTCAGTAAACAGTTCTTAATTCTACCCCACTGCCTCTGACTGCCTCCTCTGGAGCTGTTTTTAAAGAATGTGCTTGAATGAATCCATAAAGCATTTGGAAATACAGAAAGTTATTCTGGCAGCACTGGTCTAGAAGGGGAGGAAGAATTGGAAAAGAAGGCAAGGAGTGGACATTGCACCCGGGGCCAGTTACCTGGGAGGGGGCTCCTGGGGCAGGTGGCATCTGATCGGCAGACGCGTGGGTGGTCTCTGGATCAACCACCTGTGTTCCTGGGACACCCAACCTGTGCTGATCCTTCCTCCGCCTCTGGTTGCTTTGCAGGAAGCCCACCCACGATTCAGAAGAGGCGCCAGGTCTTACAGAGGTGAGACGACATTGAGGTCAACGGAGGGGGTCAGTGGAGGCGGGAGGCAGATTCAGGGCTTAGCTCAGGGCACTGGAGGCTCTGTTGGGGGAATTTGTCTGCCACCGCCGCCAGCTTACCTGAGCTGTGTGCAGGTGAGATTTCTCAGGGTGATTCTGCAAAGATGCCCGTGTGCCTCCACCTATCCCTCAGCCATCCACCCAGTTAGCCGAAGCTGGGTTTGAGAGAGCAGAGCAGGTGCGCCCTCAGGAGTCAGGTGGTCAGGGAGTCACAGACCTGGTGGGAACCCGCCGGCTCAGTGGCCCAAAGCCCTGTGACACAGGTGAGAAAACAGAGCTGAGCTGGACATGGAGCAGTGACTTGCCTAAGGTCACCCTGTGGCCAGCTGTAGCTGTGCCGGTCCTCCAGGGTCCCCCTCACCCCAGAATCCACCCGGCACCTTTGTCAAATGCCATCGCTGTGCTTCCATTTCTTCTGGTTGGTAAAAATGGGGTAACTAGGCTGGGCTACCTCACAGGAGTCCCACAGGTGTGGAAAGACTTTCTAGAAGACCACGTCAGAGTCGACTCTAGAAACCTGAGGAACATCCCTCTGAGCATTACGCAGGATTCCAAAAAAAAAAAAACCATGACAGCACCTGGATTGTCTTGACTGGTTGGAGGAACTCTGAGCCCAGCTTCAAGTCTGAAACCACCAGCTTGGGGCCCTCATCTCTGTCCTTCATGACCTACTCCCTTTGGGTCTGGGAGGCTTTGCAACACCTCTTTTAAAGTGGAAGTTTCCCCGGAGTGAGTCATGCCCGTAACTCTTAATGCCTTTGCTATTAGATAAGCATTTCCGATAAGGGTGTCCTGGCCCCAGCGAACCCTCAAAAGAAGCAGAAACAATGATGTACAATGAGCCCATGTCACTTTTTAATTAATGAAAAGTTAAAGATTTGTGAAGTTGGCATTCTGGTTTGCAAACAGAGACAAAGGGCAAGAATATCAATGCAAGCACTTAAATTGTTTTCATTTATAACAAAAATACTGGTGGGAGCAGCACATTTCCCACGAACCAAAATGTGGATTTTCTTTCTCTTGGGCTAGCAGTGCATCATTTCAGTGTGGTAATACCCATGTGGATCAAAAAATCTGGTAGGCAATTGTATATCCATGTGCATATTTTTGATGAATTGTAATGAAAAATTAGACTATTACTTTGTAAACATATTTTGATAGATAAATTCTCCCCAGATGAGGGCCCATCGGAAGAAAAATAATAAAAGCAGTCTTCGGTGACAAGTTCTTAGGTACCTGTTATCTTCCCGCTGAGAGCAAGAAAGGAATGAGGATGGGTTGTATTAAAAGTGAGAGAGGTTCATATGTGGAATTTTAAGAAACAAAATAAATGAACGCAAAGGAAGGGAAAGAAAAATAAGATAAGAAGAGAGAGGGAGGCAAACTATAAGCTATAAGAGACTCTTAAAGACAGAGAACAAACTGAGGGTTGCTGGAGGGGAGGGGAGTGGGGGGATGGGTAAATAGGTGCAGGGCATTAAGGAGGCCGCTTGTTGGGATGAGCACTGGGGGTTAGGTGTAAGGGATGAATCACTGGGTTCTACCCTTGAAGCCACTGTATATTAACTAACTTGAATTTAAATTAAAAAAAAAAAATTGAGTGAGGGATGTTCTCAGTGGGACCAGGGATGGGAAGTCAGTGTTTGGTGAGTTGTGCCCTCAAGAGGCCAGCCTGTCTCTCGTTACAGTGACCTGCAGAGATGAGAAAACACAGATGCTGTACCTGGAGAATGAGTCATGGCTGCGCCCCGTACTCAGAAGCAACAGGCTAGAATACTGCTGGTGCAACAGCGGTCGCTCGCTGTGCCACTCGGTACCTGTCAAAAGTACGTATGGGGTGGGGGTGGGGTGCCTGGGTGGCTCAGTCGGTTGAGTGTCTGACTTCGGCTCAGGTCATGATCTCACAGTCTGTGGGTTCGAGTCCTGCGTCAGGCTCTGCGCTGACAGCTCGGAGCCTGGAGCCTGCTTCGGATTCTGTGTCTCCCTCTTTCTATGCCCCTCCCTTGCTTGTGCTCTGTCTCTCTCTGCTTCTCAAAAATAAATAAACGTTAAAAAAATTTTTTTTAGTGAAGTATTTTTTTTAATGAATACGAGGGCCCTGGGTGGCTCAGTCAGCTAGAGTCTCTTAATCCTGACTCAGGTCATAATCTTGCATTTCATGGGTTGGAGCCCTGAGTCGGGCTCTGGGCTGCCAGGGTGGAGCCTGCTTGGGATTCTCGCTCTCCCTCTCTCATCTGCTGTTCTTCCACTCCCACACGTGCACTCTCTGTCTCTCTCAGAATAAATAAACTTGAAAAATAGATGTTTAAAAAAATGTACAGGGCTCCTGGGTGACTCAGTTGGCTAAGCGTCCGACTTCAGCTCAGGTCATGATCTCACAGTTCGTGGGTTCCAGCCCCGCATCGGGCTCTGTGCTGACAGCTAGCTCAGAGCCTGGAGCCTGTCTTCCGATTCTGCGTCTCCCTCTCTCTCTGACCCTCCCCTGCTCACACTGTCTCTATTTCTCTCTCAAAAATAAATAAAACATTAAAAAAAAATTTTTTTTAATGTATGTATGGACTGCCCGTAGAAGCTTCGAGCTTTGGGTCCATTCTCCCGGGCCCAAACCCTGTGTCCCATGTCTCCAACTAGTTCAGACCTCCTTCTGCCTTGGTCAGATGTGAACGAGCCAAGCAAACAAGCAAGACTGGGGCCTCAGTTTCTGCCTTCACTTGCCAGGCCTCAGCTTCCTGGTCTGTCCAATGGAGAGAATAATCCTCATGGGTGCTGTGAGGATTAAATGAGTTAATTTTGTAAACCGCCTAGAACAGTGCCTGGCAGGTAGATCGCACTCTTCAAGTCTTAACTCCTTTCTCCTTGGAATTCCTTTAAAGTAATTAGAGGCTTCCTTGTTTGTTCTTGGCAGGTTGCAGCGAGCCGAGGTGCTTCAACGGGGGGACGTGCCGGCAGGCTCTGTATTTCTCAGATTTTGTCTGCCAGTGTCCTGAAGGGTTTTTGGGGAAACGCTGTGAAATAGGTGAGCGGTGGGTAGGTGGTGTGAGAGAGGGGCAGAATCCCAAATCTTCCCAGAAAGGGGAAGAAGTGTGTGGTGACAGGGGTGGGGTGGGGACAGGGAAGGGTGATCCAAGGGTCGGTTAGGCAATCAAGGTGCTGGGCCTCATGGGCACCATCTTGGGTGCCAGTCTGCGGTCTGGCTCTGCTGCCGGCCAGCTGGGCAACCCTGGCTGCCCCGTTTACCTGCTGTGCTCTGGGAGCCTCAGCGGCCGGTGCACCTCACTGGTTTGGGGGTGACGCCAGAGCAGATGAGAAAGCCCTTTGGGAATCTAAAGGAAAGAGGGGGACTCACATGTGAGATGTCATCTGTCCTGTTTTCCATCAGATGCCAGTGCCACCTGCTACAAGGACCAGGGAATCACCTACAGGGGCACATGGAGCACGGCGGAAAGCGGGGCCGAGTGTGTCAACTGGAACAGCAGCGCGCTGGCCCTGAAGCCCTACAACGGGCGCAGGCCAAACGCCATCGCGCTGGGCCTCGGGAATCACAATTACTGCAGGTGAGAGGGCTGTCTTCCCTCCTGGGCTGGCTCTTCCCTGGTGAGGAGCTGCTATAGCCGAGGGAAAGACCTAGATCAGGTCAGCCAGGCTTCCCCAGAGACAGAGACCCCGTCCATCAGATACACATACAGGGATTTAGAAGGAATTGGCTCACGCCATTGTGAGGGGTGGCAAGTCTCAAATCTGTGGGCAGGCCAGCGAGCTGGGAGCTGACAGGCTGGACCACTGCAGTCCCGAGGCAGAATTTCTCCCCAGCTTTGTCTAGTAAGGCCTTCCGCAGATTGGACAAGGCTGCCCACAGATGGAGGGAAATCTCTACTCACAGTCAGCGGATCGCTGCTGTTACCCAAAGCGATCTCTTCACCACGGCACCTAGGTTCATGTTTGATTAAATAACTGGGCGCCATGGCCAAGTTAACACACAGAACTAACCGTCACAGGCCACCCCGTGGCAACGTGGCTCCCGGACACATCTTAAAGCCATACTTACTCTCCACATGAAGACAACAGCCGAGGCATACTTCCACCTCACATGATTCAATTATCCTGTGTACCACCAAAAAATGCACTAATCTTTTCCCCAGAAGAGGTTGAAAAGGCCTTGGGTCTGCGAGGGAGACTTCCCTTTTCACCTCCTCTGGCCTTTCCTGGCTGCTTTTCCAGGAACCCAGACAGAGACTCAAGGCCCTGGTGCTACGTCTTCAAGGCCGGGCAGTACAGCACCGAGTTCTGCAGCACGCCCGCCTGCCCCGAGGGTAAGCGCAGCCCCCCACCCCCACCCCAACCCCCAGCAATGTCCCGGGAAGAAGATGGAGCTGGTAGTGCTTCTAGAACTCAGGAGACAGAGGAGTGGGCTGGTGGTTGACCGTTTTGGCTGCAGAGAGATGAAAGTCAGGAGACTTAGCTCTTCACCCAGACCTGGCTTCTAGCTAGCTGTTTGACTTTGAGCTTGTCTCTTTATCCCCCTGAACCTCAGTTTCCTCGTTTACAGAGGAGGAGGTGGGCTGCACAGGTGGATTTCTGTCCTTTTGAGGACGAATGGAGATTCTCCCTTTTGTGACTGATTTCTCAATGGGCCTATTTCTCAATCCCTCTTTCTCTCTCTCTCTTTTTAAAAATGTTTAATATGAGAACACTTCCCAAATTTAAAAACCCTACGTTACAAAAAAGCACCCTGAGTTCTGCAGTGCTTTCACAAATAATGATGTCACAATAGTATGAAAAATAGGTTTTAAAGTTCTACCTTTTCACATACAATAGCAATGTGCCTTATGTCTACAGGTAAGTCTGACACACCTGTCTGAATTTGAGGGCTCTTACACTAATTCTAAAGCATCTCCCCCTCCCAGGATTGGTAAATTGGGACTCACTGGTCTAGGGGGCCTTAGAGATGCCTTTAACTATTCTGTTTCTAGTGGTACACCTTGCCAGTTTCAAATGGGGGGAAAGGAGAGCAAAATGGGGCAAATAAGTGAAAATAGGCAGCATTCATAGGTCCATAATCCCTCTCCTGCTCAAGCCCAATAAATCCTTCTGAGCACAGGCAGACATAATCTAAGAAGGTAGGGGCTGCTGACACGTCCATCCGTTGAAGATCCTTGCTTCCCCACAGCCTGTCAAGTATGAACCAGGAAAACCCTGATGACTTTCAAAGCAGCCTGGGCAATAATCACCTGTAACTGAACATAGCGTCCCTTTCCGCAGAATGTGAATTCACCCTCAGCACCTCTCAACACAGCAGTCTAGGAAGCCACATCCAATCATGCAAGTTGGCCCGGCAGATAAAAGCCACTTAGCATCCCTATGTATAAGGGCTGGAAGAATAAGGAAAGAGGGGAAGTCGGATGGTATCATGTCCTTCTTACAGTGAGGCTGGCTGCCTACCGCCTCTCGGGCCAGTGGCTCCCGCTGCAAACCCCGACATGCCTGCTGTAGCACTTAATTGGTTTTGTGTCAGTCTGAGACTTTCTTTTGTTCCAGAAAAAAATGGGGACTGCTATGTTGGAAAGGGGTTAGCATACCGTGGCACCTCCAGCCTCACCGTGTCTGGCGCCTCCTGCCTCCAGTGGAATTCCGTGGCCCTGATAGGCAAGGTCTACACAGCGTGGAAGACCAACGCCCAGACAATGGGCCTGGGCAAACACAACTATTGCCGGTACAGAGCATAGGGGCGGTGGGTTCGTATCTGGGCGGTAGGCAGGAGTGGGGTGTGGGGTGTGGGGCGGGAGATTTCATGCCTGAAGTTATATGAAAGACTCGGTGGGTGGGAAGGCACCATGGATAGCATCTGGTCACATGTCTTCATTTGCTGGAATGGCACCTGTTATGAAGAGTGAAGTCCCCTGGTTTTTGAGCCCATGTCCCAGGTTAGAGGTGCTGTCCCACAGCCACCCTGTTCTCATTGTTCTGTCCTTCTGTGGCACTTTTCTGCCAATGAGTCATAAGAGTGTCCTCACAGCATTGCTCATGGCACCTTCCGGCACACCTGTGAGGTGACAATGTTATGTTGCTGATAGAAAAACCAAGTTAAGGTTGTTTTCCTACGGTGAGATCTCCGACGGAGCCAAGCTCAGGACTCAGGCCCCTCCTACCCAGCTCAGTGTTTTTGCCGTTGGTTTACTGAGCCTCCTTCCCGGCTCACGTGGCCTGCGATGGGACTGAAAATGTGACCGAGAACCTTGACCTCTCTCCCCATCTAGGAACCCAGATGGGGACGCCAAGCCCTGGTGTCACGTGATGAAGGACCACAAGTTGACGTGGGAATACTGTGACGTGCCCCAGTGCTGTAAGGACTGGCCCTTGGCCACCTCCCTTTGCCCAGCCTCACCTTCTGGACATTTCCTCTGCCACTTACTGTGTCTTCACAGCCATCTGCTTCCGACCCAGATTGTTAGGAGGGCCTTGGTCAGGAGGAGCCTCCCGTGGCCGGAGCCGCGGTAGGATGACAACACTCAGGGCAGGTGCCCACTTCCCATGCACAACCGTGATGCGGAGGGACAAAAAGAAAGAGAAGAACTTGCCAATTGCTTTTAGAACGTATTAGGCTTGGAACTTCTCTCTCCAGATGCCTTTCTTAGGGAATGACGGTGAGGTCACGGTGAGCATGAAGGAGGGCAGCTCGCATATGTGACGCCCTAGATAGCAGAGAGTGCTCTCACCACGTGCTCCCGCCAACGTGGTGAAGGGCCATCCTCCTAAGTCCAGTTTGCTGATGAGGAAAGCAGCCCAGAAGCCACGCGGCCCAGCCAAGCTCACTGGGCTCCGGGCCACAGAGCTGGGGTCTGACCCCACGTCTTCTGCTCACATACTTCTGCTGTGAGCTCTTCCACTTCTCCCACAGAACCCACTTAACACAGGGGGACTGTGTTAGTGGAGGGGGTGGGAGACACAGAGGAAATTCAAGTTGGCACATTTTGCTAAAAAATGACACTTTAGAAATTGTCTGAGAATAGATCTCTTTTAAAGTTTATTTATTTATTTTGAGAGAGAGAGGAAAAGCACAAGCGTGAGAGGAATGGAGGGAGAGAGAGAGAAGGGGAGAGAGAGAGAGAGAGAGGTTGGGAGAGCATCCCAAGGAGGCTCCATGCTGTCAGCAAAGAGCCCAATGCGAGGCTTGAACTCATGAACCATGAGATCATGATCTGAGCCGCGATGTCGAACACTTAACATACTGAGCCACCCAGGTGCCCCTCTGAGAATAGATTATTATTACTCGGTAATGTCTCTCCAGGAACATATTATTTAACTGGGCAAGTAAGATGCAAGCCACCAATGAACTCATGGCCAAGGTCCTGTATGGCTGGTCCTCAGTGGGCAGGATCATAAGCTCCCTCAGAGTCTGGCGGGCTGAGAGTGTTAAGAAAGCTTCAAGAGGAGATGGGATTTCTTTCACCTATGCCCTGAAAAGCTGGCAAAGTTAGTAGGTGGAAAAGAGATACGGGAAACATTTCCCATGGGAGGAAGTTGCAGTGCCGCCTTATTTCTGCAGCCAGGAAGCAGGTGCAGGAAAAACCGGGGGTAAGGAAGCATGGCAGAAAGACCCCCAGTTTGGAGTCAGGCGGATCTGGGTTCTAATCCAGGTGCCGTTGTGATGTGGGGCACAAATCTCCCAGCCTCTCTGAAGTTCCGTGTCGTGAGGGTTAAGGAGAGCGCAGCCACGGTGGTTGGCATGGACTACGTCCTTGACAAAATGTGGTTTTTATTACCTCTCACTCCGTGCTAACCTGGAGAAGTGCACTGACCTGTAGAAACTCGGGGTTCCGAGAGAAGAAACCAAGATAGGTGCTCAAGGACCTCCCCCGAGGCCCACGGGTCTGATGGTCCTTCTCTCTCCTCTCCTCTCGCAGCCACCTGTGGCGTGAGACAGTACAAGCAGCCTCAGTTCCGCATTAAGGGAGGACTCTACGCGGACATCACCTCTCACCCGTGGCAGGCTGCCATCTTCGTCAAGAACAGGAGGTCACCAGGCGAGAGGTTTCTGTGCGGGGGGATACTGATCAGCTCCTGCTGGGTCCTGTCTGCCGCACACTGCTTGCAGGAGAGGTAGGCTCTTCAGAAAACCCACGAGGCCTCCCTGGACTGTAAGGCCTTGAGCCCAGGCCTGTTGGAAGGAGCCTCACAGCAAGCAGGGCATAAGGCTGTTTCTCCCTTAGGTATCCTCCCCACCACCTCAAGGTGGTCCTGGGCAGAACCTACCGAGTGGTCCCCGGAGAGGAGGAGCAGAAATTCGAAGTAGAAAAATACATCACCCATAAGGCGTTTGATGACGACACTTACAACAACGACATCGGTAAGGGGTGACAGGCTCCCCGCTCCAGGTGGCGCCCCACGCGGCCACACACGTGCGCTCACACCTCTTCCTCCCACACCCTCGCCTCCTCCTTCGCCTTCCGCTGAAGTCGGAAGCGGCCCTGCCCGCGCGGCTGATTCCCTCCCCGCCCTTCCTCCAGCACTGCTGAAACTGCAGTCGGACTCGCTCCAGTGTGCCCGGGAGAGCGACACCGTCCGCACCGTCTGTCTGCCCGACGCCGACCTGCAGCTGCCCGACTGGACGGAGTGCGAGCTGTCTGGCTACGGGAAGCACGAGGCGTGTAAGTGGAAGGAAGTGTCGGCCCCGTCCTGTCTGTCGGCAGGACAGCAGGGGACAGCAGGGCACGCGCTGTTGACGGAGGGAAAAGCAGTGACGGGAACGTTCTAGCCTTGGTTCAGGCCCTGATGTAAATGTAGGCAGGTTCCCAGCGGTCGGAGAACCCCTCCCCTGCCTTCCCCACCTCACAGGATAAGGCCGTGAAGGGTCTGAATAGTACAAGTGCTTTGAAGAGCTTCAGACTTCAGGAAGGTTCTGGTGTGAAGTGGAGTACGTGATGAGGGGGTGTGGTTCTTGGACCTTCTGATCCTGCTGGCCCGAGTCCAAATCCTAGATCTGCACCTTGTAGCAGTGTGGCCCAGGGTGGGGGTGTCTTACACCATCCCAAGCCCCCGCGTCCTCACCGGTAACGTGGGGGTAGATTTAGCTGCCTCCTTAGGCAATGAGAATGAAGTGGTAGTAGATGAAGGCAGTGGTTTTCAACTGGGGTGATTTGCTGCCCCGCCTCCCCCAACCCGGCAGACCCTGGCAATGTCTGGAAGCATCTTTGATGGTCGCAACTCAGGATGGAGGTTTTACCAGCATTTAGGGAGCAGAAGCCAAGGATGCTGCCGGACATCTGCAATGCCCAGGACGGCCCCCCTCACATTCTCTGGCCCCAAGGTCAACAGTGCGACTACTGAGAAACCATAGGCTAAACTCTATAAAATTTCTGGCTTTGTCAGTCAAAACAATATTGACAGTTTCGTAGGCGTCGACCCAATATGTTGATACAAGTTAGCCATTATTAGAAAAGTTGGCGTCCTCCCTCTGAAGGGCTTACAAATAACTTTCCCTAAAGCCATAAGACATTTCCCCTTCTCTCTTTCAGCTTCTCCTTTCTATTCTGAGCGGCTGAAGGAGGCTCATGTCAGGCTGTACCCAGCCAGCCGCTGCACATCACAACATTTGTTTAACAAAACCATTACAAACAACATGCTGTGTGCTGGAGACACACGAAGCGGTGGGAACGAGGCAAACCTGCATGATGCCTGCCAGGTAAGCATGGGTGTCTCGCCAGGCCCTGAGCTCGCCTGAGGGTAGAAATGTTCCTTGGCCAACAGGTTCCTGACCAAGAAAAAAGTTACAGCCAGAAACCAGGGACTTCATCTTGGGGAGGCGTTGGCGATTCAAGATGAGGGCCTCAAAGAATAACACAATCAGAGAAAGGTCAAAGTTACCCAAACTTAAGACATCTAAATTGCAGGAAATTTCCCCAGTGTCTACACCGGAAACTCCACCTGGTTCAGGGTTTCCTGTAAGCCCAGGCAATTGATTGACTATTGAAGTGATGGACAAAGCAACACAGATTAAGCAATTCATTTTCTTTAATGTTTATTTAATTTTGAGAGAGAGAGGCAGAGAGACAGTCAGAGTATAAGCAGGGGGGAGGGGCAGAGAAAGAGGGAGACACAGAATCTGAAGATGGGTCCAGGCTCTGAGCTGTCAGCACAGGGCCCGACGCAGGGCCTGAACTCATGAATCATGAGATCATCACCTGAGCCAAAGTTGGACCCTTAAGTTGACTGAACCACCCAGGTGCCCCCAAATAAAGCAATTCTTGACTTCTGGGGGTGCAGGAGAATTGGGGTCTGCCATGTAGAAGGGGGAAGAGGGGCTGCGGCTAATTAGGAAAGGGGACACGGATGATTTGTGAGAAATAAGTTTTAAAAACTCCTATTCAGCCTTAATATGAGGTTTTTAGCCTGGGAAAACAAACCATTTCAGGCTCTCTGTGTTTTTGCACCCTTATCAGAGTTAGTACTTGTCTTTCATGATAATGAGGGACTGGTATGGGACACAGACCAACCTGTGGCATTGGGACCCAAATATAACCAGGGCGCTGTTATTGACGAGACATTTTCAAACCTACAGTGTGCCAGGCTCTCCATCAAGGGCCTGGGGCTTGGAGGGGAAACAAAAAGAAGAAAGCAGGGCTCTTGCATCAAAGACTTTGTGGGCTTTGTTCTTATAGGGTAATCATATCATCAGCATCTGCCCTCAGTTCCTTGACAACCTTTGTCTCTTTCTGAATGGTTGGCTCAACAGTCATAAAAAGTTGTATGCAAAGTGAAACTATGATCAGCAACCTTCAAGTTAAAAACAAAAACAAGAAATTATTTTGATTCAATAAGACCGTAACAGCCAACAATGACCAAGAGTCTTACCAAAGATCATATGTTGTTCTCAGAGCTCTCTGAGATTCAGGCGCTCTCCTCACTAATTCCCAGAGTATTCTCATACTGTAGGTATAGCATGATGGCTATTTTACAGGTACGAATACTGAAGCACAGTTAGCCTAAGGCCACACAGCTAGTAAGGGATAGAGTTAAGACCAGGGCTGTGGCCTGAAATGTCTGAGCAGTTATCTCAATTCTACTTTGCAAAGTAGATAAAACCTAATCCCCTACAGGATCAAGATCACTGAGATAACAGTTTCCCTCTCTGAGCTAAGTACTTTGAAGAATACAGTACTAGCACTACAAATAGTCACCCTAACTTCCTCCTAAAGAGTCTGTGTTTTTTTGCAAACTGACCTGCTCTCTCTTTTGCAGGGTGACTCAGGTGGCCCCTTGGTGTGTATGAAGGACAACCACATGACTTTGGTCGGCATCATCAGTTGGGGCCTTGGCTGTGGGCAGAAAGATGTTCCAGGTGTATATACCAAGGTTACTAATTACCTAGACTGGATTCAAGACAATATGCGACCATGACCAAGGGCGCCCAGTTCCCTGAAATCACGGGAGGAAGCTGGGGCTTCCCCCACTTCCGAAGACACACCAAGGCGGGGTGCTTCTTCAGAGAGATGAGCCGTAACACAGTACAAGTGGGTGGCGGGGTGGGGGGGACCGATAGGAGAGGGGACAGGATAGGTTTTCACAGGTACTTCCCATTTTAGAAGTTTTCAGGGGGTTAAGACTGGATTTCAGAATGGAGTCTGTCAGCCGAGAAGACAGATGAAAGCCAACCCCTCCTGGAATACGACCATCTAGGGCAGAAGAGAGGTAGACCAAAAGCCCGACCCGAGCTGTCAACATGTGGAGAGTTGGGAAAGGGACCGCAAAGAAGAAAGTATGTCTCAGCAGTGTAAAAAAAAAAAAAAAAGTCTGGAGCTTTCAGGAAGGAAGGATTGCATTAGAAATGGAGTGTCTATTTATACTCACAAGGAAGCCCAATGGGGGCCTCCTGATGAGGGATGGGCTGGCCGGCCAGATCATGTTCCTCAACATCTTTTAAATCCAGTATTTGGCTTTTCCCTTTCTCCACTCTACGGTTCTTGGAAGGAAATCCTTTTGTGGATAGTGTAAATCTTTTTTCTTTATAAACTTCATAATAAAGCAGGAGACTTGTATCATTTTAATACCCGATAAACTAGGCTTTAGTATATTTATATCAATCCATTTTCATTTTTACTTGTTGCCACACGCCTGTATTATACTGTGCTAATAAATTCAGATATATTTTTCACATATTTTCCCAAATCGGAGTGGGTAATTTTGTTACGTTGGCAGTATCTCACTTTTTTATTTTATTTTACTTTTTTATCCCGCTTTTTTATTCCTGTTATTCATGGTCACATCTTTAAAATCACTTCGAGTATTTCCTTTCATTCATTTGACATATACAGAATACTTTGTAATGCGCTAGCGATGGGGTCTTGGAATGGCGGTGGTGGGGCCCGAGCCGACTGCCAAGAAAGAATTCCTGAGACGTCCTGAATGCAAAAAGGTAATTTTATTAAAGCACAGGGACAGGACTCGTGGGCAGGAAGAGCTGATGCTGAGACTGTGAGGAGAGTCCGGTTACATCCTTGGGAGCTGGGGGAGGTAAAGTCAAGGGGAAGTTTCCAAAGGGATTTTCCTATGCTAAAGAAGGCACTGAGGATCCTGGAGTTCTAGCTATTGTCAAGCTAAGGTGGTTTTCCCCTCTAGCAAAGCATTAAGACAAGAGGGGGTTCCTGGAGAAATGTTCTTGTCTGCCCGCCTCAAGTTCTTGTCAATGGGCTGCAGGTTATAAGGAAAGTTAGTTTCATCTGCCATTGCCTTCTGCCTTTGTTTCCCACATCACTAGGTGCTGTGGACAGTAAAAGGGAGGAAGAAGGCAGTTCTTGGTTTGACAGGGAAATAGGCACTTAAATACCAAGGTAGAGGTGCCTGGGTGGCTCAGTTGATTGGGCTTCTAACTCTTGATTTCTGCGCAGGTCATGATCCCAGGGTCATTGGGATCAAGCCGTTCTCCCTCTGCCCCTCTCCCCGGCTCACACATTCTCTCTCTTTCTCTCTCTCAATTAAAAAAGAAATACCAAGGTAGAACAGAGATGGGTTACGAAACAGCAGAGAGAAACTTTTACTGGCATTCAGTTGCATTAAGGATTCTCAAGGAAAAAGCAGAGGTAGGGCTTTTAAAAGCTGGGCAAGATTTGGCCTGGTGGAGAGGTGTGGGCAAGGGACTCCAGAGGCAAGGGATGTCACCGCATGAAAATACAAAGATCTGGAGAGCAAAAAGAGCAGTGGGAGTAGGGAGAGGATTTCCTACAGGTTGTCAGAAGTGAAGTTCATGAAGAACATAGGTAGGAATTTAGATGACGGTGCTTTGAATGCCAGGCTGCGTTTGGGACTTCATTCTGTAGGCAGCTCAGAGCCACTGGGGCTCATGTGTAGCAGGAGTGATGAACTGAGCAGAGCCGGGGAAAACGTACTGCGAGGTGGACGGAATGAAAGCGAGACTGGACAGGGAGACTCCGTGACAGCAAGCACGGCAGAGGAAAGGAGAGGCGAGGGGAACGAGGCAGGACTTGGCTAGCATAGCAACATCCCACTGTTGGGCAGATGAGAGGCTAGTATTTGGGCCATTTTCTTCCCATCCCGTTTCCCTTTGCCGGTCATCAGAAAGAATGGACTTCCAGACCAGTCCATGTGACTTAAGTAATGCTGTTTTCTGCTTAGACTGCTTTCTTAACCAGAGATGCGACTCCTATTCCCAGCTGCAGCCGACACTCCAGATCCCAGAATAAAGCTGAGATCCCGGCCCTTGGGTAAGCACGGACAGCTTTCTGGAGAGGAGAAAAGGAGGCTACAGTCTCCATCTCTTGAAAGGCTGTTAGAACTGCTCAGTGTAGAGGTTCTTAGAAGTATGTAGTTTCAACTCACAAAAGCAACCCTCTAAAGCCCAAGAGCTTGATTTAGAGGAGAACACACACACACACACACAACTTCCCTGAAATGCTCAAGTCCCTGGAGCAGTTGAATAAATGCAGATCGCAGAGACTGAAGTCACAGATTTCTCAACTTTCAACTGCCCGCTTACTTCCCTGTGCAAGGGGCAGGTTTTGCTTTAGATGGAAGGGCCCCTCAGCCATTTTAGAGAAACACTGGTAGAGGACAGCAATGGGCCAGACTCCCCGGCTCCTGCATCTCCGCCAGAAATTCAGGTGGTTTCAGCCCCTCCCCTTTGGACGACAAGCTTGGTGAAGAAAATGAACTGAAGCACTAAGGCCTCATGGGGGTGGGCCAAGGCCCCAACATTCCTCTGGATGAAGTCCTGGCCACGAAAGACGAAGACAACTGCTCACAAGGGGCCACTGACTGGGCTGCAGGGCAGGGTCCCAGCCCTGCAAACGGACCCCTTTGAATTATACTAAAATACATTCAAAGAGCAACAACACATCATTACCCAGGGTGGGTTAGGAAATTCAGGATAAAATGTCTGGAACCTCTCAGGCCAGGGAACAGGGTATAAGGGGGAATTAAATAGTTCCTTATCCTCAGTTGGCTAATAAAGCAACTAGATGCTAACAGATCTGAAGAACAGTAACGATTATCAGGAAGCTGTGCCATACATTTTAGCAGGCAGAGACTTAGAGGAACTCAGATAACAGAAACATCCTTCTGGAGCCCAGATTTGAAGTCTGGTGATCACAGAGAGTCATAAACTCTGGTTCCACGTCTCACTTCAAAAGCCAAAACCTCACACAATCCCATACTTGGTATCTTGGGGGAAGGCTTAAGAGTTTCAAATTCTCATCAGCAGGGAAATGCAAATCAAAATCACACTGAGATACCACCTCACACCAGCCAGAGTTGCTAAAATGAACAAAGCAGGAGACTCTAGATGCTGGCGAGGATGTGGAGAAACGGGCACCCTCCTACACTGTCGGTGGGAATGTAAACTGGTGCAGCCCCTCTGGAAAACAGTGTGGAGGTTCCTCAAAAAATTAACAATACAACTCCCCTACGACCCAGCAATAGCACTGCTAGGAATTTACCCATGGATACAGGAGTGCTGATGCATAGGGGCACATGTACCCCAATGTTCATAGCAGCACTCTCAACAATAGCCAAAACATGGAAAGAGCCTAAGTGTCCATCAACGGACGAATGGATCAAGAGGATGTGGTTTATTGGGGCGCCTGGGTGGCTCAGTCGGTTAAGCGTCCGACTTCGGCTCAGGTCATGATCTCAGTTCATGGGTTCGAGCCCCGCGTCGGGCTCTGTGCTGACAGCTAGCTCAGAGCCTGGAGCCTGCTTCAGATTCTGTGTCTCCCTCTCTCTCTGACCCTCCCCCGATCACACTGTCTCTCTCTCTCTCTCAGAGATAAATAAAACATTAAAAAATTAAAAAAAAAAAGATGTGGTTTATCTATACAATGGAATACCACATGGCAATGAGAAAGAATGAAATCTGGCCATGTGTAGCAACATGGATGGAACCTGAGGGTGTTATGCTAAGCAAAATAAGTCAGGCAGAGAAGGACAGATACCATACGTTTTCACTCCTAAGTGGAACAGGAGAAACTTAACAGAGGATGATGGGGGAGAAGAAGGGGAAAAATAGTTGGGGAGAGGGAGGGAGGCAAACCATGAGAGACTCTTGAATACTGAGAACAAATTGAGGGCTGGTGGGGGTGGGGTAGAGGGAAAGGGGGGTAATGGACATGGAGGAGGGCACTTGTTGGGAAAAGCACTGGGTGTTATATGGAAACCAACTTGACAATAAACTATGAAAGAAAAAAAAAAGTTTCAAATTCAATTCCCTGTTTAAAATTCTAACAATTAAAAAAATTAATCCCATCCTAGCACGGTGTCACCACCTACTGGCCACAGAGGAAAGTACAAGTTTTACAAAATTCACCTGGTCACACCATGGCGCAACCACAACGGCCAGACCAAGGGGGAAGATGTGTTAACGACTAAGACAGGCAGGCTGGAGTATTAATAAACACCAACTACTGTGGTTTGTAAACAGAAAGAAGTCCTCCTCGTGGCCAGGCGGGATTCACAGAAGGGTATCAGTACAGATATGGGATAATGACCAGTGTCCATGCTTTACAAAGACTGTCAATGACTTACCTTCCAAGAAATCCCTATCACAAGTAAGATGTCTAGGACCTGGGACGCCTAGGTGGCTAGCCAGGTGAGCATCCACCTCTTGATTTCGCCTCAGGTCATGAGTTCCCCCAGTGTCGTGGGATCGAGCCCTGCATCAGGCTCTGCTTGGAGTGTGGAGCCTGCTTGAGATTCTCTCTCTGCCCCTCTCCCCAACTCACGCTCTCTAAAATGGATTTTAAAAAAAAAAAAAGATGCAGGACCTTGAAGCCCGGTTTCATGCCTGAACTGACCAACCTAAGAAGATCAAGAGAGTAGAGAAAGCACTAGAATAGCCATCAGCAGCTTGAATGGTTTTGTCTTTTTGACACTCAGGAAAACTGTGATCTCAACCTTTGCTCTTACAACCTTAAAACTGACATTAATACCAACATCCCGTATCTCCAGAGGTAACTAGAGAATCACACTACAATGTACGGCTTTAGGCCTGCTGGTTGAAGAGACAGAAGTCATAAGATCCTCCCCCAAGCCACTCTATTTCTTACTGCTTCTACCGAGGCCTGCCTGGCAGAGCACTACTGTTAGTTCCAGTAACAGAACACTTAGGACACAGAGGACTGGTAAAGCTCAACTTTATTAAGGTTTAAGCACAGGAGATACTTCCACACATGTTAGACACGTGTTACAGAATTGAACAGTTCAATCAAGACACCCTGCACAACTTATGTTAACACACCGCTGGGTGGTGGCAGTGGACTTCTCCACTGGGCTCCGGGGGGCTGCTACACAGGTGACATGCTACTTCATACACCAAGGCCCGCAGGTCCCATACCCTAGATACTTTATTTCTCCTCAAGTTCTTCCCTTGAAATTAGGGTGAGCTGTCCCGGAGGAAATAGAACAGCTGGACAGGTAAACCTAAAAATATCCAGAGACCAACACTGGTTGTTTCCTATGACCTAGGAACCCTTAAAATCCTTCGGAGCCCTCAGGAGAAGTAATTCCAAGTATTCTGGGATCACAGAGGCAGAGATGTTTCCCCTACCGTGCCAGGGGTGTGTATAGGACATAGTAGTTCGGGAAAATTCTGGAGGGATGGAGTATGAAACACATCTGTTTGTATATAACACAATTTATCCCAGAGGAAAACCACAGAGCAACGTTACTCTGCAGCAAAAACAAGTCCAGGAAGTAGGGAGATAAAATCAGCAAAACAAAATTACTTAAGTATTTGGAAACAGGGCTGGAGAGAAAAATTACAGGGTTTGAAGAGTTTAGGTCTTCATTTCTCCCCATGCATGAAGCAGAGCACGGTATCACTCCTTAAGCTATATCAACAATAACTGAAAAACCTGTCTTTTATATAAATATTTAAATGGGTAATACATATATTGAACTAGAATAAAAATTACCCACTGGGAAAGTCTGAGGCACCACCCCCCCCCAGTTGCCATGTTTCTTAAACTGGGTTACACATGACCAACATGGCTCATCTTCCTTCAACATCAGGTTTTATTCAAAGGTTTAGGGAATTTCTTTTTGCCGCGAACAAAGATGGGTTGGTAGGTATATCCCGCTGATAAATCTATTACAGTCCAGCACAGAAGACTCCAAGGAAATAAACATTACTGAGAAGCTTCCAGGATGAACCTTGCCCCTGGATGGTAAGCATTCTTTTCCCTTAGGGTTGCTGATGGAAAAGTTTCAGACCGCAAGGCTTAGACTCCGGCACCAGTCCAGCACTGACAAGAGGGAACAGGGAGTCACTGGGGTACAGCTGTCACGTACTTCGTGAGGAATGAGTTGGCCACCTACACTTCAATACTGTGACACACAGACTCTAGCTGCCCTGGGGATTATGGGATTGGCTTTTCTGAAACTGTCCTTGTGCAACAGGGAAAAGGCTGGTGAATTCTGTGACGTGAGTAGAACTGTACTGGGTTAGGGGAAGGGGCGTTTCCGGCACCTCACCAGGAAGAGGGCAGGGCACCTTCTCACTGCAGAAGACAGGCCAAGCGCTAAAGGCAAACAGTAGTTAGCATCTGAAAACCAGCCAGATGTCGGCAGTCTTCACGGGAAAATCTGATTCTACTGGGGTTTTCCATGTCATTAGTAGACTCGAATTTAAGAAGTTTCCAGTTCATTTCTAGCAGTACTGGTGATTTTTTATATGTATATCAAAGCAGAGGGATCAGAAAGAAACCAAGTCAACTCTATTCTTTCCAACCCTTCTTCCTGTGGGGCTTGACTGCTCTTCCTCCCACTCTCGCCTGAGCACCTGAGTGTGTGTGCTCGCAAGTCTTTACTACTGCTTCCCTTCTTCTCCCTCGAAGGTCAGACCCTTCGCTGGCCTTTCCTTGACTAGCATTCATTTTATTCCAAGCGTTCTTTCCTTCTTTCTTATCTTTCTCTCCACCTTAAACAACAGAAGTCATTCATTGGCTTTACAGAAGTAAAGCCAAGCAAGTAACAAAGGCTAGTCCTTTTCTGTGGTAACCACGTTAAAAATAGTTAAATATGGCATTAGGTATCTCTACCCTCGGTCACACATCTCTTCTCTCAGAACTGAGTTGGTGCTGATTGTGTTTCAGTTCTGTCCGGTTCTCCCTGGCGACCCTTGTCTCCCTTGATTAGCTCCACGGCACTGCAGGCTAAGGAAAAAAGGGAGCGGGTGGGTCCAGAAGGGGATACTGACCTAGGAGACAGGCTGATATTTTTTACTTTTAGACAAGTAAGAAATGAAAAAGCGTTCGTGAATGTTCTTTTTGCAAAACTCGCCCTTCAGGTTCGAACTTGGAATTTTCCAGCTTTGGTCATGTATTTTATGCCCTTAAAGGGTTTGTACTTTTCTCCATACATATCCAGACGATTCACCTTGAGTCCTGGAAGGAAAACGAGCATTATTCAAAAGAAGCATGGAGCATATCTGTCTAAATTAATTTCAATTCAGAGATCGGTGGGATAGAGACCGTAACAGTGAACCAGGAAAATAATAACAATTGTCCCTTATTTATTTCACTTTTCTGAAGCTCACAGAGTTTTCACTCCTGGTCCACACACTGATTCATAAAAAAAAAAAAAACTTAAAAAAAAAAAAAATAAAGGGGAAGGGCAGAAAGTTATATGTAGATGAAAGGAGGATAAGGAAAAAATAAGACCACTCTATGTTTTTCTCCACCTACTGGACAGAATACATGAATTAATAAAATTAATGAATAATGAAATAAAATATAACTCAATGAATGCACTAATAAATGCATGAGTGCTTCCTAAATATCCTCACTGTACTAAGCGGAGCACATTTTATACCGTATAGGGCTCTAACATTTATGATGAAAGAGTTTCTAATTTAAGTGAATGCTAATCACTTAGCCTTAGTGACAAGCTAATTAGACAAGTTTTATTGGTAAAGAAAAATAGGAACTTCATATAAGGCTGAAGTCATCTCCCATCTATCTTACATGGTTGTTCTAAGGATTAAATAATAGATGACAAAGGCTTAAAACACTGCCTGGCACATAGTAAGTGCCCAGTCCGTGGTAACTATTACTCTCATCATCATCCTAAGACAGGTGTAGACGACAGTGGGCTGACTTGGGTTCCACATGGTAATAAAAGCAAGTACGAAAGTCTTCTGAAACTGGAGGAAAGGAGAGGAAAGGAGGGGAAATTATTCTTTTCAGTGACCAGCTGAGAACGTAGAAGTCTTCCCATGCTAAAAACCTTGCAACCCCAAACCGACAACCCTAGGATGACTCAACACCTGCTCGGGAACACTCCGTCCACCTACACTGTTTCAACTGTGTCTTAGATATTTTTGGTCAGGTCCTTTAAGCCAACTTAGAAGTCAGGATTATAAATTTCCCCCCCAGAAATTCTAGAAAAGATTTTACTCCAGATTACCTATCAGGTAATGAAACCAAACTCTGTAAACACGGAGTCAGCAGAAGGCTTTGTGATGTCTGTGTCCCTACGGGAGAAAGCCACTTCTGTTCTCATCAAGCCACTGAAGCCTAGAGTCACTTACCAGAAATGGCCAGCTGCTGGATCTTAAACTGCAGGTTAATCGTGGGGTTCTCATCTGGTTTGGAAGCTCCAGCCTGAAGACTCATGGTCCCCTTCAAACTTGGCAGCTTTTGGGGATTTATCTTTCCTACATCCCAAGACAGCATCTTCAAAGGAAAAGAAAGAAGTTATGGTGGAAGCCATCCTTTGAGGAGGTTGAGCTCTAACCTCAGGGCATCTGTTCACAGTATTACAAGCAGCCCCTACAGTGGTCTTCAGTAGAGAAAACTAGCTGTCACTGTAAATTATCTCCAGGAAAAAACAATGTCCCGCTGGTCAAGCTCCCCCTTCAACAAGGTGGAGAGTATAGCGGTGAGCTCCTGCAGAGTGACTTCTATTTAGCATCAGCAATTCAAAACCTCCTGCATATTCTCCTCCTACCTTGGTAACTGGGTCAAATGTATGTGTCCCCTGAGATGGAGTCAGGCTCATATTCAGGACCCCTTTGGGCATCTGGCTGGTGACAATCACTCCCTCTATGGTCTTCCCCATAGTCTGCTTCGGTCCCACCGTTATTTCAAAGCGTCCAAGTGAACTACTATCCCGGAAACTGATGTTATGTTTGACATACACTGGAATTGCCACCAGACTGGAAAAGAGAGACAAAAAACCAATTCCATTGCTATACTGGAAAATATGGCAACATTTCCTCATTTTATCCTAAGCGCTTTTTTTTTCTCATTGACAGCTTTTCCTTCCTTAACTACTTCTTTTCTCCTTATATTAAAAAAATAAGCACAGGAAAAACCCAGTAATCTTTAATTTTCTTCTTTTTGTAAAGCTAAGATGCTGTCTTACTGTAAATAAACTAACTCTTCCAATGACTCTGAATAATGTAACAAAAATCAAAGAGTATCCTAAGCCTACTACTATGAGAAAGGGGTTACAAATCAAAGTGAGGAGTCACCATTATTTCTGTGTTTTACTCTATGACATGTGACCAATAATTATTTGTACTTGGGAGTAACAGGCATACCTCATGGACCTTTGATACTATCTTGGGAGTGCCTTTACCTGGCTTTCTCTGCTCCTCACAAAAACCCTATGAGGTACGGTGGGTTATCACTATAGGACAGAACAGGAAACAGAAATCACAGACTAATACCAAAGCAGTAACAGTTCTTAACATCTATTAAACACTCCTGTATGCCAGTACTATGCTAAATGCTTTCACTCCATTACCTTGTCTGATAAGTAGGAAGTAGGTACTGCTACTGTCCTGACTTTATAGATAAATATGATGTCCTTATACTTCACAAAGATTAAGTAATTTGCCCAAGGTCATATACCATAAGTACTGAAGATGGGATTTAAGTGCAGGCCGACTGAATCCAGAGTCTTTGCTCTCAAGCACACAGATATTTTCCTAAATTATTTATTCCAAAGCACACAGGAAGGTATTGGTGACTGTGAGGTGTCATGGCTCTCTTCAATGTGCATACTTCTACTACACACCTTCTAAAGTCCCTAGACAAGACAGGGGCACCTGGGTGGCTCAGTCAGTTGAGCATCCACTTTGGTACAGGTCATGATCTCACGGTTCCTGTGTTCAAGCCCCGCATCGGGCTCTGTGCTGTCAGCTTGTCAGTACAGAGCCTACTTCAGATTCTCCGTCCGACCCCTCCCCTGCTTGCATGCTCTCTCTCAGAAAAATAACAAAACATTTTTAAAAATAAAAGTTCTTAGACAAGACATTAAAGAGAATGTTCAAGACCTTTTGAACTTGACTGCCTTTTATAGTTTTTCATAGCATAATTTAATGCTCTTTTGGGATGGGGACTGAATATAGGTGGACTCAGATTCCAATCTGAGAAAAAAAAATGTTCTTGTTTAGACATATAACAACCACAAAAATAGCAGCAGCAAACTTAATGAGCACTAACTTTCTCTTAAGCACTATTTAGATTGTTTTATTTAATTCTCGAACAAGGTACTTTCTTCATTTTCCACTTACAGATAAGAAAACAGACACAGAAAGGTTAAGCAACTCACCTGAGGTTACCCGATTAGTAAGTACAGAAGCCGGAATTTGAACCCTGGTAACTCAAGAGCCTGGGTCCTTAATCACTATGGATACTGTTTCCACATATATACATATACACAGATTCTGTTCTTAATGATAAGGGCTGCTTACTTCTGTGCACTGACATGGTAAGAGAGCAGGCGGAAGTTTCCGTCAGGAGGGATGAAGGAGAGGATACGCTCAGATTCCCAGCGCTTGAAACGGACACAAGGATGGAAGCTGACATCATCCAGCAGCCTGGGGTTCTGCAGGTGCAGGCAAGGAAGAGCAAGGAGTAGGGATTAAACACCCACAGTTCTTTTAGGAAAGTCATTCAGATGTTTTTATTCACACACTCACACACACACACACACACACACACACACACACACACACACACACACACACACACACCCTACNACACACACACACACACACACACTGCAGCTACTTACAGAAAATTCAAGCCTGATACAAACTTTGTGGCTGTCCTTATTTCTTATTGTTCCGTTCTATTCTCATCACTGTCTTCCCAGAAGCAGTTGATTTCCCACCCCAAGATCTGAACCTGTGGTTCAGGATTTTACCATGAAGGAAAGTGTAAGGTCTGGCATTCCGGTCAGCTTGACACAGGCGTCAATCACTCCCTGGATCTCGGCAGTAATTGTGGAACCTGAGACAGGAACAAAACAAAGAGAAAGTAAGAAGTTTTCCGATACTTCTCTGTCCTTCCCAACCAACTTACTTCCTCCCTACCACTTTCTTTAACTTTCTCTGTTCCTTTCTTTTTTCTTCTCCCTCCCTCCCTCCTTCCCTTTCTTCTTTCCTTCTGTCCATCTACCCAATCCATTGGTCCATCCTTCCAAACATGGAATCATATCAAGTATGAGATACTAGGATATAGCAAGCAATGGGGATTAAAGAGACAGTTATTAGCTTAAAGAAGTGTTCATTCTAGTCCCAGAATCAAACAGGATGTCATATAACCAATGGTTCAGAAAGTGCCATGGCAGAACCTGCTCTCTCTAAGGTCACCAATGAGCTTTGCTGCTCACTCACGTGGGCACTTTCGGCCTGTAACCTACAGGAGCAGTGCAGCATGCCAGTGCTGGCTACTTCTTCCTTTGTACAACCCTCTTTTCTCCTAACCTCGCCAGCTTTCTGTTTTTCTAGCTCCTCTTCCTCTGTGCTTTCTGCGGGCTTCTCTTTCTTTGTACATCTTTTGCATGCCCATGTGTTTTCACAATTCTGAACTTCTCTTTCACTCAACATGGTCTCCTTGAGTTGCTTCACCTACTTCCCAAGGCTTCCATGGTCATTAATGGCCAATTATATCCTAATCTTTTTTCCAGTTCACAGTCTCACTCCTGCTAAACTAGACAGCTCTATTTGCACGTCACAGAGGCACTTCAGACCCTACACATCAAAAAGTGAGCTCATCAGCTCCACTCCTCAATCTGCTCTCTTATTTTCCTTCTTTTTTTTTTTGAAAAAATTTTTAATGTTGATTTATTTTTGAGAAAGAGAGACAGAGCATGAGTACGGGAGGGGCAGGGAGAGGGAGACACAGAATCTGAAGCAGGCTGCAGGCTCTGAGCTGTCAGCACAGAGCCCGATGTGGAGCTTGAACTCAGGAACTGTGAGATCATGACTTGAGCTAAAGTCAGACACTCAACAGACTGAGCCACACAGGAGCGCCCTATTTTCCTTCTTTATTCCTTCCATCTATCTTGCCGCTTGAGCCAGAAACATACACGCACCTTTGAGTAATTATACTTCTTCAGTGCTCATATCCAATCAATTATCAATTCCTCTCTTTTCTGACTTCTATCTCTTACATCTGTTCATTCCTCTCCTTCTTCACCACCATTATGGAATCTATATTTTGTGCCTGGACTTCAGCCAGCAGCCTCTTGCTTTCCCTGCCTTCAGTCATACCCCACTTGAAGCCATTCTTCATATTGCAACTAGACTGATAGTTTTCAACTACAAATCTGATCAAGTCACTCCCCAACTTAAAACTCTTCAATTGTGGTGGTGCCTGGGTGGCTCAGTTGAAATCATGACTCTTGATTTCAGCTCAGGTCAAGATCCCACAGTTTGTGGGTTTGAGCCCCGCATTGGGCTCTGTGCTGACAGTGTGGAGCCTGCTTGGGATTCTCTCTCTCTCTCTCTCTCTCTCCGCCCCCCTTCCCCTTCTCATTCTCTCTCGCAAAATAAACAAACTTAAAAAAAAAAAAAAACCTCTTCAATTGCTCCAAATCATTCTCATTAAAATGGCATGCGAGGCTCATCATGACCTAGCTATCACGTTGTTGTTGTGTACCTTTTTTTATTGTGGGAAAACTTCTACTTAAATGCAAAAATCTTAAATGTACAACTCAATCATTTTTAAATATGTATACACCCCATGCAAATACCACCCGCATCAAGATGCAGAAACTTCTTTCCCTCTTTTTAGTTGTGACTTTCTTCACCTTAATTGTTAAAAATATACTTGTTTTAAAGATCCTATAGACTGACCACCCATTAATGTAGAATATATGTCACCCCTCTCCACATTTTTTTTTTTTTGTAAAAAAAGCAGAATTTCTTCTTGGAATCTTATTGATCACACAGTAGTTACAAGAATGTCAGATATAAGAATGAATACAGTCTAAACAAGACAAGCTGATTAGGAATTTACATGATGTGGGGCACTTAGGTGGCTCAGTCGTTTGAGCATCCGACTTCAGTTCAGAGCATGATCTAGCAGTTTGTGAGTTCAAGCCCTGTGTCAGGCTCTGTGCTAACAGCTCAGAGCCTGGAACCTGCTTTGGATTCTGCATCTCCCTCTCTCTCGGCCCCTCCCCTGCTCATGCTGTCTTTTTCTGTCTCTCAAAAATAAATAAATGTTAAAAATTTTTTTTCAATTCACATGATATAAAAATATACATGTCAAAAGTCAGCCATATGGACAGATACATACAGGGGAAGAAAAGATGATGGGAGGCTGGGGATTGAGGGTCGTATGTGGTAATACTGCCTTTCCCTCCTCCACAGTAAATAACTTCGGATGAGGAACCTTCTTAGCATCCCAGCATGTTGCTCTTGCATCCCCATCCCAGTTAATATGCATCCCTTAAATTCTGACTTATCTTTTTAAAAAAACTGTTTTTACATTTCTTTATTTTTGAGAGACAGAGCACAAGTGAGGGAGGGGCAGAGAGAAAAGGAGACACAGAATCCAAAACAGCCTCTAGGCTCTGAACTGTCACCACGGAGCCCAACATGGGGCTCGAACTCACAAACTGTGAGATCATGAAGCTGAGCCAAAGTTGGACGCTCAACTGACTGAGCCACCCAGGTGCCCCCTGACTTCTGTTACCTTTGATGAAGCTGTACTTGTTTTCAAACTTCATATAAATGTATATAACTACATATAATCTTATGCATCTTACTATTTTACTCAACAATGTAAGATTCATTCCATGTTGTTGGGTATATGGACTATTAATTCTTTTTCATTACTACACAGTACTCCCTTATGGGTCTGTATTGAAATTTATGTATCCTTTTTATTACTGGTGGACATCTAGGTTATTCCCAACTTTTGGCTAATATGAAAAGTTCCTATGTCTACTTCATTTTAAAGCCTCATTACTTTCTTTATTATTATTTTTAATGCCTCTCAATGCATTCATACTGAACTACTTTATTTCCCAACAATGTTTTACTCACCTTAAAGTGTTTGTACCTACTTTGCTCCCAAATCCCTGTAGGTCTTAATAACTTCTATTCATTCTACTGATTAAGCATAAACACTACCAGCTCTCTTTATACTTTGCTCTGGTTGGGTGGGATACATCTCCTATATTCTGCCTTTTTACCTCTCCCTCCCTCCCTCCCTCCCTCCCTCACTAGACTCTAAATAAGTTTCTGCAACCAGAAACTTTACCTTTCTGTCTTTCCGGCCTCTTTTGTCTCCTTTGTTTGTACAACCTCATCATTGTCAACAACAAAATAACATCATAATCATGATCACTGTCAATAACAATAGCTACAATAAAGGCAGGTCACAAAGAGGTCCCGAATTTTGTGTATTGAACACAATTCAGAATTAAGGTTTTGAAAAGACTTTGCTGCAGAATTTAGAAATTATTACTCAAAAAATGTTGAAATCATCACTGAACCCAAAGCCAGTGGCCACCACCCACGTTTACATAACAAGGCTCGACAGGGGAAAGATGTAGAACCCCTCTATGCTGAGTGACTACCAGCTGACCCTGTACATGACATACCTTTATTCATTATTAACAAAGAATTGTTGTTGCCCTATATTGTTTGGGATGGGGATATTATAAGTCGCTATTCAATAATTTAATTACTAGGTTTCCTTTCCATTTTGAAAATTTCTATATCTCATTTTCAAATATATATTTGTTGTCTTTCATTTGTGGTGAAGGAATTCATTTCTTCTTCCTTTGCTCATTTCCAGAGATCCTTAGCCTTTTCTTTCTGCACATAATTCTCATGTATGACATCCTCACAGCAGTGATACCTCCCATTACACACCACTGTCATTATTATTATTACACTATTGTCAGCAAAGATTCTCAATGAGGAGGGGGCTGTGCCTACCTGGAATATTCTTTCACTATATCTTGTTCATCATCAGATATCCACCAGTCAGCACTGTGTTACAATATAACAGGCTTTCAATAAGCCTTTGTGGAATGAATGAGTTCACTACTGCGAAGAGAACTTTCTACAAATTTCTAAGCTCTAGGAGATATTCTTCTAATCCAAAATAGATAGAAGAGAAGGCTCCCTAAATTTTAGTGATTACAATTTCAGTTCTGCCATCAGATTTGGGAGTCCTATACATTCAAAAGGAAATCTAAAAGAGATTCGTTTGCTACTTTTTTTATTCAAGAGGATAAGACCTATAACACCAACAAGCATTGGTCTGTATCATACTATTTTTAATTGCCTTTTCCAGCCTTACTGTGGTGTGATTAACAAATAAAAATTGTATATACTCAAGATATACAACTTGATATTCTGATATACATATACATTATGAAATGATCACTGCAAACAAGCTAATTAACATATCAATTAGCAAATTTCAAGTTTACAATACATATTATGATGAGATGATGGATGTGTTAAATTTAACTGGAGTCCTTTGAAATGTATACATACAGCAAATCACTACAATATACATTTTAAATATCTTACAATTTCATTTGTTCGTAATACCTCAATAAAGCTGAGTAAAGTATAAAATGCAGTATTATTAACTATAGTCACTGTGCTGTGCATTACATTTCCAGAACTTACTCGTCTTGCATAACTGAAACTCTGTACCCTTTGACCAATTATCTCCCCACTTTCCCCACTCCCTCGCCCTAGTAACCACCATTCTACCCTCTGCTGCCATGAGTTTGACTATTTTAGATTCTACAGATAAGTGAGACCATGCATTGCCTGTCTTTCTCTCTCTGGTTTATTTCATTTAGCATACTGTCCTCCAGCTTTATCCATGTTGTAAATGGCAGAATTTCCTTCTCTTCCTGTGGCTGAATAATATGCCTGTATGTGTGTCTATCTCACATTTTCTTTATCCATTCATCCATCAAAAGACATTTAGATTGGCTATTGTGAATAATGCTGCAGTGAACATGGTTGTGCAGATACCTCTTCAAGTAATTCTTTCATTTCCTTTGGATACATCCAGAAATGGGATTGTTGGATCACAAAGTAGTTCTATTTTTTATTTTTTGACAGTTTTCCATGACTGTATCAATGTATATTCCCACCAACAGTGTACTAGGGTTTCCTTTTCCCTACAACACTTATCATTTGCCATTTTGATATTAGCCATTATAACTACTATGAGGTGATATCCATTGTAGTTTTGATTTGCATTTCCCTAATAATTAGTGATGCTGAGCACCTTTTTATACATTGACTGGCCATCAGTATGTCTTCTTTTGATAAATGTCTATTCAGGTTCTTTGCCCACTTTTTAATCAGGTTATTTGTTTTTTTTTGTTTATGAGTTCTGTGTGTTCCTTATACATTTTGGCTACCGACCCTTTATCAGATATATGGTTTGCAAATATTTTCTCTAACAGGTTGTTTTCTCACTCTGTTGACTGTTTTTTTTGTGCAGAAACTTTTTAGTTTTTGTCTATTTTTGCTTTTTGTTGCCTTTGTTTGGTGTCAAATCAAAAAAAAAAAAATCATTGCCCAGACAAGTGTCAAGAAGCTTTCCCCCACCCCACCCCCAAAAAAGAAGCATTTTCCCTGTTTTCTTCTAGTAGTTTTATGATTTCACATCTTACATTTAAGTCTTTAATCCATTTTGAGTTGAATTTTTTTTTTGGTGTGAGATAAGAGTCTAGTTTTATTCTTCCACATATTGATATTCAGTTTTCCCTACATTATTTAATGAAGAGACCAGCCTTTCCCCATGGTATAATCTTGGCTCTCCTATTGAAGATCAGTTGATCTTCAAATCTTTCCTTTTTTAAAAGGTTTTTTTTTTTTAAGACTGCCCCTTCCAAAGGCTAGCCAATTCTTTTTCTTTTTTTAATTAAAAAAATTTTTAATGTTTATTTTTTAGAAAGACAGAGCATGAACAGGGGAGGGGCAGAGAGAGAGGGACACACAGAATCCAAAGCAAGCTCCAAGCTCTGAGCTGTCAGCACAGAGCCCAACGTGGGGCTCGACCTCATCAACTATGAGATCATGACCTGAGCTGAAGTCGAGCACTCAACCAACTGAGCCACCAGGAGCCCCTAAAAGATATTCTTTGGATGTTTATTTATTTTGAAAGAGAGCACAAGTGGGGGATAGGCAGACTGAGAGAGGGAGACAGAGCATCCCAGGCTCCATGCTCTGTGTGGAGCCTGATGCGCAGGCTCAATCTCATGAACCATTAGATCATGACCTAAGCCAAAATCAAGAGTGGACACTTAACCAACTGAGCCACTCAGGAAGCCCATTTATTTCTGAGCTCTCTGTTTCAATGGTCTATGTGTCTATTGTTATGTCAGTATAATACTGTTTCATTTACGTAGTTTTGTAATATATTTTGAAATCAGGAAGTACGATGTCTCCAGCTTTGTTCTTGCTCAAGATTGCTTTGGCTATTTGGGGTCTTCTGTGGTTCCATATGAATTTTAGGACTGTTTTTCTGTTTCTGTAAAGAATGCCATTGGGATTTTGATGGTGATTACACTGAATCCGTAGATCACTTTGGGTAGCTTGGACATTTTAATAATATTAATTCTTGCAATCCATGAACATAGGATGTCTTTCCACTTATTTGTGTCTTCTTTAATTTTTCTTCATCAATGTTTTATAATTTTCAGAGTACAAGTTTGGTTAAGTTTATTCCTAACTATTTTCTTCTTTTTGTTGCTATTGTAAATGGGACTGTTTTCTTAATTTTCTTTTAGAATGGTTCATTGTATTTAGAAGTGTTTTTTGTATGTTGATTGTGTACCCTGCATCTTTACAGAATTTGTTTATTAGTTCTAAGAGTTTTTGTTGCGTATTTAGGCATTTCTATATATATGATCGTGTCATCTGCGTTATATTTAAGTCTATTCCCAAAACCTAGCACAGTGCCTGACACAGGTAAGCCCTAAGTTAAAATGAATGATCTTGAATGGGGGATAATTCTGATACTAGCAAGCATTATATGAAGGGCACTCTTTCTACTTTCAAAAAAAGTTTTTAATGTTTATTTTTGAGAGAGAGACAGAGTGTAAGCAGAGGAGGGGCAGAGAGAGAGGGAGACACAGAATCTGAAGCAAGTCTCAGGCTCTGAGCGGTCAGTCCAGAGCTAAAGCAGGGCTCGAACTCACAAATCATGAGATCATGACCTAAGCTGAAGTCAGACGCTTAACCGACTGAACCACCCAGGCATGCCATCTTTCTACTTTCTAGTTCTCAAAACAGATTAAAAGCACCTACCTGATTTATCAATGATGGCATCAATCTCTTCGATCACATCAAAATAGGCCTCATTGTTAGTGTATTTCACTCCAGTCCGTCGCCAGGGCACCACTGACAGCTGCCCAGTAGGAAGCTGATCACCCACATTGGTGCTTCCTAAGATAATGAATATTACTGTAATTTAAATCCATTTTGATTAGATGTAACGAGTTACCTAATAATCACAGAACACTTCCCTAGGAGTTCTATGCTCCCACTCTTCATGCACTCAGTTGAAGAATTAAAAAAAAGATAAGAGTTTCCCAACTTCTATATGGGTAGCCTAGGCTATGTTAAAAACTTGTTGCCATCTGGTCTGCTTCCTCGACCAGAATGAAGGTTAAAAAAGTTACTTGCGAAACAGATATCATATTTTGGTTTTGAAAGAAACCTGAACTTGGTCTCTCAAATTTCACAATAGCTTGTAGCTTAAATAATGTATTGGCTTTTAGTAGGGATGGTAATCTACATATTGATATAAAATTTTCATGGGTAAAAACAGTATTCTAGTTTAAGGTATGTTCTTAGGTACATTTCTGCTAGGTATTAAAATGTACACATTTTACTACAACTAATATATACTAAATCTTTGGAAAAGAATACAAATTAGATCTTTCTCTAAGAGTTGCAAATCAATTGTTTTTTCCTCCCACAAACATCAAAAAAATGTTTAATTCAAAGATTCTATACTGAAATTCTGAAATATTATAACTAACTTAAAATCTTTTCCTTCTTTTGTAACCTGGATCTTTTAATCTAAAGAAAGAAATATTAAATACACACATATATTCAGCATGTTTATAAAACATTTCAGCTTTTCAAAATGACTCTCAGCTCAGGTACCTTTTTCTAGATTTAAAAGAGATTCAGATAAATGACTCCATAGTATTTATAAATGATTCAGGCACTAACAAAGAGTTTAAGAGTTAAATGAATCCAGAATATTGAAAAACTCAACAAATGTGTTTTCTTAAAAAGAGGCACCGTATATTAAAACATGTCAATAAGCTGTAATAATTAAAGCAGTACGGGGCTCCTGGGTGGCTCAGTCAGTTAAGTCAGACTTCGGCTCAGGTCATGATCTCACAGTTTGTGAGATGGAGCCCTGTGTCGGGCTCTGTGCTGACAGCTCAGAGCCTGGAGCCCGCTTCAGATTCTGTGTCTCCTTCTCTTTCTGCCCTTCCCCTGCTCATGCTCTGTCTCAGTCTCTCAAAAAGCAAACAAACATAAAAAAAATAATAATTAAAGCAGTACAAAAAGGCAGGAACACCTAAAAACAGACCAATAATCCATAATGACTTAGCACAAGATAAAAATATCATTTTTAAACAGGGAGAAAGGATAAGTTATGGGGCTAGGAAAACTGGTAGACAATGCTGGAGAAAGAAACAGTGCCTTACTTGATACTGTACACCAAGATAATTTCCAAATGGATTAACCAATTAAATCCAAAAGTAAAACCATAAAAGAACCAGAGAAAATACACTTTTTAAAAAAGACCTTCCCTTCTCTGAGATCAAAAAGACACTCCCCTGTGTTTTCTTTTAACAATTACAAGGTTTGTGTTTAACTCTTTGCTGGAATTTACTGTACAGAATGAGTAGGGAAGGACTTCATTTTGTTCTATAGCAAAGCTGACTGTCCTAATACAGTATCATTAACAATTGGCCCCTGACCCATTGATTTGATATATATGACATCTATTTATACCAAATTCCTATAAATTTGGGTCTGTTTCTGAACTTTCAACCTTATCTCAGTCATCTATCTGTCTATTACTGGGCCAATGTTTTTAAAAAAATCAATCTTTTTGATATATCTATAAAAGATATAAAATTGTATAAAAGATATACAATTATATCTTATATCTGATAGAACACATTTTCTCTCTTACTTTTTTTTAAGTTTATTTTTGAGAGAGAGGGGGAGAAAGAGAGAGAGAGCATGAGTGCAGTGAGTGTACAAGCTGGGAAGGGACAAGAGAGAGAGGGAAAGAAAATCCAAAGTAGGCCCGTACCATCAGCAGGAGCCCTACACTGGGCTTGAACCCACAAACCATGAGATCATGACCTGAGCCAAAACTAAGAGTCAGACGCTTAACTGATTGAGCCACCCAGGTGCCTCTCTCTTGCTCTTTTTAAAAAGTATTTATTTTCAAAACTGTCTTGCCTTTAACAGCTTATCTATCTATGTATGAGTTTTTGTCTCCTGTACTATATGAACTTAATATAGCTTGATATTTGTTGTTGATAAGGAAAATCCATCCAATGCTTGGCAATACTTTCTCAAAATTGTCCCAGTATCCTTGCGTATTTATACTTAAAAAATATAAATATTTCAGGATGGGGAGGCTGGGTGGCTCAGTCAGTTAAGCAACCAACTCTTGATTTCAGCTCAGGTCACGATCTCACAGTTATGAGATCAGGCCCCGTGTCCACATCCTGGCTCAGCACTGAGTATGGTGCCTGCTTGAGATTCTCTCCCTCTGCTCTTCCCCAGCTTGTGTACAGGCACATGCACCCACGCTCTTTCTCTCCCTCAAAAAATAAAAACAAAAAAAATTTTTTTCCATCAGTTTTCCCATCAGTTTGTCAAATGCCATGCAGACCCTTGTTTTTAATGTGAAGCAAGACCCACAATGTAAAACCTGAATGAAGCAGAATGACTAATATGACTAAGTCAGAAAATTTTAAATGTGGCTAAACAAAACCACCACGGGAATGTTAAAAGACAGATTGTGAGAAAATATCTGTAACACACGATTCAAAAATCTACAGAACTACAAACTATCATGTACTCTTGAAATATACATAATGGTTTAATGTCCTTAAATGAAAGGACTTCTTTTAAATTAGTATGAGGGGTGCCTGGGTGGCTCAGTTGGGCTCAGGGTCATAATCTTGCGGTTCGTGAGTTCGAGCCCTATATTGGGCTCTGTGCTGCCAGTTTGGAACCTGGAGCCTGCTTCAGAGTCTGTGTCTCCCTCTCTCTCTGACCCTCCCCTGCTCGTGCTCTCTCTCTCAAAAATGAATAAACATTAAAAAAAATTTGTAAGTTAGTATGAAAAAAGAAAAACACTTCAGCAAAAGAAAAGCTGGGCAAAGGACACAGTTGGTAAATCACGATAGAGAAAAAACAGTCAATAAATACTCGAATGGGTTTTAACTTCTTTGGTAATAAAAAAAAATGGGTGTATAGGGGCACCTGCGTGGCTCAGTCAGTTAAGGGTCTCAGCTCAGGTCATGATCTCATGGTTTGTTAGTTTGAGTCCCATAGGGGTTCTGTGTTGACAGTATGGATGCTGCTTGGGATTCTCTCTCTCTCCGTCTCAAAATATATAAACTTAAAGAAAAATGAGTGTGTAAATAAGACATAACTAAACTATTAACTGCCAAAGTTTTGAAAACAATTAACAATAGGATTGGCTAGGGTGCACAGAAACTGCTACTGAAAGAATACATTTTCTGGAGGGCAATTTGGCATGATACATTAAAGTCCTTAAAATGTGCATGCCCTTTGATTTAGTACTTCCATTCCTATTGCTGAGAACAAATCTAAGAAGATGTTCACAAAGATTTTAGTATAAGGGTGTTAATTTCCTGTTATTTAAAAGAACAAAAAATCAGAACCATCAAAAATATGGACTGAACAAATTACTTAGGATCTATTCTATATGGTAGAAAATTATAGTCACTAAAAATTATATAGAAGAAAATGTATCATAATGAGATAATGTTCACAAAATATTGATGTAAGTTTTAAAAAATATACAAGAGTTGTTTTTTAAAAATCTATACATCTATTCATTATTCATCTGTCTAGAAGAGACAAAAAATAGGTCAAAACCGTGGTGTGATTATTTTCAAGTTCTTTGTGCTTTTCTGTATCTCTGGCATTTCTTTAATAATGATGCGTTTCTTCCGTAATGAGAAAGAAATGGTTTCTGAAGGAGCATACCTTATTCGGTCACTGGAATCAAGGTATTTTCTGCGTGACGAAAACATATTTCAGCTCATAATCATATACTATAATGAGCAAAATTAAAGCACCTGGCCATCTGCAATCCCCAAAGACAAGCACTCAGAACAATGCAGCGCACCGGAATAAGCCATGCCCAGGATGGTGGGCTTGGTCACCCCTCTCTCCGTACCTGTTATGGTGTTGACAACGGTCCGAAGGATAGTGGGAGGCTTTATCAGTTCTTTGAGGATGTTTGACTCGGTAGCCAGTGGAAACCCATTGTCAAGCATCTCTTCCAGTACCTCATAAACCACAACCACATTGTCTTTGATCACTGGCTCTGAACAGACTCCAAAATAATCCTGATGAAAATATAATACACGGAATATATATCATTCAGGGCCTGTAACAAAGAGAAAGAATCTTCCTAAAAACTAAGGACCCAGTCCTGTCCGTGTATTTACTCAGTGTTTCTGGACTATTCTGCAATGAAGGAACAAAGCATAACCTTAGATCTCTTCAGCAGCCTGGTTTGGTAGGCTCAAAGAACCTAAACTATTATATGTGCCTAGGAACAAGAATTTGAAAGAACTATGCAAAATAATAATACTGATATGACACAGATTGGACCCAAAAATCTTAACCCTTTCTGTTGCGTATTTGTTAACACTGATGCAGCAAATAAGAATGGAGAGGGAAATAAAATGAAATGAGGGAGATGAACTAGCACAGCAGAAAGTCTCTAAGATGCTAGGATTCTAAGAATGCTTTGTTTTTTTACCAACACAGGCTAAACTTAGATACTAAATTATCTGGGTCGTGGAAAAAGCACTGGATTCCAAATCAAAAGATCTGGGTGGTAACCTTATTGTCACTTACTAGAATAAATCATGCTAACTGATTCAGGGCAAGTTCTTTAAGAATATAATCAGGACAATACCACTGGACACACAGGGATGTTATAAAAACTAAGCATGATTGATTAAATGATAATATGTGTGAAAATGCTTTGTAAACTACAAAACACTTCGTAGGGGCACCTGGGTGGCTCAGTCGGTTAAGCGTCCAACTTTGGCTCAGGTCATGATCTCACGGTCCGTGGGTNAAAATAAAACAAAAAAACACTTTGTAAAACGTGGTGCATGATGGCAAAAAGAAAGAAATGCTTGTAGTCATTTGGCGTGGCCCTTCTAGGAAGGTCAGTCATATCTTTTATAGGACCTCTGAGATGGTCAGATAACCCTTCTTGAATTCATCCACTGAAGGGAAATTCATCTTTTGAGAAAGCCCATTCTATTCATGGAAAGCTCTGATTATTCGAAAGTTCTTTCTTTTGCTAAACAGAAATTTGCTTTCTAGATCTGCCTTTCAGAACAGATTTACATAATAGCCCCACAGCTATTTGAAGACAGCTACAAACTTTCACTTCATTTTTTTTTTTTTCTCCCAGCCAAACCCTGTTTGATCTTTCCACTATTCATGCTATGGTATGGTTTCTAGATCATTTCACCATCTTGCTATTTTTTTGGATATGCTCTAGTTTTCCAATATGCTCCTAAAATCATGACATCCAAAACTGAACAGACTCTACATGTGATCTAAATTACATCAGATAATAACAATTATCAGAGACATTCCAATACCCAAGACACTAAGAGTCAGGAATGTGTTTCTAAAACAAGACTTCTTTAAAAATGAGGACTTGGGGGGGGAGACACATGTCCTCCCCAAGAGTGTTTTATTTTGAAAAATAAATAAAACACCTCACCAGATTTTATCAATCAGACAAAATATGAACTGAGCAGTTGGAAAGAAGACTTATGAGTGTGACAAGTTGTTATAGCAATATTATTTGCAATTCTATAGCTGGAACTCTTCCATCATATTCTAGTACTAAACAAATAATGCAGCCAGAAAGAAAAGACATTAAAATCAGGGTATGTCCATTTACTTTTAACAAATCCTTCAAAAATGACAAGCTCTGAAGTCCCAGACTTCCAAACTAGGGACTTTACTGTTATCCCAAAGTCCTCTGTGGTTTCAACTAGATTAAACAACTTTTCTCACTTCCTGTCTCATAATAAATTACATAATATTACTATGGAAGGATGAAGCAAATGCTGGGTTTCACCAATGGGACTGTTAATCTTAGAATGGGGTTAAAGTATCATATGTGGAAATCATAATAAGGCCCAAATTAGAGTAGTTTAAGGTCATAACTACTGGGTTCTTCTACTTTTAGTTCCTCCACATACCGGGGTTTATAATTCTCAAGTTTTCACTGTGGGAAGGAACTGGTATGCCATATGAGAACTGGAAACCCAGAACAGTACTACCAGAAAGCATTTGTGGGAAAAAAATTATAAAACATATTTTCAATTTCCAGACATGTGATAGATATGACTGGAAATGAAAGGGCTCTTTGACTTATTTTTTAATTTCATTGTCATATCTGAGTCATCATTCTCTTAATTCCACAATTTCTGTATTCATATGACCAACTCCAGACCTCACGTGACACAGAAGTTAAACCAAAGGGCCCTTGCTTCTCACTTATTGTCTGAGTTAAGCAAATGACTATAACAGAATTTGAGCAATTCTTTTAGAGGGAGGATCCCGTGTTTGAATCCAGAGTCTGGGCAGCTTAAAATCCTGTGCTATAAATAGTGCTGACATCTTGATATAACTTACTTATACCTCCCCTGTACCCTGCTCCCCAAGATCTTCAAATCTATTCCTGAAAGAAAAACTCGAAGTGAAAACTGTGTCTTGTAAAATGTGTCACTTAAATTCTTAGAGGAACAGAAGATTTTCCAATCTTAGTTTGCAATGAGAGCTCATCACCAGTACTCACACACTGAATAAGCACCCCAAACCCAAGATGGAGTTTGGCTTCACAAATTACTCTTGCCAAGGAGAGTGAAACAAGGACAACTTAGCTTTTTCTAACACTCGAAAATATACGTATCTTTACACATGCATCACTTTTTGATGCAACTCAAAGCAATGCAGTTAACAATGGCTAGCCTCAAGTCCACTAAAAAAAGAAAAAAAAACTAAATTCCTCTGATTTATGAATAAAAAGTAGGGCAATTCCAATCTCTAAAACTAAAATGACTGTATATAATCATACCAAGTAGAGTGGCTTCCTTATGCAACAGGTTCAAAAGTATTCAATGTAGCATTTCACATGCAGCCAGTTCAATAAACAGAAACAAGGATCTTATCAGATGGGAGAGGAAGTAAGCAAAGTCAGTTGTGATTTTTTTAAAAAGTTCCTTAATTGAAGCTGAGTACAATGGAAACAGATCTATGCAGACACTTTATAATTTACACATATGAGCCTCCTCACATCCACGCACCTGAAACGTGTCCACTACTCGGTGAAGGAACTCAATGACAAACAGAGGTGGGACCTCTGTCTGGATCACAGCCACAAAAAAGATCTTGTGACGGTAAACACTTAAGAGATAGTGGTGAGGGGTCGGGATAACCGGAGGTACGTTTTCTGCCTCAGTAGCTCTCTCTTGCGCCTCAAAAAAGTAATCACAGACAGAACGGCTGACCACACTTTTCCAATGTTTTTCCAGGAAAATATCTCCAGAGGAGTTGATCAAGAAAAGGCTATGAATCATGATGGAGATTGTGAGACAGAAAAGTCTCTTTCGGTCTGAAAGCCTCAGGACTGCCAATTTTCAACCCTAAAAATAAAAGAAGTTATAGTCAGTTCCACTCAACCAAAACACCTTACCTATCTTTCAAGAGTAGACGCAAGTCCTCCTCTTCTCTAAGAGCCTAAAGTATCCCTCCCTAAAATTCCCAAGGATAAGTCATCAGCCATCTTGTTTGCCTGGTTATCTTTACTACTGCCTTCATCATTACCACTTAAAATTCAACTTAATTTTTGGATGTCTGATTTCTCAACTGGTCTGGAAGCTCCTTGACAAAGAAGACCATGCCATGGGGCAACTGAATGGCTCAGTTGGTTGAGTGTCCGATTTTGGTTCCCACCTTGTGGGTTTGAGCCCTGCGTCGGCCTCAGAGCCTAGAGCCTGCTTCAGATTCTATGTCTCCCTACTATGCTTGTTCTCTGTCTGTCTCTCAAAAATAAATAAACATTAAAAAAAAAAAAGACCATGCCTCATGTTTTTTGTTGCCTCATGCAGTGCTCCCTGCACCGAAGAGAGTTTCAAAGAATATTGAGGAGTTTCATGGATTCAGCCACATGAAATGAGAAATGCTTATGGTTGCTCAGTCTGATACAGTAGCCATCAGCTAAATGCGGCCAATGAGCACTTGAAATGTGCCCGGTCTGAACTATAAGATGTGCAGTAAGTATAAGTTCACACCAGATTTTGAAGGCCTTGTATTAAAAAGGGAATTTTAGACACCAAGAATTTAATATTGATTCATTAATATTCAGTTAATATTGATATTCTGATATCAGGTTACATACAGTATATTAAAATTAACTGAACCTTTTAAAAAAACGTAGCTACTTAGAAAAGGTAAAATTACGTATCCGGTTTGCTTTATAGATCTACTGGACGGCGCTGATCCATGGATGGGAAGCTATCATTGTGGTCTTTATTCATTGAGTCACACCGCATTCTCTGAGTACTTGTTATGCACAAGGCTCTGCATTGGACGCCTTAAAAAAATCTGAGGGATACCCCAGGTCTCTCAGGCGGCAGCGTCTCTACGGTGCCAGGCCCCAGTAAGAGGCGGCTGCGCTGGCCCCCAGCTGTGGCCATTCCCCAAGCTAGCTGCGAACTGGCCCAGGTGGTCAAACCGCAAAGGCCTGCTGTACCAAGGGCCCCAGGGCAAGCTTAATCCCTCTGCCAGCGGAAGAGACAGCAGGAGGGAAGGGGGGGCGGGTAACTAGGCTGGAGAGGGGGAGAGGCGGCTGCTAAAGTAGGTTATTTTTGGTCTCAGCCCAGCTGCCTGCGAGCAAAGGATGATGGAGGCCGTTTAGGGTGGAGGTGGTCAGGGGGCGGATTTAAGGTGTGCGCACATTCAGGCGGTGAAAAGGGTCGCCAGACTGCACACGTGCGTTGCCATGGCAACAGTGTCCCCTCCTCCCTCAGCCACCTGGTCGTTGTGGGCCACCTCCCCAGCCCGGTACTTCGGCCCACACCTCTCCCCGCCACATCCTGTAGTTCTGAGGGTCAATCCTGCCTCATCCCCTAAGTCTGCCCCTGCCACCCACGCCCCTCTGGGACCCCCGCGCGCCCCCGCCCGGACCTTCGCGCGCCTCAGCCTCCAGCCCCCGCCCTGGCCGGGTGCAAGCCCGCATTGTCCCTCTCCCCCCCGCCCCCGGGTCTTCAGCCCTTCTCACCCAGCCTTGCTCTTCGCAGTGTCCACAGTTCCGACGCGCGGGCAAGCCCCACCCCCGGCCGCCCCCCACACTCGCGCTGACAGCCGCTCGCCTGCTGATTGGCTGGCCGGCGGGCCTCACGCCAGCACCGCCCACGACCGGGGTCTAAGAGCCGCTGATTGGACGTCGGTGATCCGCTCCTCCCCTCTGATTGATCGCTGTCCTACAGTCACGTTCTTCCTGGCTTCGAGCTCCCAATTGGCCCTTGTTGAGGCTTTGCTAACCTCCGACTGGTGCGTCTCCGTGGCTCCGAGCCTTGATTGGCTGTCGTGATCGGTCTGAGGGCCCCCTGGCCCTTAGTCAACCAGTCACAAAGGGGCGGCTGCTGCCGCCACCTGCGTAAACGTGGAAGGAACCTCGAGGGGGTTGCTAAAAAGTGTGACTTACAGGGCATGATTTGTGACATAGCACATCATGGATAATAAATCATGAGCAGTAACAACTAATATCCATGAAGTAAATGCATTTAAAAAGAGCCACGATGCCTTTTCATGCATGTGCATCCGGTAAAGGTGATTGGCTGTATATAGCATCGAGGGCTCTGGACCTGGATGCAGGAGGCCTCTTTCAGCTCCAACTAGACAACTGAACCTTGGACAAGACACTTAAACCTTTCAGAATCTCAGTTCCCAGATCTGAAAATGAGAGAGTTGGGCAGGCCTTTCTGCAAATTGCATTGGAGTTCTAATGACTTTGATAATACGTTTTTAAGTGATTTAAATCATTGTGATCCAGAGAGTCATGGAGTGGAAGTCAGAAAACAAGGTTCACCTTCGGCTAAACTAAAAATTAGTTATTAAATGAGATGACATAGGGAAGGGTGCCTGGAACATTATAAGTGTTCAATAAAACAGCAACTGATGTTAATGGTAATAATGTTGATCTAGCCCACAAGGCTGCTAACTTGCTTGAGCTTTAGTTTTCACTTAGGTGAAAGGAAGCATGAGTAACTTCCTCCATAAAGAAGCCCATTATAAATGTATATTGAAGGCAGTATGGATTGTTCTTTTACATACTTGCTAAGGACAGATAGTTGACTAATTTTTAAGTAAGTAAAAGAGAAAATCCAACATCAAAATGGCTGAATGACGTGGCATCACATAAGCCCTGGTGACAGACTGCCTGGGTTTTAATCCGGATCCAGTGCTTGCCAGCTCTGTGACCTTGAGAAAGTACCTTTACTTCTCTAAATTTCAAGTTGCTACCGTCTCAAATAAGGACACTAGCAGTACCTACTTCGCAGAGTTGTGAGGACTGAGTTAGAAAAGTGTCAGCAATGGTTATTACCTAAGAAGCAGCACAAGATGCAATTGCACATGGTAACCAGGCAAATGTGCCTAAGGTGCAGAAATGCAACCACTGCTGTGGGCCGTTCTCATTCATTGCAGTAATGTTTACTGAGAGCCTCCTATGTATCAAGCCCTGTGCTGGGTGCTGGGGATGCTGCAATGACTACCATCACAGGCCCAGAGACTGGCTGAGAGGATGAATGAGAAGTGAGTAATTAGAAATCAGTGTGATGAGCAAGGAACACATGGTGGCGGGAGGGGGGTTGCTGGTGGAGGGGGCTGACCTAGAATCAGGGAAGTCCTTCCAAACTGAAACCTGAAAGATGAACATAGATTCCTCAAATAAAAAGATGAATGGACAGAGAGATTACATGTGGAAAGCTCTAGAGATGAGAGAATTAAGTATAGCTGAGCTAGAATTGGAGAAAGAGTGCAGGGGGATGAGATTAGGAAGATACATGGGAACCAGGCAGTTGTAAGCTTAATAATTATCTGCACATTTTGTTTATAAAATAATATATAATAATATATATTATAATTATAAGTATAAGTTATAAATGTGCGCCATGGACTATCCATTCATTCCATAGATATCTGGTGGACCCTACTATGTACCAGCACTGTTCTAGTGTTTGGATACATAACACCAGTGAACATAAAACAAAAATCCTTGCTCCAGTGGAGCTTACATTCTAGCAGGAGAAGACAAATAATAATCTATCAACACAATAAGTAAAGTATATAGTATGTTAGAGGGTGGTAAGTGTAATGGAAAAAAATCAGAAGGGAGATTAGGATGCCATGTGACTGCAGGCAAAGTTATAGTTTTTAAAAGGGTAGTGAGAGTACATCTCACTGAGAAGAGACATTTGAGCACAGACTTAAAGGAGGAGACAAGTTGGCTATAGAGATATTTGGGGGAAGAGCATTCCAATAAAGTGAATAGGCAATGCCAAGTCCTTAAGACCAGAGCATGCTTGAGAAGTCCCAGGAAAAGTAAGGATGACAATATAGCTGGAGTAGAATGACAACGGGTAAAGTAGGGAACGAGGTTACAGACTGGAGGGTGAAGACTTGACTACACAGGATCTTAAAATCTATCATAAAGATTTTGGCTTGTAGTAGTTGTGAAGTGAGAAGCCAATGGAAGGTCTGAGCAAAGGAGTGACAGGGTCTGATTTACCAATCTGCTGGGTGGAGAAGAGACTGTGGAGAGGACACGGGGGAAGGAGACCTGTCAGGAGGCCACTATAGTAATCCAGGTGGCAGACGATGGGGCTTGGACCATAGTGCAGCCGTGGATATTGTAAGGAGGAGTCAGGTTCTGTCTCCAGCCTGAAGGAGGAGCCACATGGATTCCCAGATGGATGGGATGTAAGGAGGAAGAACAAGAGAAAAGTGAGGAGCAACTCAGCCTGAGCATCTGGAAGGACAGTTCCATCAAATGAGATTAAAAGGACTTTGGGGAGGGTCATCTGGGTGGTTCAGTCGGTTAAGCATCTGACTTCAGCTCAGGTCATGATCTCAGCTCAGGTTCATGGGTTCGAGTCCTGCATTGAGCTCTGTGCTGACAGCTCCAAGCCTGCAGCCTGCTTCGGATTCTGTGTGTGTGTGTGTGTGTGTGTGTGTCTGCTTCTTCCCTGCTTATGCTCTGTCTCTTTGTCTCTCTGTCTCTTGGTCTCTCTGTCTCTCTCTCTCAAAAATAAAGAAAACATTAGGGGTGCCTGGGTGGCTCACTGATTAAGCGTCCTACTTCAGCTCAGGGTCCGATTTCAGCTCAGATCATGATCTCACGGTTTGTGGGTTTGAGCCCCACGTCAGGCTCCGTGCTGACAGCTGAGAGACTAGAGCCTGCTTCAGAGTCTCTGTCTCCCTCTCTCTCTCCCTCTCTCTCTGCCCGGCTTGTGTTCTGTCTCACTCTGTCTCAAAAATAAACATTTAAAAAATAATAAATAGATACATAAATAAAACATTAAAAATTTTAAAAAAGACTTCGGGCACAGAAGGTTTGAATGAAACAAATTCAGAGTTCAGCCTTGGACAGATTAAGTTTAACGTATCTATTAGCCATCAAGAGGCGATGTTGAGAAGCAGCTGGATATATATGAGTCTAGGGTTCAGGAGAGAGGTCTGAGCTAGAGATGTACATTTGGGGGTTATCAGGATATGGATATTAAAGCTACAGATTTAGCTGAGATGACTAAGTAAATGAGTATGGAGAAGAGGATCAGAGTTGGGGGGCACTGCAAATTTAAGGGTTCACAGAGAAGAGGAAGATCCAGATTCATTCAGTCTTCCCAACTCCTCTAAAATGAATTACTGTTATGATCCCCTTCTTACAGATGAGAAAACTGCAGTGAGTGTATAAGCAATCTGCCAGAGGTCAGGTAAGTAGGGAAGTAACAGAGCTGGAGTTCAAGTACACAGGAAGATCTGAGCAGTCTGGCCCAGACTGCACGCCTTTGGCCTCTCTCATAAGCCTGGGGCCCCAGTGACAAAATGTTAAGTGGGAGAGTGAAATACTTTCAGATTTACATTTCAGAGAGACAAGGTATGTGGGATGCATTAGAGAAGACCAAGCTTGGGGGTAGGAAGATCATTTAGACTACCGCAGCAGTCCACGTGACAGATGCTAGTGACTTCAGCCAGCATGGGGGTTTGGACGGCACTGGACAAATTCCAGAGGTGTTTTTGAGGTAGAATGATGGGAGTTAATTAGAAACTGAGTAGTGCGGAGGATTGGGGCATCAAGGATTATTCACAAATTTCTGATTTGGGCAGCTGGATGGATGGAAGTGTCATTTGTTGAGATAGGGATCACTGGGGGAGAGCCACACTGAGGGGAGGGAGAGGTGGCATGAATTTATTCATAGCATTGACAAGGGTCATGTCCAAAGTCAACACTCAAGTATTTTTTGAGTTTAATCAAACATCATAGAATTGGGGAGTTCATATAGTCACTCGTCATGGTATTAAAAGGGACTGCAGGAAACCACTGACAAATAGCAAGTCTATTTTATGCACAAAAATCTCTGGGAAAAGACTTTCTAAACCTGCCACTGACAAACCATCCTGGTGTTTAACAGCTCTCACGGCTGAGTTGTCTTTCTACCGTGAGAAGTCAATCTCAGCTATCAGGGTTCCCTGAATATTATTACTTAATTATTATTATTAATATTTTTGTCTGAGGCAAAAGAGGCCTTGCTCACTGAGAAGACATTTTTAAGGGCTCAGTAGTGGGGCCCCAAAACCCCTTTCTGGCTTTGTCACAACTTCCTCCTATCCATGAAAGCTACCCTTGCATCAAACCTCACTACTGGTCATGCACCAAAGAAACAGAATGTCTTTATTCTCATGGATCCCTCTACGTGGCACGTATGTGTCTCTTACTCATCCTATTTGTGGAAATTCTCTCCAGCCCTCAAGGCCCAGCCATATGTTTTCTCCTCCACAAAGTCTGTCCCAAGCTGGATGCCCCCACATTGGAAGTAATTTCTCCCTCATCTGTGACTAAGTAGCATTTCACAGCTTCTTCATATAGCCTACAGGGCTTTTGACACTGTGCCACACCTTCGGGTATGCAATCTCGTCACCACAACTGGATCATAAGCCAGTTGAGACCCATGATGTGCATGCCTAAGATACATTCATTCATCTATTAAACTGGTATTTATGGAGTGCCTACTGCCGCCTGGACACTGAGCGTACAAAGACAATTAAAGCATGCCTTCAAGTTTATGATCCAATGTGGAAAAAAAGACTTGGTCCCTTTAAAAAAATCAAAACCAGCTCTCCTTCAAGGCTGGTCATGGAAGGAGCCTGTCCTTTCAGAGAGGAGAGACTAAACCCAATACCCCTACCCTCCAACAAGAGACCTGTCTTCCTCTTAGGGACACCTTGCTACTCCCCACCATGCTGGACTGGGGAGATGAGTATTCCTTTAACTCTTCAACACCAAGGCAGACATGCTAGTTTTTGTTTAATTTCCCACAGCAGAGCGAAGACCAGGGTGGACATTTATACAAAGCTTGTCTAAAGACTCGGGGGTCATAAAGGGGAAATGAGCAGACAGCAGCGTCCCTCGAGCAGCAGCCTTGGGCTGGCCTTCTGGTTGTATCTCCCAAAGGAAACATTGAATCAAACGGCTCCTTCCCTGGGTGCTATAGCCAGCAATACCCACATGTGGATCTCCCTGCGTGCTATAACAGGTCTACCCAGGGCACAGCATTATCTGTGGCTTCTTGCTAGATGCTCCTTCATTCTCTCTCTACACTCCTCGCATAGACTACCTCATGAGTGCAAATATGCTTTTATTTTTTTTTTAAATATTTTTCAATGTTTTTTTAAAAATTTATTTCTAGGAGAGAGAGAGAGAGAGAGAGAGACAGCGTGAGCAGGGGAGGGTCAGAGAGAGAGGGAGACACAGACTCCGAAATAGGCTCCAGGCTCCGAGCTGGCAGTCAGCACAGAGCCCGACGCGGGGCCCGACCCCACGAACCGCGAGATCATGACCTCAGCGAAAGTCAGACGCTTAACCGACTAAGCCACCCAGGCGCCCCGCAAATACGCTTTTAATGATTTAATTTTGATTTTATATCTCCAACCTCAACTTCTTCATAAACCTCCAGACCCGTGCATCCATTACCCACTTGGCATCTCCACTCAGGTGCCTCACAGACATCTTAATGGGGCAAAAGGGAAATCTTGAGTTTTCTTCCCAAATCGGTTCCGTCTTCCAGCCCTACTCCACTTCCGGTTTTCCCCATCTTAGTAAACAGCATCACTATCCGTTCAGAGCAGTACCTACGAAGCACCCCGAGGTCCTCCGTTCCTCTTATGCCCTCATCTAATCTAGAATCTAATCTAGAAACAACCCCTGTTGGTACCATCACCGAACTGTATCAGGAATCCATCCTCTCTCCAACTCCTCTATCACAACCTCCATCCAGGCCACCATGCCTCTTGCCTGAAAGCCTATAAGGCACCTACGGACCGGTCTCCCCATTCCACTCTTAACCCTTTCAATTCATTTTTGTACGGTAGCGAAAGTGAGTTTAAAAGACCTATGGATGCTTATGGACAGCATAGACCCTTCAATGCTTTCCCGTGGCATAAATTCAAATGCCTTCAGCACCTTGCTATAATCTGTGGCCCCTCAAAATTCATATGTTAAATCCTCAAGTCCAATAAGATGGCATTTGGAAGTGGGGCCTGTGGGATGTGATTAGGTCATGAGAGTGAAGTCCTCATTAGTACTCATCATGAATCAGTCTCTTATAGGAGACCCCAAGGAAGAACCTTGCACTCACCACCATGTAGGGACACAGAGAAAAGATAGCTGTCTATGAGCCGTGAAGCAGGTCCTCACCAGATGCCAATTCTGCTGGTGCCTTGACCCTGCACTTCTCCACCTCCAGAACTGCGAGAAATAACAGTTTGTTGTCTAAGCTGCCCAGGCTATGTACTTGTGCTGCAGCAGCTTGAACAGACGAAGGCATATCTTTTATCTATCCCCTCCCCTCTCTCCAGTGGAGTCTCTTGTCCCCCTTCCAACCCACCCTCCCCACTCCCCATTTCTAGGCCCTGGAATATGATGTTATTCCTTCTGCTTGAAAGGTGTTCCCCTCGTCTTCATATAAATAGCTTCTTTTTTTTTTAAATTTTTTAATGTTTTATTTATTTCTGAGAGGGAGACAGAGACAGCGTGAGCAGGGAAGGGTCAGAGAGGGAGGGAGACACAGAATCTAAAGCAGGCTCTGGGCTTTGAACTGGCAGTCAGCACAGAGCCCGAAGCAGGGCTCGAACCCACGAAACCGTGAGATCATGACCTGAGCTGAAGTTGGACACTTAACCGACTGAGCTACCCAGGAGCCCTGCTAGCTTCTTTTCTTCACCTTCAGGCAGGGGAGGAAGAAATTGTTTCATTACATGACTAGGTGAATGAATTACCCTTATGTTATATGTCCTGGGATGGTGTACATACAGACTATTTATTATATAAGCAACTAGTAAGTTTCAAAAAAAAAAGGTTCATTCAATAAAACTGAATTACTAGCCTATTCTGTTCTTATCCTAAATTAGAGCCAGTAGGGATTACATTCAGGGACATGTAACAGAAAACCTAAATAATACTGGCTTCAACAAGATAGGGGTTTGTTCTTCTCACATTATGAGAAATCGAGAGGTAAGAAATCCAGGACTGGAACGTCAGCTTTGCATCAAGGATTCGGGCTTCTCTTAGGTTGCCATTCCACCTTTCCTAGGGTGGAACTCTTACCTTCATGCTCACAACACTGCTGTCGTGGCTCCAGGCATCAAGCCGTATTCCAGACGAAAAGAAGGAGGAAAGACAAAAAGCAAATGAACATGAGCTAAAGGGGAGTCAGTTCCCTTTGATGAGCTTTTCATGAGCTCCCACTTTGGCTCTATTGCTGAGTATTGAGCTAAAAGAGGCGCTAGAAATATTTTTAGCTGGGCACAATACTACTCCCACCTCCCAAATGGGATTCTGTTAACAAGGAAGACAGGAGAATGGAAATTGGAAACTGGATAGACAACTAACAGGCTGTGCACAGCCAGTGGGAGTGAATAGAGCAGCTACAGTCCATGAACAGATTGGATATTTTATTTTATTGCGTTTATTTGTTTTGAGAGAGGGAGAGCAGAGCAGAGGAGGGGCAGGGAAAGAGGAAGAGAGAGAGAATCCCAAGCAGGCTCCGTACCATCAGTGCAGAGCCTGACACAGGGCTTGAACCATGAGATCATGACCTGAGCCAAAATCCAGAGTCAAACACCCAACTGGCTGAGATACCCAGGCGCCCCTAGATTGGATGTTTTAAATATCGTCTAGAATTGAAAGACTTAGGGAAGCTGACTGGAAAACAGGGAAGCGCCACAAGATAACGTTTATGAAATCTCCACAAGATAGATTCAAGTAAGAAGAAACAATAAAAACATGTCCATAGTCACAAGACGGTCTGGTAAGTGATGGCCAAAAAGAGAGTAATGGGGTCAGCTCTGGTCTGAAAGGGCTGTAGGATGGCGACTGGTCTCAGGGTCCTAAATAGCCACAAACCAGCCGCGTCATCTGCGACAGGTTAACTAGATAAATTCCTTGGATTAAAATGTTATCTGTGAAATGAGAGGATTGGATCAAATTATCTCCAAGATCTTTCCCAACTCTAAATTTCTACTAACAATGGTCTTTCCTTCTTTCTTTCTTTCCTCGCAGCGAAATATTTTAGACAAATGAAAGCTTACATAGAAAACAGATAAAGCAGAATGATATAGGGATCAGAATCCTGGAGTTCTGTCTACTTAGCTTCAGCCTCAACCCCCATGGTGGCCCCTGAGCTCTATAGAGCATATCTCTTTATAGTTCCACGTGTAACTGTAATTTAAAAAATGATGTATTTATTGGTATAAGTCAGGCTGCAGACAGAGCTGTATTCTTTTCAGAAAGGGAAAATTGCTTTTATTTGTTAATAACAATGTTAAACACTTTTTTTAAAAAGTCAAGTTAAATCACTAGCACTAAATCGTGACCCTCTATTGTGACTCTCATGTGAACATCACTGCGGAAATATTAATAGGAAATATCATAAGAAAACTGATAAGTCTCCTCCAAAATGTATTCAGTAACGTTGGGAAAGAAAGAAGCTTGGATTGTAAAGAAAAGTTTTCAGAGTAACATACTTATTATTTTCTAGGTAGTTATTTAGATAAAAATTATTCTCAGAAGAAAAAAAACAAACCTTCACTTTGCAAATACTTGTTTCCTGTGTGCCAGACTTGGCTGCTTCCTGTTTACCAAAAAGTAATTGTTGGTAATTCAAAGGAAGGACCAGAAAAAAGTACCTCTTGTCAGTCACCTGCTGAACTTCCTTCCTTTCCACTTGCTACACTTTCAACATTCCCAGAGTTTTTAAAACTCCCCTTTTAAAACTTTAGCTTATTCGAAAAAGTAATTCTGGAAAGACTCCATGGATTCTGAAACAATTATACTCTAATTTCTTCCTCTAGTATCTATACTCTTGAGGATAAGATTTTTATGAGGACTGTTCATTTTTCTGACCCATACAGAAACCTAAGCTTATCTTCATCTCCAAAATAGCCCATTATACCTGTTTCACTCTCTTTCTCCCCACTATAAGCTTCTGCGTTTTTCTCTCCACTGCACCCCTCTTCCTTCTTGATCCTGCTTTCTCTCTCACCAGCGTAACCTAATTTCCAGATAGGTCTGGAAAACACCATCTGTTCCAAGGATCCCTGGCGCAGATTATAGGTTCAGGGGCAATATTCCTTGAACCCCAAATCCCAGACACATGGTCAGCCAGACTTCGTCTCCTCTTTTCGTTTAATTTTCGTAAAGCTCCTCCACAGACAAAATAAAGTAAATCGTATTTGGCTATTCATTAAAAAGCAACGCGAAACTCAAAAAAAAAATTTTTTTTTAATGATACGTTTCGATTAGACGCTTGAGGAAAACACAGGTTATCGTTTACATATTTGCGTCGCCTTGTCCTCAGCCGGAAGGTGTCTGGCTGGCTGAGTCTGACATCCCTCAGACCGAGGCCTTAGTCTACGGAACCAACTAGTCTATTCCAGCGACCGGGCCGAATGTCTAAACAAGCGCCGCAGCGCGTCGGAGCCAACAGCGGGCACAGACTCGGCAGGAAGCTCCTCGCTACAGAAGGTGGCGCTGTTGGGTCTGAGGGGAGAAGCGGCTGGCGGGGGAGCTCCCGGAGCCGAGGTGCAAAAAGAAACCCGGGATTTCTGAAGCGAATCCCCCTGCTTGGAACACTCCGCTTGAGAGCGAGACTTCTAGTGACTCAAAGAGTTGGAGGTAAAGGCAGAAATGCTCCGGCAAGGAGGGAATCCGGGAGGAGACAGGCACCAGAGCCGAAGGTGGCGTCTCGGGGCCGGGCTCTGGCGTCCAGGGGCGCCTTCTGGGGACGGGGTGCAGCCCGCGGGGGAAAAGTTGTCGGGCGGAGAGAAAGGGTGGCGATGAAAACCAAATGTCTTTCATCCCCCGGAGACAAAGAGGTGCCTTCTTCTGACAACAGCTGCCAGCGGCACACACACCATACGGCGGGGCCGGAGGGGGAGGGGAGCCGGCGAGGGGCGCGTCTGAGACGGGGACCGGCTCCGACTTTCAATAATGGGGTGGTTGTCATGGTGACGAGCCCTCCGTCTAAAGGGGGTGGCTGAAAGGACCCATTGTTCTGGAGCCGGGCTGCCCGGGTTGCGCCTGTTTCTAAGAGACACCTTTGAACACCTCCCCGCGTTCCGGGGAGGGCCGCGGACGGTCGCCGGGACAGCGTCCCCGGGCGCCGCGCTCCGGGACCCGAGACCNGTGAAGATGAAGTTACGGGGCGGCGCTGCAGTTTCTCCTCACAGGAGCAAACAGAAACAACCGGAAAGTCCCTCCCCGGGGGCTGGTTAAATAAGGTGGGGCACAGCCCTCTGATGAAATATGAAGCTGCCATTAAAAAATACAAGGCAAAGGGGCGCCTGGGTGGCTCGGTCGGTGAAACGTGGGACTTCGCTGGTGTCAGGGGTTCACGAGTTCGAGCCCAGCGTCAGGCTCTGTGTTGACAGCCTGCTTGGGGTTCTGTCTCTCTTTCTCTGCCCCTGCCCCCACTCGCGCTCTGTGTCTCTCTCAAAAATAAACATTCAAAAAATATATTCTATGCGGAGATACGGGAATTTTCTGGTATAGTGTAAGTAATCAAGCGTGCGTCCGCACATAGACACGTAAGACGTGTGTTTGCGTCTCTCGCTGAGTGGTTGCGCCTCTCTGGTTGCTTCTTAGTGGGGCGACAGGGGGCCTAGAGAATGTCGTGGGGAGATGAAGGAAGCTCCCTTTACAGAAAACCGTATTGTCTGTAGCATTTAATGAATTTTATCCTTTATGCCGCGTATTACCTCTTGAGAAACCTTTTAAGAATTTAAAAATTGTATCTGCTTGAACACGAATGAGATTTGGAACGGTGCCTAAAGCATCTAAATGCCTTTTTTTTAAAAATATTTTTATTTATTTCTAGGAGAGAGAGAGAGACAGACAGACAGCGTGAGTAGGGGAGGGTCAAAGAGAGGGGGAGACACAGACTCTGAAGCAGGCTCCAGGCTCCGAGCTGGCAGCCAGCACAGAGCCCGACGCGGGGCTCGAACCCACGAACCGCGAGATCATGACCCAAGCGAAAGTCGGACGCCTAACCGACTAAGCCACCCAGGCGCCCCTAAATGCCTTTTTAAAGATGCTTTAATAAATACTAATTTTTAGGGGCACCTGGGTGGCTCAGTTGGTTAAGCGTCTGACTTTGGCTCAGGTCATGAGCTCACCGCTGATGGATTGGAGCTCCTCTTGGGCTCTGTGCTGACAGCTCAGAGCCTGGAGCCTGCTTCCGATTCTGTGTTTCCCTGGCTTTCTGCCCCTCCCTCTCCTCTCCCCCAAATATAAATAAAAACATTTTTTAAAAATAAAAAAATAAATATTAATTTTGAAGTGTACATGTACAAAAACATATGTAAAGGTAGTCACATATGGAAATATACACTGAGGACCATCTGATATTGGAGGATTCCACTGTATAACCCACTATTATTAAAGCAAATTAATCACAGGGCTTCCAAATTAAACTAATGGCGTTACATTGGGGTGATTTTCCTAACTACAAAATGATTTCTAATCAGGGAACTGGGCTACTGAACCCCAAAAACATTGATGAACTTTGTAGACATAAAAATAAAAATTGTTGGGGCTTCTGGGTGGCTCAGTGGGTTAAGCATCCCACTCTTGATTTCGGCTCAGGCCGCCATCTCAATTTGTGAGATGGAGCCCTGTGTCAGGCTCTATGCTGACAGCCCAGAGCCTGCTTGGGAGTCTCTCTCACCTTCTCTCTCTCTCTCTCTCTCCCCCCCCCTCCCCTGCTCATGCATGTTCTCTTTCTCTTTCTATTAAAAAAAAAAAAAAGCTTTAGTGACTGTTAGGAAGAGGGAGAAAGTTGTATGAATTCTAAGAGAAAGCATATGGGAAAAGAGAACTGTGCCATCCATGGGGACATTTGCCACTGATCTTAAAGTAGAACTTTTAGGAAAATTAAGGGGGCTATGAATCCCAGTTACCCCTTCTTCATCGCTGTTCCTGTCACCTTCTAGCTCAGAGCAGTGGCAGTTTCTCCTATGTTGCACAACCAGAAAGTCCTATGGACAACACCTGCTTCTAGGAGCCAAAAGCTGTAGGTGTATTTAGGCAGCAAGCCAGAGAACTTTTTGAGTTTGAAATTTTGTTTCTTTAAGCTGGGAAGAACTCTCTAGAAGCTCCTCCACCCAGCTAACAGCGGACTTGTGTTGGCTTGTTTAAAGCACTCATGAAATTGGCCAAAGTACAAAACTCTTATGAAGCACTGGACTTACCAGTAGGAACAGAATACTTCCTATGTAATTAATGATAGAGCTATCACTTTACTCGATATCAGAGGCAGGCAAACACTAATTCCAGCTAATAATAATTAAATTCTGACTGTAGAATCTAGGCTATGGGTATATGGGTATTCACTATATATTACTTTCAAATTTTCTGTTATGTTTGAAATATTTTCTAATCAGATGTTGGGGGAAATTTAGATTCTGATCTGAAAGCTCCATTTTCTCCACGTTTCTGAAGAACAAAACAAGACCAATATTTGAGAAAATACTAGAACTTTTCATTTAAAATCATATTTCCCACTCCATAAAACAAAAACAAAAAACACCCTAAGATCGCAAGGATACCATGAATAATAAAAACAGAATGAGACTCAGAGTCTAAATAATTTCAGTGGTTTTCTTAAGCTTGAAAACACTTTGGGGTGGGGGGGGCGCCTGGATGGCTCAGTCGGTTGACTGTCCGACTTCAGCTCAGGTCATGATCTCGCAGCTTGTGAGTTTGGGCCCTGCATCAGGCTCTATGCTGACAGCTCAAAGCCTGGAGCCTGCTTCGGATTCTGTGACTCCGTCTCTCTCTTCCCCTACCCAGCTTGTGCTCTCTCTCTCTCTCTCTCTTAAAAATAAATAAACATTAAAAAAATTTAAAGTAAGAAAACACTTTGGGGAAAATATTTGGAATTTCCTAATAAAATAATTCCCAGTATTCTTAAATTATTAGAGAATGATAACACAAGTTGTGTACATGAATGGCATGTTCTTTTTACCCCTTTGTATTCAATTTTAAGTTGCTCTTACTTGTTTCTGACTCCCAGATTGTCCTTTTCTCAAATATACAATTTATCGTCAAATTGCCTTACATACAACACCCAGTGCTCATCCCAACAAGTGCCCTCCTCAATGCCCATCACACCATTTCCCCCTTTCCCCCACCCTCAGTTTGTTCTCTGTATTTAAGAGTCTCTTGTGGTTTGCTTCCCTCCCTCTCTGTTTGTAACTATTTTTCCTCCTTCCCTTCCCCCATGGTCTTCTGTTAAGTTTCTCAAGATCCACATATGAGTGAAAACATAGGATATCTGTCTTTCTCTGACTGACTTATTTCACTTAGCAGAATATCCTCAAGTTCCATCTATGTTGCTACAAATGGCAGGATTTCATTCTTTCTCATTGCCATGTAGTATTCCATTGTATATATAAGCCATATCTTCTTGATCCATTCATCCGTTGATGGACATTTAGGCTCTTTCCATAATTTGGCTAATGTTGAAAGTGCTGCTATAAACATTGGGGTACATGTGCCCCTATGCATCAGCACTCCTGTATCCCTTGGGTAAATTCCTAGCAGTGCTATTGCTGGGTCATAAGGTAGTTCTATTTTTAATTTTTTGAGGAGCCTCACTGTTTTCCAGAGTAGCTGCAACAATGTGCATTCCCACCAACAGTGCAAGAGGGTTCCTGTTTCTCCACATCCTCGCCAGCATCTATAGTTTCCTGATTTGTTCAGTTTAACCACTCTGACCGATGTGAGGTGGTATCTCAGTGTGGCTTTGACTTATATTTCCCTGATGATGAGTGACGTTGAGCATCTATTGTGTCTGTTGGCCATCTGGATGTCTCTTTTGGGAAATAATGTCTATTCATGTCTTCTGCCCATTTCTTCACTGGATTATTTGTTTTTCAGGCATGGAGTTTGGTAGGTTCTTTATAGATTTTGGATACTAGCCCTTTATCCGATATGTCATTTGCAAATACCTTTTCCCATTCCATCGGTTGCCTTTTAGTTTTGTTGATTGTTTCCTTTGCCGTGCGGAAGCTTTTTATTTTGATGAGGTCCCAATAGTTCAGTTTTGCTTTTAATTCCCTTGCCTTTGGAGATGTGTTGAGTAAGAAATTGCTGCATCTGAGGTCAAAGAGGTTGTTGCCTGCTTTCTCCAGATTGGCACTACATGGTTCTATTGGAGAGTGAAAGAAGAATGATTTGGGTGCAAACAAGCACATGAAAAGTAATTAACTTCAGGAAAAACAGAATGTTGTATGAGAAAGAAATGTCATCCCAATATATTACTCAGCATATCAGTGATAAAAGGTTAATATCCAGATATACAAAAAACTTCTACAACTCAACAACAAAAAACAGTCTAATTTAAAAATGGGCAAAAGACTCAGACATTTCTCCAAGGATGAAATATAAATGGTCAACAAGCATATGAAAGGTGTACAATGTTGCTAATCATTTGGGAAATGCAAATTGAAATCACACTGAGAAACCCCCTCACATCGCTTAAGCTGGCTAGTATGAAAAATAATAGATGTGTCTGGGTGGCTCAGTCAGTTGAGCATCCAACTTCACCTCAGGTCATGATCTCCAGGTTTGTGAGCTTGAGCCCCGCATTGGGCTTGCTACTGTCAGCATGGAGCCTTCTTTAGATCCTCCATCTCACCCTCTCTCTGCTTCTTCCCCGCTCATGCTCTCTATCAAAAATAAATGAACATTTAAAAGTAACAACAACAACATAAAATAACAAGTATTGGTAAGGATGTGGGGAAATTGGAACACTTTTGCACAGTTGGTGGGAATGTAAAATGGTATTGCCGCTATGGAAACCAGTATAGTAATTCATAAAAAAAATTAAAAATACTGAAAAATATTATGACCCAGCAACTTCACTTCTTGGTATATATTAAAAAGAATTGGATGGGCGCCTGGGTAGCTCAGTCAGTTAAGCATCTGACTCCTTCAGGTTGGTTCATGATCTCCCAGTTCATGGGTTCAAGCTCCACATTGGGTTCTGCGCTGACAATGTGGAGCCTGCTTGGGATTCTCACTTTCCGTCTCTCTCTACCCGGCCCTGACTGGTGCTTTCTCTGTCAAAATAAATAAACTTAAAAAAAAAAAAGAATTGGAATCAGGGACTTTAAGAGTTATTTGCACATCCATGCTCATAACAGTGCTACTCACACAATAGCAAAATGATGGAAGCAATCTAAGTGGCCACGAACAGATAAATGGATAAACAAAATGTAGTAAATACATATAATGGAATATTATTCAGCCTTAAAAAGGAATAATTTTCTGACATGTGACAACATGGATAAACATGGAGGACATTACACTAAGAGAAATAAATCAGTCACAGAAAGACTATATAATTCCACTTAAGCAGGTATCTAAAGTAGTCAAATTTATAGAGGCAGAAAATAGAATGGCAATTGCCAGGGGCTAGGGGAAGGGGGAAATGAAGAGCTATTGTTTAATGGGTACAGAGTTTCGGTACAAGTTTTTGCAAGAGGAAAAAGTTTTGGAGAGTGACTACACAACAATGTGAATATACCTAACACTATTGAACTGTACACTTAATAATGGTTAAGATAGTAAATTTCATGTTATGTGTATTTTACGACAAAAAATTTTTAATTAATTCAAAATAGATCAAAGACCTTAATATAAGAGCTAAAACCATCAAACTTTTAGAAGGAAACAGGTGTAAATCTGCATGACCTTGGATTATACAATAGCTTCTTAGGTATGACACCTAAAGTACAAAAAAATCAAAGAAAAAAATAAATAAATTGGACTTCATCTATTTTAAAAAGACGCTATCAAGAAAGTGAAATGACAACTGACAAAATGAGAGAAAATATTTGCAAATCTTCTATCAGAAGAGGGTCTAACATCTAGAATACATAAAGAGCACTCACAATTCAGTAAGAAAAAGACAAAGAACCAACTTTAAAATATGAAAAGGATTTGAATAGACATTTCTCCAAAGAAAATGTACAAATGGACAAGAAACAGATGAGATGCTCAAGATCTTTAGTCAACAGGGAAATGCCAATCAAAACCACAATGAGATACCACTTCCTACTCACTAGGAAGACTATAATAAACAAGCAAACAGACATATAAAAAATAACAAGAGTGGGACAAATGTGAAGAAATGAGAAGCTTCCTATCTTGCTGGTGGCAATGTAAAATGATATGACTGCTGTGGGAAACAATTGGGTGATTCCTCAATAGGTTAAAAATAGAGTCACCCAGCCATTTTATTCCTAGTTGTATACACAAGAGAATTGAAAACGTATGTTCACACCAAAAGCTGTAAATGAATGTTCATAGCAGCGTTGTTCATAATTGCCAAAATGTGAGAACAACTCAAATGTCCCACCAACTGATGAAAAGATGCACAAAATGTGGTATATCCACACAGTTGCATAAAAAGATAAGTAATGAGATGTGCTACAACAGGGTGAACCCTGAAAGCATATGTTAAGCCAAAGAAGCCAGTGACAAAAATCACATATTATACAATTCAATTTATGTGAAGTATCCAGAATAGGTAAGGTAAATCATAGAGACAGAAAGTAGATTAGCCTGGGATTTGGGGTAAAGAAGAGTGGGAATGAGGAGTGACAGCTAATATGTATAGAGTTTCTTTTTGGAGTGGTGAAAAAGATTTAATATTAGATTGTGCTGTTGCTTGCATAACTTTGTGAATATATTAAAAACCCATTGAACTGTATACTTTATGAGTGAATTTTATGATATGTAAAGTAGATTTCAATAAAACTATTTTAAAAAATCTCAAAAAAAAAAGCGATTATCTCTACCCCCATCCTCCTTTTTTCATTGTTATCATGATATTTGCATTTCTTTTCATCTTCTATGTTCTTGGATTACTTTCTGTATACATTGTTTTCTCCAATACAGGGTGAGTGTTTTTCTGCCTCTCACTCTCCATGTGTGAGAACTGGTCACTTGTTTCGTCCTCTCTTATCACTTGGGAGTGGCCAGAGGACAAGGAGACTGAAAAGAGGCAAGGGCTAACGCAAGAATACCAGGAAAAAAAAACCCTACTGCAGTAAGTAAGGTGAGTAATGACCTGGGCAGCCTCGGTAGAGATAGTGGAAGTAGTTAAGATTCTCCATAAAATTGAAGGTGGGGCCAACGAGATTTGCCACAGACTGGTTACGACGTGTGTTATTGTAAAGAGAGGAAGAGAAATGAGGCAATGGCTGGAGGACGTAGTGGAATCAAGGAGGCATTGATTTCTTTTTTAAATGGGTGAAGTAGCAGTAGGTTTACATGCTGATGGAAATGATCCAGTAGCAAAGGAAAAATTTACAGAGAAGAGCAAACAGTCACTGGATGGGGTAAGCTGGGTGAGTAGCAGGTGAGCTGGGACAGGATTTTATATACAAACGAAGATCATGCATAGTAATCAGATGTGCAGTTCATCCACAGCAACAGGAGAAAAGGTAAGGTGCACAGATGGAGAGCTTATGGAAACTTCTCTAACTGTTGTTGTCCCAGGTTGGATTCTCTAGAAATAGACACTAAAACAAAGATGTTCATTAGGGATCAAGACCTATGAACAGAAGTGGAGGAAGCAGGATCAGGCAGAGGAAGAACGTGAATGGGGATGCAATCCCAACAAAACCTTGGCTAACTCAGTGGGTGCTCTGTAGGAAGTATTGCCCTCCATAGTTGTTTTACTAGGCTGTTTTCTAGATACCAACCTCCCCCAACCCACTCTACAGCCTAGGTATAGTAGGATTCTCCTGGTTCTCCCAATAAAAGGCTGTCATACATGTGGGAACATGTTTAATGGGGGCTCTGAGCCCCAAAGTGTGCCTCTTCCAGTCTGCTTGGTATTGTAACTAGCTTCAGGGATCTGGCAGCTTGTAATGTATATACTGATTGAGCATCTCTTATCTGTGGGAAGGGAGAGGGATATGTGATATGCAGGGTGGGGTTGTGGCAGCCTACACATGGAAAGAGCCAAAGGAAGATTGAGAAGATAAATGGGAGGTGGACCAAACTGAGTTGATAGATTCAGATGTTGAAAATGGGCTCAAGAGTCCATGTTCTGATCAAGATTAGGTCATTCCCAGTTCTCCATCGAAATGACCCCCTCTCATGTAAATTCGGCTTCCTGTTTGTAGCTATGAACTACTCATTAGGTCATCTGGGGGCCCTTTGATGTGGGAAATTACTCCTCTGTGCTGTATATCTTCTGTCTGGCTCTACAGATCCACTCTCCACATCCCTTTGCCCTGCTCTCTACTCTGGGAGGCTGACCTGTGCAATTTAGCCTCTTCCTTCCTTCTGGTTTGGGTAGAGCCAGCAGGGAGCACCATCAAAAAAACAGAAGCAGGGAAGAGAATGAGGCTAGAGTATTTGTTCCTCTGATTCCCTGAGATGGCACCTTGGGCTGGCTGTGTCCTTTGACAGAAGGTTACTGGTTTTCTCAAGGCAGCTTAATCTACATGACTCTTCTTCAGGTTACAGGCAAACTTTTCCTCCTCCCATGCCTTTAGGCTACATGCTTTAGATTCTGGTCTAGTTTCTTATGTGGGTCCCCTATACCTACCCACATTTAGGAAATTAATTCCTTTGTGAATTAACCCTTTAAATATTTAAGGAGTAAGTATTTTTTATCCCTAGCTGACCCACCCTCTAAATCCTGATCTGCTGCTAGAACAGCTGGGAGTGTAGGATGAAGAGAACTGGTCACAGAATCTACAGTCAGAGGAAGAGTATGCAGTGGTGAGGACTCTTTCAGGGGCAATGGTCAAACCAGCAAAACTAACTAAGGTGGAAAGGGATACCATTGGCTTATATAATAAAAAACATGGAGGCAATCTCTTTTGAGATATGATTTGTGTAAGGACTGAAAAGTGTCCTCAAGACTCCATCTCTTGCTTTATCTATTGTTTTGCTTTCCTTAGTGTTGGTTTCCATCATGACCACACTCTTTTGTTTGTGGAGGCAAAGATGGCTAAAGGCGATACTGTTTACTTAACCCTTTAGCTGGAGATTCCATAGAAAAGAAAGCATCTCTTTCCTGATGGCACCAGCAAAAGTCTCCAATCTTCTGCGGTTGGCCTGGTTTGGGTCACATGCTCATTCCGGAACCAATCATAGTGGCCAAGGGATAGTGTAATAGAATTGTCCAGACTTGGTTCATCTGCCCAGTTCTGTGGTGGGAGCTGGTGAAGGGCTAACCTCACTTGAAGCATACAGTATGAAATCCCCATAAGAAATAAGAGCTCTATAACTAGCAGTCGGGGAAGGGAAATGGTTTGGGAAGCAGAAGTTAAAGTTACTACAGTTCCGCACAAGGGAATTCAGAGTGGAGGTATGAATGGCAACTTTTCAAGATCTGCTGTGAGAAACTGCTGAACCCATTTACTCTGAGAATAGTTCTAGAGCATCATCACAGCACTCTTTCCAAACATGATGGTCAGCCTCACAGGTAGTCATATGGGGGTGAGGGATAGCAGTAGAGGGTTGTAGATTCTTTGAGGTTTGGCCATATCTCCTGAGGTGGGAAATGATTAGGAATCTCCAGGTCTGTTTGGATAGCTCACAAGCAATGCTGCGAACAGTATGGGATTCAGAGAGCCATGGCTGGGGAGAGCCAAGTACATCTTTAGCCAATCAAGACAAAGCTTCAGCCTGGGAGCTATAGGAGGCAGATGCGTGTGGGTGCTCATCCACTACCAGCCTTCATCAGAGTGCCCTCTCTGGGGCCTAAACACTTTCATCATGCATGCAGTTCCCTAATGCACCATGCATTAGGCCCTTTTAGAGCTCTGTGCCTCAACTTTTGGCTCTCCTTCAAGGGCTTGTATTGGACCTACCTCTTTGGTTTAATTTTTTTTTTGGTAGCAGTTTAAGAAAGAAACCCTGCTCAGTTAAGAATCCCCAAGCCCAGGTTAGGAAACACCAAGCTCACCACCTGCTATGGAGAGGGAGGGTCCACTTCTTGGCTGGCTCTATTTGGGCAGGATAACATTTCTAGTTATTATGGCCACCTTATGAACAAGAGAGGGCTCCTTATGGCTCTAAGGTAGTTCACTCTGTCTATATTCTCAAATTGTCCTGCTAAATATGCATTCTTGCAGAGCTGTGAGGGCTATTGTTTTTCCGGTTGTCTCCCCGTTGCTCCATCAAATTCTCAGTTTCCTCTCACAGGGTAGCTATGAAGTGAAGGTGTGTCAGGGTCTGTAGGTCAAGAGTTAATGGCCCATCTAAATCCTCCAGGAACAAGAATATCTAGTGTCCAGAGGCCAGGAAAAGACAGGACCTGGGCTCACTTGGTCTGCACATATTGGCAGTTATTGGAAGGAAAATGGTCCTGGGCAAGCAGAAGGTCATCTCTTTGGTCAATAAGACCTGTTGAGCCAGAAGATGATAAGCAGTGAGCCAAGCACTAGCTATGAGACTAAGACTGGAGACACAGATACAGAGAAATGAATGGGCAGATTTGGTGTCAGTCACAGAGAAGGCAAAGATGTGATGAAGTGTAGACATGGACTAAGGTCAGGCAATTAGAAATGGTATGGACACTAGGCTTTTAAAAAAGCAAAGTCTTGTTTGTGCTTAGCTGTCATAGCCCCATCAGGTAGGGGGTAGGTCTTAAAGAAACAGGCTCCACCAGACACAAGATTGCCGGTGGACACCTAAAGTGATGATCATACCTGACCAGCTTTGGCTAGAACCAAAAGTTCTAGGGCCATGTCAATTACCTTTGGGGCCAAATTGCAGAGCCCAGGAAGGTCAGATGCACAGTCTGTTGGCCTCCGTCAGAAGAGTCAACAAGCAATCAGGAACTGAGTGTTTCGGAGGGGGCAGGTAGGTAACAAGTAAATTTGGACACCAGTGGATTGGTTACGGTGAACTCCTGAAGTTTGAGAGGTCCCTGAGTTTGAGAGGATAGAGGTAGAAATGATTATCAATAGGTGGCAGAACTGTCATTCCCACACAAGGCACTAGTCCAGGATAGGACATGACAGGCTTAAACGCCTGGCCGTAGCCTCAGCACTTTTTCTGCCTGAAGCCTTTGGGTGCTTCCAGGGCCAAAAGCATGGTTTTGGAGTTGCAGACATTTTCCAGATGCTCCAAGACTATAAAAAGTATGCGAGGGTTGGGGGTAGGAGGGGTGGGATGTGAGGGGGGCCCTTTAGAAACAGAACTAAGCTTCAAACAGGACTTCATTGATTAGAAACACTGCATATAGATCAGTTGAATCCTGCAGGACTTAGTTCTCCTCCCTTCCCCTCAAAAAAAAAAAAAAAAAAAAAAAGAGGAATAGAAACAAAAAGAATAGCAGGTAGAGCAAATCAAGCTAACCAAGTCAATTCCTAAGACCAGGCGTGAGAATCCATGTGGGTAAGACAAGGATCATTCCCAATATTCCATGGAAATGGCCCCTCTGGTATGTATTTGGTTTGTTGGCATTGCCACAAACCATTCCTGGGCTAACCATGGTCATTCAGAGTGGAGACACTCTGGAATGACTCAAAGGACCAGATTTTGGAGGGCCAGAGTAGTTGTAGTCTGTCAGTTCTTCTCCAAACTTCCATGCCATGTCGATGTGGTCACCCACCGCTCACCAGCTCAGCTTTACTCAGGCCCTGTGTTGACTCTTTTCTAAGGAGGGCTACCATAATAACTCTGATTTTATTGAGATGTAACTTAATACTATATAATCCACTTATTTAAAGTGTATAGTGGTTTTAATACATTCAGAATTGTGCAGCCATCACCACAATCAATTCTAGAACATTTATCACTCCTCCCCCAAAACCCTGCTTATCCAGGAATCATCTCTCCCCAGCACCCAGCCCTAAGGAACCTCTAATCTAATTTCTGTCTCTATAGATTTGCCTGCTCAACATTTCATATAAGTGCAATCACAATATGTGTTTTTTTATGACTGGCTTCATTCACTCTGCATGATACTTTCTTCTTTCTTTTCCTTTCCTTTTCTTTTTTTTCTTCCTTCCTTCCTTCCTTCCTTCCTTCCTTCCTTCCTTCCTTCCTTCCTTCCTTCCTTTCTTTCTTTCTTTCTTTCTTTCTTTCTTTCTTTCTCTTTCTCTCTCTCTCTTTCTTGAGAGAAAGAGGGTGGAAAGTGAGTGAGGGGCAGAGAGGGAGAGAGAGACAGGAAAAGAGAGAAGCAGGGCTCACCTGATACAGGGTGCATGCTCACCTGAAGTGGGGCTCAAACTCACCCAACATGGGGCTTGAACTCACGAACTGTGAGATCATGACCTGAGCTGAAGTTTGATGCTTAACCAGCTGAGTCACCCAGGCACCTTTCTGCATGAGTAAGTTTTAAAAGCAGGAAACATGAGTCTTCCAACATTTTTCTTCCTTTTCAAGATTATTTTGGCTATTCTGGGTCCCTTCCAATTCCATATGAATTTTAGGGTCAGCTTGTCAATTTCTGCAGAGAAGTCAGCTGAAATTTTTATAAAGATTACATGGGATCTGTAGATCAATTTGGCAAGTATTGCTGTTTAAAAAATATTCAGCCTCTGACCCATAAACATGGAATTTTTTCCATTTATTTAGGTCTTTGATTTCTTTCAGCAATATAGTTTTCAGAGTGTAAGTTTCATGCTTCTTTTGTTAAATCTATTTCTAAGTATTTTATTTTCTCAATTTTATTTTCAAATTCATTGCAAGTGTACAGAAGTAAAATTGATTAAACATTTTTTTAAATGTTTTTATTTATTTTTGAGAGAGAGAAAGAGAGACAGAGACAGAGCATAAGCGGGGGAGGGGCAGAGAGAGAGGGAGACAAGAATCAGAAGCCTGCTTCAGGCTCTGAGCTGTCAGCACAGAGCCCAACATGGGGTTTGAATTTGTGAACTGCAAGATCATAACCTGAGCCGAAGTCAGATGCTCAGCCGCCGACTGAGCCACCCAGGCGCCCCCAAGTGATTTTCGAATATATTCATTTTGTATACAGCAAATGGATTGAACTCTTTATTAGTTCTAATCATTTTTTAAAACATTTTTTATTTATTTCTAGGAGAGAGAGAGAGAGACATTGTGAGCAGGGGAGGGTCAGAGAGAGAGGGGGACACAGACTCTGAAATAGGCTCCAGGCTCCGAGGGCACAGTCAGCACAGAGCCCGACGTGGAACTCGAACCCACGAACCGCGAGATCATGACCTAAGCGAAAGTCGGACGCTTAACTGACTAAGCCACCCAGGCGCCCCAGTTCTAATCATTTTTTAATGGATTCTTTAGGATTCTTTATATTCAAGATCATTTCATCTGCAAGTAGAGATAGTTTACTTCTTTCTTTCCATATTGGACACGTTTTATTTCATTTTATTGCCAAACTGTCAACTTCCAGTACAATATTGAAGAGGTAAAGAGAGATCATTGTCTTATTCCTGTTCTTGTAGGGAAAATATTAATTGTTTCACCCTTAAGTATAAAGTTAATTGTGGGTTTTTGTAGATGTACTTTATTAGCTTGAGGGCCTGTATGCAATGTAATGTGTCACTACCCAATTGAGAGAGAAGTAGGGCCTAATTCCCCTACCCTTGAATTTGGGCTGACTTCCTTGACTCACTTGTGGCCAGTAGAATGAGGTAGAAGTGAAACCACTTGACCTTAGTAGCAAGGTCAGCAAAGGCCAAGCAGTTTCTGGCTCTCTAGAATCCTTCCTCTCCAGATTTGCCCTCTCAGGATACTCACTTTTGGAATTCAGCCCTCATGCTATAATAAACCCAAGTGACATGGAGAGGCTCCAATTGACAGTACCAGCTAAGCCCAGCCCTTTGAGCCTTCCCAGCACAGGCACCAGACATGTAAGTGAATGATTCTAGCCCTCAGCCATATAAGTCACTGTCAATCATTTAAATCCTCCCACTGAGGTCCCAGACATGGTGGAGTACCATGGTGGAGACAAGCCACATCTTGTCCGAATACCTAGCCCACACTATCTACAAGCATGATAAAATGGTTTGTTATTTTACACCATAAATTTGGGGTGGTTTGTTACTCAACCACAGATTTCTAGAATAGGTCTCAAGCCTCCAAAAGTAAGCATGCGTCAATAGATGGGGGATGGGTGTCTAAACCTGCAGTACAGTGGGCTGGGAGCTGTGGGTGAGGGAAGGGATGAAACTGCAAGTTTCTCAGAACCTTTCTATAAGCAACCCATCTGCAGCACCAGCCTCTCGTCCACGTAGCCTCCTGGGGGTGAAGCCCAGCCTTGAACTTCAGCCCATTTGACTGCTTTTTCCAGTCTCTAGTTGCCAAGACTTTACACTGTTATCCCTCAAGTTCTAGTTGATTCCTGCATTATCCTGGACTGTCCTCAATTGGAGCTACTGCCCAGGGCTTTGTCTTGGCCTTGTATCATTGTAGACATTTATTACATCTTTTACAAAGGAATGAATGAACTGTGACTCTGAGGCTGAGGATAGCTATATCTTTTGTCCTAGAACCCTTAGGCATCAGGTCTTGAGTCTTCTGGATCAGATTTGGGTTTGCCACCCCTTGAACTTGGTGATTTACATAGCTGTTTTCAGCAGCCATCCTCTCTACAAGCTCAGGCTCCCTAAAGCAGGTCTAAGAGATTGGGGAGCACCAGTAGCAGAGAGCAAAGCCTGGCATAGCTTTATACTAACATAGATGTCTCAGAAGATTTATCAGTAAGATAGCAGCCCTGGCAGGTGAGGTACATAAGTAGACAGACCCATGTTGTAGAGTTTCTCTTCAAGAAGCACTTGTAGGATTTGTTCCCTTGGTTCTCATAAAGAGGTCTGCGCTCCAGGAATTAGGAACTAACAGGGCCCAGAATGAGCAAATTAAAGTTATCATAAGCAGGTCTGGGTTGGGGGGGATTCCTAAAGATAGGAGCTAAAAAACTCACTGCCAAACCTTGCTAGAAGGAAGGCCTGTGGGAGGAGAGAATTTCAGTAGAATAAAAAGAATTCCCAACAGCTTCTGAAAGTAATGTATAGACTGGAATCCTGGAAATGCCTTGAGGTTTGAACATAGAAGTGAAAACAGCTCAAGGTTTCACATACTCATTTAGAAAAAGAATCAATGAACTTTTTTCAAACTGGGGCTGTCTAATGTTCAAATCTAGCCACTTAACATCAGGTATTTGTGTCATAAGGTACTTACCATTAATTAAAGCTGTTTATGGCCACTTGGTCCCATAATTACATGTGGGATTTGGTGAAAGATCACATGGAGTAAGCTGCTACATAAGGGTTGAAATAAATGCGCTTGAGGGGAAGTTCAGCGTCTTCAAAATGGCCTTGCAGGTGGTAGCTCAACAATGCTGAAGGTAAACCCTGGAGGTGGTAATTAGTGGATTGAAAGGCATGTGGCCATAAGTCACCATACACCAGTCAATGGAGTTTCAAAATGCATCCCTATCTGTGAATATTGTCTTTCTGGGGAGGAGGAGCCACACCTCTTGGAACCTGGTTGCACAGGTTGAGTTGCTTTTGCAAAGTCCCTTGAGGCTCGCTGTGTTTCATTATGTGACATCTTCTACTGAGCCCACAACGTATCTGGCCTGCGTGTGCATGCAGATCCACCCATCTTCCTACCTTGTGTACCATCAGGTGCTAAGGAACATGACTTGATTCACATCTGAAGGTATTCATCCTTTATGAAGATTATGAGTTGGATGAGAAATCCTAAATTTCATGAGATCCCCAACCATCATGATGGAAATCCAAGTAGGCAATGTGGGAACAAAATTAAAATGGGAGATCATTTGTTGGGTTCTTACATAGCTTAATTTTCTGTCACACAGAGGAATTATCTTCCAGCAGAATGCAGAGAGTTGTAGCAAACTCATCTGTGACCTTGCTCACAAATGGGTGCAGTTCAGTAGGACATCTGGTGTCAAATGATGGAATTTGTAGCCCTATCATTGAGAATCAGTCATATCTGCAATCCAGAAGGCAACAGAGGGGTGGGAGGGGAGGTCTACCAGGAGGCCAGAGAGAATGTTACACAGGATTTGTTCCTGCCTTTTCCTTGGTCTACTGTCCTCACATCGCATGACCCTAGCAGGCTAACTAACTCCTAAATGTTTCTCGTTTTTACTCTCTATCCCTACCACCAAGCATCAGTCACTTATCTCCTGCTATTGCAAATATTGCCTAACAGATCTCTTGGTCTCCATTCACACCCTTCTCTAATTCATTCTCCACAATCTCCTCAGCATTGATCAATTCACTCTCCTCCTGAAATCCTTCAATGAAACCCTACTGGGTATCTACAGTGAAATCTAAACTTTCCTTTTCAACCAAAAAAAATTTTTAATCAAGAAATTTTTCCTGGTTATATGGTTGTTTTAAAAACTAGGAGAAAAAAACCCCTAGGGAATATCAGTTAGTAGGGCATGCAATTCTTCGTCTCGGGGTTGTGAGTTCCAGCCCCACATTGGGTGTAGAGATTACTTCAAAGTAAAATATTAAAAAAAAACCACCTAGGTAATATAGATAAGCACAAAGAAAAGGTGGAAATTCACCCACAATTACATCATCCAAAGATAGCAACTGAAAATATTTTGTCATATAATATGAATGTTCTCTGGAAACACTAGATCACTTTAAATGAATGCCAAAGTTACAATGACTTTTAGATTCCATCTCACAACAGTAGAATATCAATCTCAGCCCTTCTCGGAAGGCTCCCTAGTTATTTCTGAGGGGCCTGAGATGTGTCTCAGATGGGCTCAGAAACAGGTGATCTTCCTCCTCAGGGAGATTCTGAGACATTCCAGTCCTTAAAGAGGATGTTTCACCTGCAAGTGTCCACCATAAGAACACTCTGTCCCGATACTTCCACTGGACAACTGGCCCCACTGTCCCTGTGCGCTGACACAGGGCAGAGAGAATACTCTCCCCTCATCCCCTGGGGTGACTGGTCACTGGGTTCTGAAGAGGCATTGCTTGTATTCAGAGTCTCAAAGTCTAGCAAGAAGGGACAGACACCACACCATTCCGTCATTTCCTTCCTTCTCTAAGCTTCTCCCGTAAAAACAAACAGGAAGAGAAACCCCAATAACTACGACAAAAATGTCTTCCTCTCTCAGGGAAAAGAAACAACACAAAATATCCCCAATATGTAATAGCGAACACCTACACCGTGCCAGGCACTATTCTAAGCTTTCTCCATGCTAGTTCCTTCCCTCCACAGCAATCCTCTAAGATTGGTATTATGTGGGGTACCTTCATTTTACAGATGAAAAAACTGAGGCATAGAAAGATTAAGTAACTTGCCTGAGGGCTCATGGCTAGTAAGCCTCAGAGCTGGAACTTGAGCCCGGGCAGGCTGTCTTCAGTGTCTGTGATCTTAGGGGTCACGCCTACTAGTTCTGAAAACAGCAATCCAGTTTGACATTTACTAGGGTTCCATGTTACAGATGTATATCCTTCTAGCTTTTTCTCAGTGCATGTATGCACATCCATAAGCACAAACTTGTCAATATTGCACCCAAGGCTGAGATGACTCCAACTCCCTGCACAGCCTTTTTAGCCCCGTTCTCCACCACCCATCCCAAGAGGCAGCCACTCTCAACCCATGGAGACTTCTCAAAGCTCTCGCAGGCCCTTCTGCCTTTGCATATAGCTGCTCTCTGCCTTCCGTATGGCTGGTGGATCCTGCCTCATGTTCCCAGTCCTTGTCCAGGTGTTCTGAGGTCTTAGGACTTACTGACTTCTCCAGGCAGTTGAATGTTCCTTCCTCCCCAAACCCATGCCCCAGGCCTCAACTAGAGGCCCTACCCATGGTATTAGAGTTCTTAGAGTGTATGTCTGACTTCCTGTGGATCTGGGAGTTCCCAGGGGGCAGCTACTTTGTTCTATTACCATATGCCTCGTGCCTCGGTTAGCATTCATTAACTCATTTTAATAAACTCATTAACTTTTACAAATGAACATTTATTGTTTTTCAACATTTTCTAGGAAAGGTGGTTTCATTGCTTTTCTCGGCTGTTGATTCCAACCTCTAACCTCCCACTAGTCCTTTTTGTTTTTTCTGCTTAAATCTGTACACTCACCTTTCTCTCTCCACAATAGTTATAACCTCTGCTTCTTCCCCCTGTGTGGAATTTGGCGAAATGGAGTATACAGACCCGAGATGATAGGAACCCATAAATAGCCCTAAAAACACAAGCACCAAGACACATTGATTAAGAAACTGTGCGCAACTCCACTGCACCCTTCTGGAAGGAGGACCAAATTTCCTTCTGGAAGGAGGAAGAACATTAAAGTTAATTGCAATTTTCATTGTTTTGAGGGTGGGGCCTTTGGACTTTCAGTATCTTTTAACTGCACCAACAACATCATGGAAACACTTCTGGTTAGAATCAAAGAAGTGTTAAGTCAAAATCACAAATCTCTGTGATTTTGTTCAAGAGATGTACATTCTTTTTACAATATTCCTTTATTTGCTTCATTGTTTGAGTGGGAGATAGGCTATTGCCTTATGTATTTTTATCATTAAATAATTTCAGTTTACTTAACATTTTACAGCCACACATGTTTCCGAACATATGTTGTTTCTCCTGGTCTGCATTACTCTCGGGTGCCTTAGATGTGTGTGTGTCAGCTCCTATGGGAGCTCCCCAGGAGAATCTTTCTTACTGGTAAATACAGGGGAGACACCCCCAGGGGGGGTATATGGAACAGACTTTATCCATGTTAGCAATAGCTCCTCACTCTTAAATACCCCTCATCAAGCAACAATAAAAAGCAGGCTTCACTTGTGAAATCAAGAGCTGCTGGAGGCCTCCTGGCTTGGTCATGGCAAGATCTAATTAGTAACTCCTCTAAATGAGAGGTTACTCTTGATTACGAGATACCTAGACATGGAATGGTCTAGTGGGCTATAAATCTTAACTACAAGATTCTCTGCCACACAATAATGACCAAAGGTCTTTAGCTTAGTTTAGCTTTGTATTGAAACTCTACACAGCCTAGAATAAATCATCCTGACGTCCTTCCCTCCCACACACTCCTTCTCCCACCTTCGCTTCAACATTAGCCAGACCCAGGTGGTAATGTTGCCTATACATCTTCTGTCACCTATCTTGGAGCTCTGTTCCCATCTTCCCTGCTCTCTGGAATGTCTTTCTCCCCTGGGCATCCAGTTCCTACTTAAAAGTCATTGTCTGAATTAATTGATATTTTGTGCTCTGACATCTTTGCCACCCGTTGTCTTTCCCTGTTAAACCAAAATAATAAAAACCTGCCCAATTTATACCACACACAAATGTGCGGATGGCTACCATTTGCTGAGCGTTTGTTTTATGGCAGGCATTGTAGGAATACACACAATCTAATTAATGACACAAAACCTTAAAAATAGGTATGTTTATTTTACGTCTGAGACAAATGAGGCTCAGAGGGAATCAAATAATTCCCCAGGATCACAAAATTAGTAAATGTTAGACCTGAAACTGGATCCCGGGGCTAACCCAAAGCACACACTTTATTCTTCTATCATTTTTATGTATGATAAGTAGTTAATGTCCATAAAATCAATTTTTGAATATGGAAATGTAGTGTTTATTGACATTCTTTTTTTATTTGAGAGAGAGAGAGAGAGAGCATGAGTAGGGGAGTGCGGCAAAGAGAGAGAGAGAATTTTAAGTTGGCTCCACACTCCGTGTGGAGCACTATGGGGGGCTCCATCTCACCACCCTGGGATTGTGACCTGAGCTGAAATCAAGAGTTGGATGTTCAGCCAACTGAGCCACCCAGGTGCCCCTGCTTATTGACATTCTTGATTTGTCTTTATGACTTGTAAAGATTAAAGACATTCTTTGAAGAAAAGTTGTTCAAATGACCAGGCTATAACTAGATGAGTTTTCTCCTTCATGAACATCTCTCTTCTTTGACCTCCTATCAGAAGTATTACCATGATACTGGGGTGAGTCTGCTTCCAGACTCTTGGTGGACAGAGCTAGGGAAAGTATGTATGTATGTGCATATATATATGCAGGCGTGTACATGTGAATGTACATATATGCCTATGTACATGCATATCAATGTATGTATGTATACACATGTGAATATATTCCATAATCATACTCATTTCATTATCCATCAATACATTTAAAAATTTTTTTTAAACGTTTTATTTATTTTTGAGAGAGAGAGACAGCGTGAGCAGAGGAGTGTCAGAGAGAGGGGGAGACACAGAATCTAAAGACAGGCTCCAGGCTCTGAGCTGTCAGCACAGAGCCTGACGTGCGGCTCAAACCCACTAACTGTGAGACCATGACCTGGGCTTAAGTCCAGGCGCCCCCATCGATGCATTTATTAAGGTCTTATCCGTACCTCTAATTGATCTCGTTTTTCCCCTCTCCATTTTGTAATTCCCTTTTTTGATCACGAGAGAGCTAATTCCCATTTTCCTCAATATATTTGCTTTCTGAACCAACCTCTCTGTGTTCATCCATCTACTGTTACTGGTGCCCCAGCACGCACGTGTCTTCCTCATTCTTCCAGGGCTCTGGAACTGCGCATGCCCCAGCCCCAGCCCCAGCTCCAGCCCCTACACAGATACCCACCTTGCATGGTCCCACTAACCATTTTTGCACTGAATTGTTCAGAAAGGAAAGAAGGAAAAATGGCCAGTAAATGTCTCCATTTGCTTTTTGAGCATCCGGAATACACTGTAATACCCATTTTCATGTCCTTGTCTGCTGATCCAGGCATCCATGTCAGTTCTGCATCAGTTTTGATAGATTTAGCTCCTTGTTACGGGCCATATTTTCCTTCTTCTTTACACGATTGGTATTTTTTTTTTTCTCTTTATCAAATGTCAGACATGGTAAATTTTACCTTACTAGTTGCCAGATATTTTTGCATTACTGTCGATATCCTTGACCTTTGTTCTGGAACATTGTTAGGCTGTTGGACACAGTTTGATTCTTTTAGGCTTTGCTTTTATGATTTGTTAGGGGTCTGCAGCACTCAGTCTAGAGATAATTACTCCCCTCACCCCCAACCCTGACTGAGGCCATGCCCTTCTGATTACTCTACCCACCGCCTGTGACTCAGCAGGCTTCTGCTCGGGCTGGTGGAAACAGGCACCCATCCTGCTCCTGTGTGAGCACCTGGCACTGTTACCTTTCATTCTTTTGGATGGTTCTTCTCCAGACCTCAGATAGCTTCCTCCTACACACGCGCTGTTTGGCAGTCCGCTGAAGACCCAGGGAGGGTGCTCAGCACATCTGTGGCCATCTCTCTGTTCAGCCCTCTCCTCTCCGGTAATTCTCAGCACCTCGAGCTGCCCAGGAAGGATCTCCTGGGCTCTCTAGGTTCCTCCTCCCTATGCCGTCCCTGGGAAGTCTCTGAAAGCAGTGACCTGAAGCAATTGCAGTCTTCACCTCATTTGTTCCCCCTCTCACAGGGATCCTTGTCTGTTGGCTAGTGCCCAGGGTCCTGAAAGCCACTGCTGCATATATTTTGTCTGTTTTGATTGCTGCTCTCATTTCACACGGAAAGGTGAATCTGGTCCCAGTTGCTCCATTGTGGGTAGAAATAGTAATAGCAGTACATATTTCAGGTGAAAAAAATTTTTTTAATTCTTAAACTCATAACCCTCAATATATTTCTCAATTCAGATTCAATGCCAATCACTGGTATGTGAAAGGTCCCCTAATGTGTCAAAGTTAGGAGATTAAGCAATGATCCTGAGAGATAAGAAAAGAATCTTGGGTTCTGGGTAAACAATAGTGATTAGGAAGACTACTACTCTATTTCTGAAAGTTAGTTAAACTTACTTTTAAAAATACTTAGTAATTCTTAATGAATGTCCACAACATACTGATAATTATGCTCAAGGATTTGGGGAGTACACAGTCGTACCCTTGAAGAAGAACTTGCACTTCTCAGGGAGAAAAGACATTTACACATATGAAATGAAATCGCAGGGCAGTATCATTCATGTTGAGATGACTAAGACAATGAGTGAGAAAATACTATGTGCCAGAATTTATCTTCTTCCGAATAATGGACATTTTTAGAGTGTTTTGGTATCCCCTCCCCTATTTTTCTTTTTAAATCCAGAACAACTATAAAACACTTCCACTCAGATTACCATTCTCATCTTGTCTGGTTCATTTGCCAAGAACAAAAAATGTCCATGCTGTGGCAGATACAGTAGACCAAAACTCCCAATACTTATTTTAGCCTCCTTCTAGGGAGCTTCCTCACACTGCAAAAAGAGAAAGGCTAGGGGCGTCTGGGTGGCTCAGTTAAGCATCCAATTCAGCTCAGGTCGTGATCTCATGGTTGATGAGTTCGAGCCCCATGTCGGGTTCTGTGCTGACAGCTCAGAGCCTGGAGCCTACTTCCTATTCTGTATATCTCTCTCTGCCCCTCCCCTCCTCACACTCTCTCTCTCTCTCTCAAAATAAATAATAAACAATAAAAGAGAGAGAGGGAGGGAGAGGGAGAGAGAGAGAAAGGCTAAAAGGGCATTCCCCAGAATCCCTTGCAGCTTGGCACCTGGAGTGATTTGGGTCCCACCAATCCAATTCCTTCATGCAGAAACTGAATCTGAAACTGAGTTGAGGAGGCAGAGGCATTTTGCTGGTGTGGATCACAGCAAGCGGGCGTGGCTTTGGAGGTGACTGTTCCAAGGGTGCTGCTGATCCTCAGATCACAGCTAAGGCAGAGTGCCTGCAAGTAGTAATTTCAGCAGCTTCCTGAACTCTTGACTGAAGTTAAGATTATGATACTTGAAAGCAGTGATTCTCAATCAGGGGCTGTTCTGTGCCCAGGTGCCATTTAAGAAAGTCTGGAGACATTTCTTTCTTTCTTCTTTTTTTTAAATGTTTATTTATTTTTGAGACACACACACACACACACACACACACACAGTGTGAACAGGCAAGGGGCAGACAGAGGGAGTCACAGAATCTGAAGCAGGCTCCAGGTTCTGAGCTGTCAGCACAGAGCCCGACTCGGGGCTTGAACTCATGAACCGCGAGATCATGACCTGAGCCGAAGTTGGATGCTTAACCGACTGAGCCACCACCCAGATGCCCCTGGAGACATTTCTTTTTCTTTCTTTCTCTCTCTCTCTTGAAAATTTTAAATGTTTTTTTTTAATTTATTTCCGAGAGAGAGAGACAGAGAGAGACAGTATGAGCAGGGGAGGATCAGAGAGAGAGAGAGACACAGAATCTGAAGCAGGCTCCAGGCTCTGAGCTGGCTGTCAGTACACAGCCCAACATGGGGCTTGAACCCATGGACAATGAGATCATGACCTGAGCCAAAGTCAGAAGCCCAACCAACTGAGCCACCCAGGCACCCCCTCTTCTTCTTCTTTTTTTTTTCTTATTGTCAAGTTGGTTTCCATACAACACCCAGTGCTCATTCCAACTAGTGCCCTCCTTCATGCCCATCACCTCTTTTCTCCTCTCTCCAACCCCCCTCAACTCTGTTTGTTCTCAATATTTCAGAGTCTCTTATGGTTTGCCTCCCTCTCTCTCCTTATCTATTTTTCCCCTTCCCCTTCCCCAGGTCTTCTGTTAAGTTTCTTCTGTTTCACATAAGAGTGAAAATATATGGTAGTTGTCCTTCTCTGCCTTATTTCACTTTGCATAATACCCTCAAGTTCCATCCATGTTGCTACACATGGCCAGATTTCATTCTTTCTCATTGCCATGTAGTATTCCATGGTATAGATAAACCACATCCTCTTGATCCATTTGTCAGCTGATGGACATTTAGGCTCTTTTCATGATTGGCTATTGTTGAGAGTGCTGCTGTGAACATTGGGGTACATGTGCCCCTATGCATCAGCACTCCTGTATCCCTTGGGTAAATCCCTAGCAGTGCTATTGCTGGGTCACAAGGTAGTTCTATTGTTAATTTGTTGAGGAACCTCCACACTGTTTTCCAGAGGGGCTGCACCCGTTTATATTCCCACCAGCAGTGTAGGAGGGTGCCCGTTTCTCCACATCCTCGCCAGGAGGCATTTGTTAATAGATATTTTTAAAAGTTTATTTATTTATTTTGAGAGATAGAGCAAGGAAGGGGCAGAGAGAGAGAGAATCCCAAGCAGGCTCCACACTGTCAGCACAGAGCCCGACTTGGGGCTTTAACTCATAAACTGTGAGATCACCATCCGAGCTGAAATTGAGATTCCAATGCTTAACTGACTGAGCCACACAGGTGCCCCTGGACACATTTCTGATTGTCACGACAGAGGGCATCCATCAGCATCTAAGTGGGCAGAAGCCAGGGATGCTGTCTTACGCTCTGCAATGAATAGTACAGCCCCCTCAATGAAGAGTTATTTGTCTAAAATCTGTCCTAGAGCCTGAGTTCTAGATGGTGGTGTCCTGATTCCCAAAGCTCTCGATCAAGGCGAAGTGGCCGTTCCCTCAGAGGATAACTTTGGTTTTGTGCTTCTACTTTTACGCTGAATTTAATCCCAAGCCAGAAGTTTTTGTTTCTGCAGTTTCTTCTGGGATCTTTTTCTTTTTCTTTTTTTTTTTTTTAAATGTTTTATTTATTTCTAGGAGAGAGAGAGAGAGAGAGAGACAGTGTGAACAGGGGAGGGTCAGAGAGAGAGGGAGTCACAAACTGAAACAGGCTCCAGGCTCTGAGCCAGCAGTCAGCACAGAGCCCGACGCGGGGCCCGAACCCATGAACCGCGAGATCATGACCTAAGCGAAAGTCGGACGCTTAACCGACTAAGCCACCCAGGCGCCCCTTCTGGGATCTTTTTCTTCTGTGCATCCTCTTCTGGTTTAGGAACAGTCTGCTGCTTTCCAGTAAGAGTCATCTCAAGGTGGCAGGAGGAGCTCATGGAGGGGTTAATCCAACCAAGAGCTCTGTAAATCCATGGTGCATCTTAGAGGTTTTGTTCACCTGGATGAACTCGATGACCAGAGAATCTTTATCAAAATCCTTAAGTTCCACATTACTCTCTGCATTTTTACGTATGTGCAACAAAACTTCAGCATCGTTTTTGGGCCGCTGACCCTGTGTCCAGCCTCCCACCATTTGGTTTGGGCACACCTACCAGCTCCGTCATCGCGACCATGTAATGGCACACACGTCTTCTGTAAAGTGACATCTGTTGGAGATGCGGGGACTTTTCAGGTGTGCATGCACATCTCTGATGGCCTGGGCAGTTTCACAGACGTTCATGAAGTGAACACGAAGATTTGAATCTCCGGGTTTGCACGGTTTGGTAGGGGGCTCTGGGTTAAGTAGCAGCGAAGCATTTTCAGACATCACCTCAGACCGCTTTGGGGAGGAACAGAGGGTCACTTCCATAGAGTCATTCTGAGAATTAACCCCAAAGGTCCAGCCTAAAACCTGCTTTTCTAACCTCTCAATCAATCTTGTAAACACCTATTTCCTTGAATTGAATTCCTTTCCTACTTACGATACCCAGAGAAGCTTTTAATGTGCTATTGACCGAGTACGGTATACATGCCATTGCGTGAACTGACCCCCATATGGTACCTCCAATGAAAAAAATGCATAAAATGTAATTTTGTGCTAACCAATTACGAGAGGTTGTTAAGCTCTTGCATATTTCTTTGTCTCTCTCCTTTTCTTTTACCAAAGATGTCTGTTGATCTGTCTGTAGAATCATGTGTAATATGCTTGGATTTTAAGATTTTAAGACATAACAAAAGGGTGCCTGGGTGGCTCAGTCAGTTAAGTGTCCGACTCTTGATTTTGGCTCCAGTCATGATCTCACGGTTCGTGGGTTTGAGCCCAGGGTCAGTCTCCACACTGACGGTGCAGAGCCTGCTTGGGATTTTCTCTCTCTCTCTGCCCCTCTCCTGCTCGTGCATGTGCTGTCTGTCTCTCTCTCAAAATAAATAAATAAACTTAAAACTTAAACTTAAAAAAAAAAGACCCAACAGAATGAAGATGCATCAAAACTAAGAAGAAAATGGAAGGGGTCTTTTGTGATTTATCAGGATCTAAATACCAGCCAGTCATTTTAAAATATAAGCAAACAGGGGCATCTGGGTGGCTCCATCGGTTAAGCATCCAACATCGGCTCAAGTCATGATCTCATGGTTCACGAGTTTGAACCCCCATCAGCCTTGCTGCTGTCAGCGCAGAGCCCGATTGGGATCCTCTGTCCTCATCTCTCTCTGCCCCTCCCCCCCTTGCACACACACATATAGACGCACGCGCGCGCACACACACACACACACTCTTTCTCTCTCTCAAAAAGAAAATAAATAAAATATAAGCCAACAAACAAGAATTCATTGTGGGCTGGAGAGGGCATTAAAGGCTTAACGGGGCCAGCATGGCATGGAGCTGACAGCAAGGACTCTGGTCTAGACCAGGTGTTTGGGCTCAAATTCTGGCTCTGTGCCCTTGGAAAAGGTTAACTTCATCTATAAGCTGTAAATCGTTAACAGTCCTTCTGTCACAGTGATGTTGCGCAGATTGAAGTGATAAATATATGTACAGCAGTTCAATAATTCTAAGTGTTGCAATGGTGTCTGCGTTAAATAAAATAAAAGCGAAGGTAGAACTTCAGTTGGATGGGATGGGTATTGTTAAATGAAGCAATTTCTGAGCTAGGTGCAAGAGTGGCCATGCTAGGGGACAGGAGGGAAGTGGGCTTGACCGCTGTGCAAGCTGGGTGCCGAGGACCCGTGACATGAGCTGGGGGTAGTAAGGTAAGAGCCTGAGGGGAGAGTCCTGAAGATCTTCCCACCCTGGCTGGGCTTTCACCTGTAAAACTCTGGGGTACTGCTGAAGGATATCTGACAGGCAGGTGATGTGGAGAAAGTGATGTCTGAGGAAGAGCATTCTGAGGGCCACTTTTTGTTGCCATCCTACACTCCTACGCCTTTCTGCCAGCCTGACATACCCATGAATCCCTTGCCAACTGGCCCAGAAAAGGACGCTTTGAACACCTGAAAGTATTCATGGCAGCCATCTTGCCTTTCTCTACTCTGAAATTTCTGTCCTGCCCTCGACAGCTTCAGGGGTCCCTCCAGGTGGGGAAGGGTGTTTGGAGCATCATTAATAAACATTGGTCTTAAAAAAATCATTCTATAAAGTTCTATTAGTTTAAAAAGTATTGACGTCCCTGGACTGATTTCTTTTTTTCTTCTTTTTAAAAATTTAAAAAACTGTTTATTTTTCAGAGAGAGAGAGAGATGGAGCACAAGTGTTGGTGGGGGGGGTGCAGAGAGAGAGGGAGACCCAGAATCTGAAGCAGGCTCCAAGCTCCGAACTGTCAGCACAGAGCCCGGCACAGGGCTCGAACTCATAAACCGTGAGATCATGACCTGAGCCAAAGTCAGATGCTTAACCAATGGAAACACCCAGGCGCCCCTATTTTCTTTTCTTCTTTAAATGTCTCAGCTGTATCTTTATAGGTCCTGGATGCCCCCTGATTACTGTTGGTCTTTTAGACATTCATTAGGGTTTCTAGAAAATACCTTTAACTGTCACCCATCTCCTATCAGGCCCACTACAATAGGCACCTCAGATGATGAACTAAGCATGAACTGTTATATCTTTCTTTCTGATGGGAAAAAAGTATCATGAGCTTGATTAAAAACAGGATCATTTTGGGGTCCCCTGGTGGCTCAGTTGGCTAAGTGTCTGACTCTTGATTTTGGCTCAGGTCATGATGTCAGGGTTGTGAGATTAAGCCCCACATCAGGCTCTGTGATGGGCATCGAGCCTACTTAAGATTCTCTCTCCCTCTGCTCTTCCCCCCACCGACTTGTGCATGCTCTCTCTCTTAAAAACAAACAGGATCGTTTACAATTTCTTTAACTTATCTGAACTTACTAGTTCTACTTGCTAGAAAGATCTAGAAAATAAACAATAAAGTTCTTTGTAAGGGGATAGGAGAGAAGCAAAAGTCAAGGACAATTCCAGGATTTCCGGCCTGGGTGACTGCACTGATGGCATCATTGATTGAGAAAAGGAAAAAAGGACCAGCTACATAATTTACAGGGTTCACTGCAAAATCAAATTGTGGGGGCCCTAAATGTCAAAATGTCAAAATTTTAATTTATATTTGAAAACCCAGCGAATAAAATTATTGATTGAAAGCACAAGCTTATAATACTCTGTACAAAAATGGAATAGTGTGTGTGGTGGTGGTGTGGTGGTGGTGGTGGTGGTGGTGGGGTGTGTGTGTGTGTGTACATTAATACCAGGAGCCAATAATACCATAGGTAGGTCTAAGAGTCAAGGTGGTGGTTAACTTCTGAGCCAACTACCAAGGCTATACGTCAATGGATTTACTATCCTGTACTGTGTTGGACCAAATAGACTTTACGATGGTAAGACTCATAGTGACCTTCACTTTCTTTTTTCTTTTTGTTAGGACTTTGCTTCTTGGGTATGTGATTGCTGTCATATTTTTTTAATTAATTAATTTATTTATTTTGAGAAGAGAGAGTGTGTGTGTAAGAGGGGAGGGGCAGAGAGAGAAAGAGGGAGAGAGAGAATACTAAGCAGGCTCCACGCTGTCATTGCAGGCCCAATGCAGGGCTCAATTCCACAAATCACGAGTTCATGACCTGAGCTAAAGGCAAGAGGTGGGCATGTAACCGACTGAGCCACCCAGGCACCCAATGACTGTTGTCATCTTGATAAACAGAAGGCGGGGGGATATTGACCTCACATCCTACTCAAATGTTATTATTTTGAATATGTGAATCAACGTAACTCTCAACTCAGTGTCTTAGTGTCAAAATGCAGGAAAACTCCTTTCCCTCTCAACCTGTCATGATTGTTTTCATTTCCCATGTGATGTCACACTCTCTTAAGCACACAGGGTGGGTTCAGGCCCTCACAGACTCCTGGGGCCTCGCCTCAAGACTGGGCACAAAGCTACCAGGCTGGGTCCTGTGCCAACCACAGATAAACACCCCTGGAACTCAAGCCAGGCATCTCCCTTTTTCATGAGGCCACAGTCCCAACTCACAGCAGATGGATGACCCCCAAGAATATTGTTACTTCTATGCCAGGGTGCACTAGGTACCTGGATAGGGATGGGCAAGAGGATTGCCTGCCTAGATCCCTCCCTCCCCCGAATGGGTCACAGCACTGCCACCCTGGGGCTGAGACAGCCATTGCTATGCCCTGTCATGAGATACCACAGTGTGATTTGCTGACCCTCCCTGCACCCAGGCCAAGGATCCCACCAGTGGGGACAGAGGGTGGCAACAGTCACAGATGGCGAGGAAGAGAGGCCCTTGGTGCTGAGGGCAGGGGCAGTTGTCCAAGAACCTACCCCTGTGGGAGGGAGTGGGAGGCAGGATGGTGTGTGAGCCAACACATGTGCTCCACTGTCTCATAGGAATCTACTCACAAAACATAGATTCAATGATTAAAGTTATTAAAATCTTTTTTAAAAATGTTTCATTTATTTTTGAGATAGGAAGCATGAGTGGGAGAGGAGCAGAGACAGGGGGGACAGAGGATCCAAAGCAGGCTTCAGGCTCTGTGCTGACAACAGAGAGCCTGATGTGGAGCTCCGACTCACGAACCGTTGAGATCATGACTTGAACCGAAGTTGGACATTTAACCAATGGAGCCACCCAGGCACCCCTTAAAAATTTCAAAACATCTGGGGTGCCTGGGTGGCTTAGTCAGTTAAGCGTCCGACTTTCGCTTAGGTCATGATCTCGCGGTTCGTGGGTTCGGGCCCCGCTTTGGGCTCTGTGCTGACTGCCAGCTCAGAGCCTAGAGCCTGTTTCAGTCTGTGACTCCCCCTCTCTCTGACCCTCTCCTGCTCACGCTGTCTCTCTCTCTCCTAGAAATAAATAAAACATTTAGAAAAAAAATTTTTTTCAAAACATCTAATGCAGAGCATTAAAATCCAAACACAAGGTCTTTCTGAGCTTGAGGTCCTCTGGGACTGCACTAGTTGCAGATCTGTTACTATGGACTGAATAGTTTTGTCCCACCCCCACCCCCAAATTCATATATTGAAGCTCTAACTCTCAATGTGGCTGTTTTTGGAGATAGGGCTTTTAGGGGATACTTAAGATTAAGTGAGATCATAAGGGTGGGCCCCGAAGAGCACACTCACACACTGGAAAGATCATGTGAGCACACAGTGAGAGGGCAGCCATTTGCCAGCCGGGTAGAGAGCTCGCCAGAACCCAATGCTTGGCACCCTGGTCTCAGACATCCAGTCTCCAGAACTGTGACAAAGTAAATTTCTGTTGTTTAAGCCACCCAGTCTGTGATGTTTTGTTATGGTGGCCTGGGCTGACGAAGACACCTGCAAAGCCAGACCTGAGAGCAGGTTGTTTGAGAAAGATCATGAATTCCGCTATGGACCTGTTGAGTTCTAAGGGATCCAAGTGATACTTGACTGGCAATTTCTCATTTATGGATGTACAGATCCAGCAGCCAAGAGCAAGTCTAGAAATACCAGTTTGGGAGTCATTAATCCATAAACAGCAATTATATCCACGGGAGTGGCTGAGATCACCCAAACAGTGTTTAGGGTGAGAAAAGGGTGAGGTTAAAACCAAGGTGGGTGTGCCAACAGGTGGCCAGAGGTGGGCAGATCACAGAGAAGACAGTGACAGAGAAGAAAAGATCAGAAAGACGGAAGGAAATCGAAGAGTAGAATATGGTATTTTGGAAGCTAAAGGAAGCTTAGAAATTGGTCAGCTTATCCAATGCTATTAAGAATTCAAGAAAGATGAAGATTGGAAAGTGTCCAGTGGATCTAGCCACAAGGAGATCTCTGGGAGCAGTTGGACAGGAGGATTGAAATGAAAAGCCAAAGTGGGAGGAGCTAAGGATAATAGGCAATGTGTGGAAGACCTGGGTCAAACGGGCTGTATCAGGTCCACCCAAGGAATTTGAAACATACAGATTCCTGGATGCTTCATCAGATTATGATTTGGTAGATAGGGCTGGGACCTAAGAACCTATATTTTTAAAGGTTTCTAGATGACCCTGATGCCCTTCCTGGTTTGGGAACTACTGATGGGATGCAAAAACATGACCTGCATTCCCATAGACCTGGGTTCCGATACAGAGTATGTCACGTTTTAGTCATGTTAGAGCCAGAAAAGATACTTAAATCTCTTTAGTCTCAGGTATCTCATTCATAAAAAATGGGAGTGAGACTCCCACTTTGTGGCAGCCAGTGCTATTCAGCAGTAAATACAATGAATGTACACTATTCTCTTAATGAATAGCTTGGCTCTGAGGGGCAGGAGAAAGGGTCCATAGCTACAAGATTTAGAGAGCGATAGTGTTTTGTTTTGTCGTGACTTTTTGTGAGGTGGCTGAATTTGAGCATATCTGGAAGCTGAAAGGCAAGAGAGGAAGATGGGGGGTGATGAGTTCAGTTCTCTGAGAGGAAGTGTCTCCAAATCCCAGGTGGAAAGATTCGTTCTGAAGGAAGAGTAGTTGTTATAGGGGTAGGACACTCAGGGTTTCACTCTTCTTTTTTCCTTTTTTTTTTTCATTTTGAAAGAGAAAGACAGCATGAGTGGGGGAGGGGCAGAGAGAGAGGGAGAGACAATCCCAAGCAGGCTCCACGCTGTCAGAGCAGAGCCCAATGTGGGGCTCAAACCTACAAACCATGAGATCATGACCTGGGCTGAAACCAAGAGTCGGACACTTAATCAGGCTACCTGGGTGTCCCATGGGGTTTCACTCTTAATAATCCTAATTTCCTTATAGAGTGGGAGACAATATCATATGCTGAGAGTGGTAGGGTTCTCAAGAAGAGGCACAGGTTTGGAAAGAGTATGTTGGAATTTTGAAGAATGGGAGAGCTAGATGAAAGATACATAGAAGGTTTCCAAAATACATGCAGAATTTTTACAACAAAACAAAACAACCCAATTAAAAAATGGGAAGAGGACCAGAATAGACATGTTTCCAAAGCAGACAGACACGGAAAGATGCTCAACATCACTAATCATTAGGGAAATGCAAATTAAAACCATAATGATATATCACTTCACACCTGTCAGAGTGGCTAAAATCAAAAAGACAAGAAATCACAAATGCTGGCATGGATACGGAGAAAAAGGAGCTCTTTTGTAGTGTTGGTGGGAAGGCAAACTCATGCAACCACTGAAGAAAGCAGTATGGAGGTTCCTCAAAAAGTTAAAAATATAGTTACCATGTAATCTAGTAATTACACTACTATTTACCCATTGAAAACAAAAACACTAACTCAAAAACATGTGCATCCCTGTGTTTATTGTAGTATTATTTGCAACAGCCAACATATGGAAAGAGCCTAAGTATCCATCAATAAATGAATGGATAAAAGAAGATGTGGTGTGTATACACACACACACATATATATACATATTATACATACATATCATATATATATATTAGTATGTATATATCATATATAATGGAATATTACTCACCCATAAAAAAGAATGAAATCTTGCTATTTGCAACAACATGGATGGATCTACAGAGTATAATGCTAAGTGAAATATGTCAGAGAAGGACAAATACCATATGGTTTTACTCATACATAAAATTTAAGAACAAAACAAATGAGGGGCACCTGGGTAGCTCAGTTGGTTAGGCATCTGACCTTGGCTCAGGTCATGATCTCATGGTTCGTGGGTTTGAGCCCCACATCCGGCTCTGTGCTGACAGCTCAGAGCCTGGAGCCTGCTTCAGATTCTGGGTCTCCCTCTCTGTCTGCCCCTCCCCTGCTCATGCTCTGTCTCTCAAAAATAAATGTTAAAAACATTTTTTTAAAAAAATGAACAAAACAGGGGCGCCTAGGTGGCTCAGTCAGTTAAGCAGCCAACTTGGGCCCAGGCCATGATCTCATGGTTTATGAGTTCTAGCCCCACGTCGTGCTCTGTGCTGACAGCTCAGAGCCTGGAGCCTGCTTGGGATTCTGTCTCCCTCTCTCTGCACCTCCCCTGTTCGCACTCTGTCTGTCTGTCTCTCTCTCAAAAATAAATAAATATTAAAAAATTTTTTTAAAAAAGAACAAAACAAATGAAAGAATAAAGAAAAAAAAGGAGGCAAAAAAAAAAAAAAACCCAAACCAAAAACCCAGACCTCTAAATACAGAGATCAAACTTATTATTGCCAGAAAGGTAGGTGGAGGGGGGCGCCTGGGTGGCTTAGTCGGTTAAGCGTCTGACTTTCGCTTAGGTCATGATCTCGCGGTTCGCGGGTTCGAGCCCTGCGTCGGGCTCTGTGCTGACTGCCAGCTCAGAGCCTGGAGCCTGTTTCAGTCTGTGACTCCCTCTCTCTCTGACCCTCCCCTGCTCGCGCTGTCTCTCTCTCTCTCTCTCCTAGAAATAAATAAAACATTTAAAAAAAAAAAAAAAAAAGGTAGGGGGAGGGATGGATGAAATAAAGTGGATTAAAAGAACGTTTATTTCAACGAGCATTGAGAAATGTATAGAATTGTTGAATCATTATATTACACACCTGAAACTAATATAACACTGTAAGTTAATTATATCTCATTAATAAAAATCTTAACAATAAAATGATACCTGGAAGGATCAAAAAGTGCCCAGTCTTAGCTTAGGTTGGAGACCACTGATTTCTTCTTGGCCTTCTCTGTAATACACGTGGCTTGTTTTAGTTACCCTCTATAGTTATTTAGAAATAGATTACACTAGTGGCATTTGCAGGATAGTTCATCTGTGCTGGCATTGTACTCGGAACTTTACATTATTATCTTGCTTAATCTTCATAACAACTCTGTGATGTAGGTACGTTCCATCCATTTACCCCACTTTGTAGATGATGAACTGAGACTTACAGAGGTTTAAGTGCTAAAGTCACTCAGCTAATTAATGGAAGAGTCGGTTCGCAACCTTAGGTTTGTCAGATTTTAGAGTCTCTGTTCTTAACAGTGGTATACCATGCAATAATTAGAATTAGTTTCTGGTAGCATATACAACAGTATGGTGAGCTGAGAGGAAAGGAACTGGACAGATATATCCAGTCTGGAAATTATTAATTATTAACTGTATTATACAGTCTATTTATATATATTATTGCTGATATCTTTGGATATCCTTCTTTATCTGTAAAAAAATTCAAGTTACAAAATCTAGTTTTTACTCTTTATTGGTTTTAAAGATATAAATTAAAATTCTTTTCTTACAGACATGGGTCTTGGACTCAGGAACCATGAGATCATGACCTGAGTCAAAATCAAGAATCCGGTGCTTAATCTACTGAGCCACCCAGATGCCCTGACTATCTACTTTTTAAAAAGCTAAAGATAGGCGTACCTGGCTAGTTCCTTTGATGGAGTGTGTGACTCTTGATCTCCGGGTTGTAAGATTGAGCCCCAGGCTGGGTGCAGAGATAACTTAAAAATAAATAAAAATCTAAAGATAATTGATATCTTTAAACTTCAAATAATGTTTTAACTCCAGTAGCCCTTCCAAGCTTACAGCATTATTGTGGGCCAACCAGTTTGTTCTACTTGCTGGGATTTTTTAACCCACACATTATGTGTCATTATCACTATTTTCCAGCAACCAATGTTTGTTTGGAATTACCTGCATTTCACATCTTCTTTCCAGGATTGCTTTCAGTTTTTGTGAGGTATGTCCTTTGGAAATTCCTTTAGTGCAGAATAACTTTCTTTTTATTTATCCTTCTTGGAACTTATTGGAATTCCTGGATATGTGGATTACTGTCTTTCATCAGTTATGAAAAATTCTTAGCCAGTATTACTTTGGTTTTTTAAAAAAAAATTTTTTAAAGGAATTTACTGGTCACCATATCTTTTTTTTTTAAATGTTTTATTTATTTCTGAGAGACACAGAGAGAGAGAGAGAGAGAGAGCAGGGGAAGGTCCGAGAGAGAGGGAGACACAGAATCTGAAACAGGCTCCAGGCTCTGAGCTGGCAGTCAGCACAGAGCCCGACGCGGGGCTCGAACCCACGAACCGTGAGATCATGACCTAAGCGAAAGTCGGACGCTTACCCGACTGAGCCACCCAGGCGCCCCTAAAAAAATTTTTTTTAATGTTTTATTTATTTCTGAGAGAGAGAGAGAGCGCGCGTGAGCAGGGGAGGGTCAGAGAGAGAGGGAGACACAGAATCTGAAACAGTCTCCAGGCTCCAAGCTGTCAGCACAGAGCCCAATGTGGGGCTCAAACCCATGAACCATGGGATTATGACCTGAGCAAAGTCGGACGCTTAACTAACTGAGCCACCCAGGCGCCCCTAGCCACTATTACTTTGAATGTTGGTTTCTCCCTGTCCATTATCTGCTTCTAGAACTCTGTTAGGACAGATGGCAATTTCTCACTTTACCAACACTTATCTCAGTGAGCCTTTAAGAGTATCATTTTTATTTATGGGTTGTGTTCTTTGAAATTCCTCCAGATTTATCCTCTACTTCCCTATTTAAATTTTGTCCATTATGCTGCTTACCATTCCAGGTTTTCCCCAAATATTTTACTATGATGATTTTCAAAGTACAGGTACGTTGAAAAAAACTTAAAAAAACAATTAAGAATACAGGATGCCAAGTTAAACTTGCATTTCAGGTAAACAATACATTTTTTGTAGAAGTATGTTCCAAATAGTGCATGGGACATATTTATGCTCAAAATTTACTTACCCGAAGTTCAAATTTAATTGGGTGCCCTGTATCTTATCTGGCCATCATCTGGTAATGGCCATACCTGACATCTTTAGAGGACTTGTTTGTTTGTTTTGCTGAATCTTCCCATGGTGGCTCGTTGCTTTGAGTGTTTTGTGTTTTGGGGTTGTTGGCTCATCTTCAACTTTCTCTGTCAGATTTCTTTTAGGCTTCAGCTGAAGGTACATTCCTCCAGGGGAAATTGCATTTGCTTCTGCCAGGTGTCTGGGGTGCTACAGAGCTGGTTTACTTGAAACTAAAATTTTCAGCTGATGGTTTTCTGGATCATGCAAAGAGTGAAAGCTTGGGCCAGGAAACCTCAAAAAAATATCTAGTAGCCACAAAATGTCAACAGAAGCTTTTTCTTTCCTTAAAAAAAAAAAGCTTTGGTACAAAGAGAATGTGGAAACAATTTTTGTTGCTGTCTGTCTTTTCTAAGTGTGTATTCTCGTAGCTCCAAGTCTTGCCATTGCCGAGTCAGGGCTGTATTTTTTCGGGTGTGGGGAACTTACCTTCCTGCACAGACCCAATGCCTAGTAGCAGGTGCCCCAGGGCAGCGGTTCTGAGTTATTATGCAGCTTCTTCAGTGTTTAGTTCCTTCCTTTCTTCCACGGACTTCTGTGCTGGTTTGTTGCAAAGAAATTCCACCTGAATTCTTCAGATGCACCCATTTATTTAAACGAGTAATTGTAATATTTTGGTTGGCTTTTTAGATGTTTTGTAGACCCTCCAGTTAGCCGTATTGCTGGAAACCTGTGTTCTTTAGTCATCAAACAAGTGTTGGATTTTATAAAGTTAAAGAGTTGCCTCAGGTGTTGTTAAACAGGGAGAGAGACCCTATCTGATTGTAAACAGGTGTACAGCAAAATAAGCAAGAATTCCATTTTACCTTAGGAAGCTTAATCTTTTTCTAGGTACGTCACATGATATAAAAGCAAATCTATTAACATAGCTGCATTAAGAAACAAAAAGAACCAACAACAGTGCAACTGGAATGACCGGCTTCCACCATTTCAGTGCACAAATAATGTCACATTCCTTTATGCTTCAAAGTAATCCACCTTACTGGAGGGAGAGGTAGACCCTCCGTTTGTGATCAGTGATTCTCATTTCCATTATTGTAAGGCTCTCTGTCTGGGGTTCCCCAGGGAACCCCAGACACAGACTCTTTATTCCATATTCACACACTCTGCCTAAATTTCTCAAACTCATACACGGGGCCTAGATGGCTGGGTCAGAAGGAGTGCCCAGCCTCCCCAAGTGGTAGTGTTCCTGGTTACACCGTCTCCCTGATACTATAGCCTGGATTTTGGTGCAGATTCCCCTTCCTTTGTAATAAATGAGGGACACTTGCTATCTTTTCTCCATGGAGGATGTCAGTCAGGCCTGACATGTTCTGAGAGTGTAGCTCAAGAAGGAAGGAATGAAGGTCTCAGTTCTTTAACACCTTGGAAGAATCTTGGTCTTTATGCAGAATTTCCTTTCCTCTTGGCATCATAGCAAGGAATATTGGGAGGGGTAGTCTTTGTTAATTTATTAACAAATGTCCATGCTGCATCCTTATCCTGGGGCATTAAGTGCTTAATTAAGAAAATGCACACAAATGATATGGAAGTGATATATGATCTCCAATACAAGCCATCAGAGCATATTGAGCCTTTTAATTGCTACCTTATGCCTTAAAAAAATGTACAACTGGGGGCACCTGGCTGGCTCAGTCAGTAAAGCGTGTGATTCTGGATCTCAGGGTGGTGAATTTGAGCCCCACATTTGGGGCAGAGATTACTTAAAAGTAAAATATTTTTTTAAATGTACAAGTGTTTACTCCATGGGAAGACCTCTACAGAAAGGTGTATCATTTTCCCCATAGATGGATTATTCACTGCAAGGAGAAGTATAGTAGCTCTGTGGTAGTAAAACTAGACAATAACTAGACCAGGTGATCAGACTTAACTTCACAAACTAAACATCTATATTTAAAAAAAGAGAAAGATCTCAAATCAATACCTTGACCTTTCAACTTAAGAAATTTTTAGACAAAGGAGCAAAAACCCAAGGCAAACAGGAGGAGGCAAATAATAGACTTGAGTGGAAATAAATGAAATAGAGAATGGAAAAACAATAGAGGAAATCAACCAGACCGAAGTTTGGTTCTTAAAACAAATCAACAAAAGTGATAAACTGTTAGCTAGAATGAAGAATAGAAAAGAGAGAAAACTCAATCCTTAAAATCAGAAATGAAAAAGGGACATCACTCCAGCTTTACAGGGAAAAAAAGGATTAAAAGGAAATACAATGAACAACCTTGTGTATCTAAATTAGGTAACCAGAGGAAAGGGACAAACTCCTAGGAAGACAAAAAGCACCAAAACTGACTCAAGAAGAAACAAAACAAAACAGACAGAAAATCTGAATAGACCTACAAGAAGTTAAAAGAGTAAATTAGTAATTTAAAGACTTCCCACAGGGGCGCCTGGGTGACTCAGTCTGTTGCCCGTCTGACTCTTGATTTTGGTTCAGGTCATGATCCCAGGGTCATGGGATCCAGCCCTGTGTCGAGCCTCCCATCGGGCTGATGCATGGAGCATCAGCTGAGCATGGAGCCTGTTTAAGGTTCTCTTTCTTTCTCTCTGCCCTTCTCCCCCAGTTGCGTGGGCTCTTTCTAAAATAAAACAAAAACGGGCACTTGAGGGGCTCAGGCAGTTAGGCTTCTGACTGCGGCTCAGGTCATGATCTCACAGTTTGTGAGTTGGAGCCCTGTGTGGGACTCTGCCCTGATAGCTCGGAGCATGGAGCCTGCTTCGAATTCTGCGTCTCCCTCTTTTTCTGTCCCTCCCCCACTCGTGCTCTCTCTCACTCTCTCGAAAATAAATAAACATTAAAACAATTAAAAAAAAAAACCAGAAACAAAAACAAAAACTTACCACAAAGAAAACCCTAGGCCCAGATGACTGCATCAGTTCATTCTACCAAACATTTAACAATGAATTATATCAATCCTTTAAAAACTTATGTCTTTCCCCCATAAGACCAGGAATATGACAAGGATGTCTGCTCTCACCACATTGATTTAACATTGTACTGGAGTTTCTAGCCAGGGAAAATAGACAGCAAAGATTGGAGAAGAAGTAAAAAAGTGAGATGATTTTGCACATAGAAAATCCTAAGGAATCACAAACTATTAGAGCTAATAAGTGTGTTCAACAAGTTTGCAAGATATAAGATCAAAATATAAAAATCAGATGTATTTTTATATATTAGCAATGAACATGGAAAACATGAAAATGGGCAAGCAATTATATTTACAATGGCATCAAAATAAATTTATATCAATCAATATATATATTTATCAATATAAATATAATATAAATTTAACAAGAGGTGTAAGATGTATGCTGCAAACCATAAACTACTGTTGAAAGAAATTTAATAAAATTTCAATAAATGAAAAGACCTCTCATGTTCTCAGATGGAAAGACTTAATACTGTTAAGGGGGTAATACTCCCCAAATTGCTCTACAGATTCAACCCAACTATCAAAATTCCAGCTAGCTTCTTTGCAGAAATTGGCAAACTGATCCTAAAATTCCCATGAAAATCAAGAGGGCCAAAAGGTCCCAG